>NC_045455.1:45306293-45553962 GCF_002776525.5 Piliocolobus tephrosceles | reverse complement strand
TTATTATTATTATTATTATTATTATTATTATTATTATTATTATTATTGTTTTGAGACGGAGTCTCGCTGTCGCCCAGGCTGGAGTGCAGTGGCGCGATCTCGGCTCACTGCAAGCTCCGCCTCCCGGGTTCCCGCCATTCTCCTGCCTCAGCCTCCCGAGTAGCTGGGACTACAGGCGCCGCCACCTTGCCCGGCTAGTTTTTTGTATTTTTAGTAGAGACGGGGTTTCACCATGTTAGCCAGGATGGTCTCAATTTCCTGACCTCGTGATCCACCCGTCTCGGCCTCCCAAAGTGCTGGGATTACAGGCTTGAGCCACCATGCCCGGCCTTTCCTCGTTTTATACATTCACTTTCCCCATGATTATTGAGTATGACTATATAATGATAACTCTAATATCTTATGGGAATAAAATAATAAAAAGATACATTCTCTGTCAGATTTTCTTAGTCCATTTAAACCATTGTAACAAAATATCATAAACTGTGTAGCTTGTAGAAAACAGATATTTTTCTCACAGATCTGGAGTCTAGAATTCCAAGAAAAGGATGTCAACAGATTCAATGTCCAGGAATGACCCAGTTACTGTTTCATGGACAGCAGTCTTTTCACTGCATCTTCAGATGGGGGAAGAGAAGATGAGTTCTCTTGGGCATCGTTTATAGGAACAATAGTTCAATTTTTGAAGGTGTACTCCAGTGACCTAATCACCTTCCAAGGACCATCATATTGGCAGTGAGAATTCTAACAGATACATTTTTGTGGTATAAACATAAACATTCAGACCATAGCACCAATGCACACAAATATTCAGACCATAGAACCAACACACACAAATATATACAAACTCACACTATTTTTTTTTTTTTTTTTAAGTCAGAGTCTTGCTCTGTCACCTAGGCTGGAATGCTGCAGTGGCACGATCTTGGCTCACCACAATCTCTGCCTTGTGGGTTCAAGCAATTCTCCCTGCCTCAGCCTCCTGAGTAGCTGGGATTACAGGCACCCGCCATCACACCCAGCTAATTTTTATATTTTTAGTAGAGATGTGGTTTCGCCATGTTAGCCAGGCTCATCTCGAACTCCTGACCTCAGGTGATCCACCTGCCTCAGACTCCGAAATTGCTGGGATTACAGGCATGAGCCATCACGCCCAGCCACAAACTTACACTTTTATGAAGCTTATATTTTAACCTAGTGCTTTTCAAACTGCCATGTACATAAGAATTTACTGGGGATTTTGCAAAAATGAAGATTCTTTGAAGTTGGGTTATGAGATTTACAAGCTTCTAGATGATTCTAATGCTACTGGTCCTAGAGTCATATAGTGGGTAGCAAAGTTCTAGTTCATGTGGAGTGGTGCAGTGGTACAATGTATTACAACAGAGAGTCCTTACCAAAAGCTAAAGAACCAAGACTAGCAAAGCCAAAAGTCTTCAGTGATGCTAAAACCCCAATGTCATGAATAGAGTCTGAATGTGTGTGTTTATTTGTGTGTGGTCAGAGTCCAGGAAGGTAGTTGAGTGACAGTGGGGGCCAGCTATGTTATGTGATAGTATGTGTCTGCGATAGTATGTGTGTGAGTGCAAGAATGAGTTGGAATTGCTTGCATGAAACAATGATTAACATGTATAGTTTTCTTTTTATTGTCTAACAGTGCGTGTGTATCAGGACTGTGTGACTCAGCCTCTCATTCTAAGAAGTCAGTATAGTAGATCAAGGGATTATAATCTTTTATATACATATGCATTGGGTTGTAGTGGCAGGCATTGTATTCCTGTATTCTCAAACATGCAACTCCTAAGTATATAATACTCTCCCATTTGAACAGACTTATTGTAATATATAAGAAAATTAAATACATTTATATTTTATATTGGTTCCATGTCCACTGAGTATATGTGTTCCACTGTTACTGGGTAGAGGGTACTATAAATGTCAATTAGGTCAAGTTGGTTAATAGTGTTGTTCAGGTCTTCTATATACCTACTGGTTTCTGTCTAATTTTTCTAGCATTTGCTAAATGTAAAGTGGTTAAAGCTATGAATATAATTGTCAATTTTTCTCTCTTCTTTCAGTTCTGTTGGATTTTGCTTTGTGTTTTGATGCTTTTCCGAGGTATGTATACGTTTTAGATTTTTGTGCCTTCTTAAATAGCAAACACAATTATCAGATATCCATTTTTATTTCCCACAATATTTATTTTACTAAAATCTATTTTGCATGATATTAACAAGGCCACTCAAACACTAATATGATTAGTGATTTGTGGTATACATTTTTGTTCTTTTATTTCTATTTTACTTTTGCCTTTAAAGTTTAATTTTTTTTAAGACAGAGTTTCACTCTCTTGTCCACCCTGGAGTGCAGTGGCACAATCGTGGCTCACTGAAACCTTGACCTCCCAGCTTAAGCTATACTCTCACCTTAGCCTCCCCAGTAGCTGGGAGTACAGGTGTACATCACCAAAGTGATGCCCCCCTCCCAGAGTGCTATTACAGGTGTGAGCCATTATGTCTGGCTGTAAAGTGTTATTTTTAACAGGATATAATGTGTCATGCTTTACTTTTAAATCCAGTCTGACGATCTCCTCCTGTTAATTAGAATTGGAAAGTTTATGTGCAGTGTATAGACAATTTTATTTCAATGTTATAATCTCTGTTAGGTATAAATATACTATCTTGCTCTTAATATCCAAATTTTCGCATCTGTTGTTTGTTTCTTCTTTCTTTTCTTTGGAATAACATATTTTATTGTATTCTCTTTTATCCAAAATTGATCTATTTAAAACACATATTTTACTTTTTAGTTGACACTTAAGGTACAACATGTACATATTTAACCCATCAAATTTACCTTCACATAGTATTTTATTTCATATAATGTGAAAACTCCACAATTCCATTTCCTCTTCCTATCTTATTTTTTATTTTACTTCTGCATATGAAGTCCAATATATTTTTGCTTTAAGCAAAGGTCTCATAACAGAATAAAAATAGAAAATAACTAGTTATATTTATTGCTATTCAATGAAAATTTTATATCTTTGTATATATCCAAGTCTTCTACTATTATATTTCTTCTTCTGTAAGAAGTTTGAGGCATTTTTTAGTCAAAACCTGATGAGGACAAATTTTGTCTTCATTCTAAAGTATTTATTTTACTTTTATTTCTGAAAAATAAATTTCACTGAGTATAGATATCTAGGTTGACCGGTTACATTTCTTTCAGCACTTGAATATATTCTTTTGTTGTCTTGTGGCTTGGTTTCTAGAAAACACCTGCAGTTTTATTTATATTTGTTTCTCTGTGCCTAGTATGATATTGTTTCTCTCCTGCTTTTTAGATTTTCTATCATTCGTTTTCACAAATTTGATGACAATGGGTCTTGATGTGGTTTTGTTTATTCTTTTAGGGTGTTTTGAGTGTCTTGGATCACTGGATTTCCAGTTTTATCAGTTTCCTGGTCATTATTTCTTTTTGTTATTGTTTTCTCTCACGTGTTTTCTATTGGAACTTCAAATACCTGTTTTTGGACTGCTTGTTACTGTAACAGAGTACTGAGAATATGTTAATTACTTTTTATATTTTTTCCTAACTTGGCTTCATTTTGAATTGTTCCAGTTGCTATATATTCAACTCTATTAATCAACTCTTCTCTCTTGCCTAATCAGCTGCTAATTGCCTCTAGGAATTTATTTTTCACTTCAGATATATTATTCATTTTTATATTTACATATGATTCTTTAATATAGTCTCATTTTTTTCTATGCCCATGTTTTTCTTTAAATCTTGAACATAGTTATAATACCTGTTCAAATTCCTTGTCTACTATTTTTATCATTTCTGTCACATTTAGGTTTATCTTTCCTGAGTGCCTGTTTCGGGAGCATGCTTTGGATTATATTGTCCTGTTTCTTGGCATGTGCCAGGGATAGGTTTTACTGAGAGCATTTTTCACTTCTGTGAGAGTTTACCCCTACCACCAACGTGTGGCCCTTCTAGAACATCTAGAGCATCCCAAGTATTCAACAAGGACATACCACTCTAACTGACGTGTTCTGGAACTGTTTAGCCTATAACTCTTCAGTCACACTTTCATTAGACTATGGGGTTATATCCTATATGTACACATCTTTTTTTGAGACGAAGTCTCGCTCTGTCCCCCACGCTGGAGTGCAGTGGCGCGATCTTGGCTCACTACAAGTTCCGACTCCCGGATTCACACCGTTCTCCTGCCTCAGTCTCCGGAGTAGCTGGGACTACAGGCGCCCGCCACCATGCTTGGCTAATTTGTTGTATTTCTTTTTTAAACAGAGACAGGGTTACACCGTGTTAGCCAGGACTGTCTCAATCTCCTGACCTCCTGATCCGCCCACCTCGGCCTCCCAAAGTATTGGGATTACAGGCATGAGCCACTTCGCCCGGCCCACATCTTATTTGTAAACAGAGATTCAAATCCCTTAATGCAGATTTCTGGAGCGCTTTTGGGACATGTTTCCTTGTATCAAGAACTCTTCCACACAACTTCGATCCACTTAGACTTTTTGAACACTAGCCTCTGTGTCCCCAACTCACCAAGTCCACCAAGTTCCCTTGAGATACCCATGTATGTTTCCTGGCAGAAATCAGAGAACTCATAAGCCTCTGTTTCCCGAGTTCTCTCAGGGTTCATGATGTTGTGCTCCTATACCTCAATGATTGAAAATTGTTTCATATGCTTTGTCCAATTTTCTAGAAAAAGGTGAAAGGTTTCATCTATTACTTGTTACTACATCATTGCAAGAACAAAAGTCTTGTTTTGAGAAAATAAAAGTATTGTTCTTTCAAAGTTTGTTATGTAATTATGATGTATTTCCAGAGTTAATGATCATTCTATAAATCAGGATATACTTTCTTTCAAACTAGAAAGACTTTCTATTATTTTAAAATGTGACCTAGAGACACATTAATTTTCTTGCCATCCCTTTAAATTCTATCAGATTTCATATTCCCTCAAGAGATAGATTTGGGAATTTTTGAGTTTTTTAGAGCTGATAAATAAATGAAAGGTTAAACTGCTTATTTTCTTGCTTCTAAAAGCAGTTTTTATATCAACAACACTAGCATTAACTGCCAATTAATTCAATTAATTGTAGCATATTAAAGCAGCATCTTAACAATCCAGAATTTCATATCCTATCCCAGAGCTACAGAGTCTGAATACTCACAAGAACCTTGCATGATACATGAGCACTTTATATTCTAAGACACCCTGTATAATATGCACACTAAAAATCTGACAGAAACCAAATGAAGTTGATATGTGAGGAATCAAAATGACTAACAAGAGTTTTAAAAATACCTTATAAGGGTATGTTAATGTTTTCAGTTGTGTTGAATATACGTATATAGACATACTTGCACTATATCTATATGTGTGTGTATACATATATATATATATATACACACACATACATTTACACTACTGTTGCTATATATACACTTCTATGTTATCTTATAGAAAATTTCCCTCAAAGTGGTAAGTGGTAATCAAAATAAATATCACATTGTGGAAAGACAATTCCAGCTCTTACATTTTATTTTTGAGCCAGTTTCAGTGTACAGGTCAACAAAAACATACTGTCTTTTTCTAATATTAGTTTATTCTATCATTTAATTCCATTTAGTGTCAGCTTGTATTAGCGTTGTTAGAGTACACATACACCAGTACAAGGAAAGAATGATCATTGTTGGGAAATAATTGACAGAGTAATAAACTTTGTGCTACTCTATACTGCAGGAAGTCAAGACATGCCAATAGTTCTGTCACTTTTCCTGCAGCCCTTCTGAAGTTTTTATGGGATGATGTAAATGAATGGATGGCTTGTCACACTTACTGAGAGAAAGGCAAAATATTTTTGAAAGATAAATTTAAATGTATTATTTATTCTTAAGGTAAATTTAGCAGTTTATTCTACTCAATTATTCATTCAAATCAATAAATTAAATAAAAAGAAATGTCTTAAATATGTTCTAAGAACAAGGCAATGGGTTGGGGGCTGCATATAAAAATACAATTTGACATGAGAACATGAGGTATAAACATGAGAAAGTTCAACATAAGGCAAAGTAAAGTCAACATCCTTAAAGAAGCCCAGTGGGCCGGACGCAGTGGCTCATGTCTGCATTCCCAGCACTGGGAATGCTGAGGCAGGCAAATCACTTGAACCCAGGAGTTTGAGATTAACTTGGGCAACATAGGGAAATTCCATCTGTACAATATACAAAACACACACACACACACACACATAGAAAAAAGAAAAAAAAAAAAAAAACATGCTGGGCATGGTGGCGAGTGCCTGTGGTGCTAGCTACTCCAGAGGCTGAGATGAGAGCATCACCTGAGCACAGGGAGGTCCAGGCTGTGGTGAGCCATAATCATGCCACTGAACTCCAGCCTGGATGAAGAGACAGACCAAAAGAAAAAACGAGGCCCAGTGGATATTAAAAAAAAAGAAAAACAAAAAAATAGGCATCATGTAGTTTTGAAATCCAAAAGAAATTTATAAAAAGATAGAATGGGGCCAGGGGCTAATAATACCAGGAGATTGGAATTTATGTTAGAGAGTAACACATTAGGAAATTCCTCCTGGCAGGAAGCTACAGGACAAGCTTATATGGATGATTATATAGGAAATCAGACGGGAGAAAAGTTTAAAATGATACCTTAGGTGGGGCCAAAGAGAAGAAAGGAGAATTTGCATGCAATGTGGTTAGAAATATTTTGGCCAAGTGAGTGGCAAAAGTAATGATGTGTTTTAAAAACTATAGCATTATTGAGGACAATGTGGAAAAATGTGGAATTATCTACAATACTTTTGCAATAAGCATGGCAAGAGAATAATCAGAATGGGAAGGAGGAATTATTTATGAGAGAAGTAGTTGAGGTAGATGCTACACCAATTTGAAAACAATTGGATAAAGAAATTCAAATTGTAAAAGACCATGCAAAGCAATTTAGCTGGTTTTTCTTAAGGGATAGTTCTTTTGTAGATATAGTAAAGAAAAAGAACTGATTGTATTCGAAAGGAGATTTGGGACATGTGTAATTGACAACGTTAGTGGAAAATCTGGAGGAAAATATAGAGCAAGCAGATGAAACACATCTTTAGATTTAGCAGTAAAAAATCAAAACATCAGTTTAATTTGGCTTCCATTAATTTTATAATATGTATTGGATATATGTAGCTAGAAGCGGTAATAGTTAAAGACACAGAATTGCATGAAACTGAAAGAACACATTCCTCAGCCCTGGGCCCAGTACAAACATATATCTCAACTTCCTGGGCCCAACACAGACACATTCACACAATTCACACATTCCTCAGCCCTGGGCCCAGTACAAACACATTTCTCCATATATCTCAACTTCCTGGGCCCAGTACAAACACACCATATATCTCAACTTCCTGGGCCCAGTACAAACACTCCATATATCTCAACTTCCTGGGCCCAGTACAAACACATCATATATCTCAACTTTGGAAAAACACCACTTGGAGAGACACCCAATAAGGTCACAACCATTTACGGTTTTACTGAAAGCGCGAGAACCAATAGAAAACTGCTAAATGTATAACTTTAAATGTTAACCAATTGTGATGCTGTAACCAAAAGAATTCCCCTGTTCCTCTGTAACTTTACATATCCTATTTACATCGGGCTATAAAAAGTGAGCATATGCATTGTTTGGGGCCCTCTTGTATGTTGAGGAATGGAGGGACCAAGTTCGAACTTGCAGTAAAGATCCTTGCCGCTTGGCTTTGACTCTGGACTCTGGTGGTCTTCTTTGGGGAATAAACGGTCTGGGCATAACAAAACTAAAAATTATTTGAGATAGAGGGATAAAGACACTGAAGTAGAGAGCACAGTTTTAGGGAGAGAGAGATGTAAAGAATAGAAGACAGTGAAGAAAACACAAAAACACATTTCAATACAGAAAAAAAAATTGGACAAATGAAACCAAAGAAAGGAAAAATGTAACACTTATCAGTAGTTGCAAATACTTCAAAGAGTTAAAGGATAATTAGATAACAGAGTTCAATGAGTTTAGTAGAACCCAGAATAATCTCTCCATTTAAAGGTTAGCAAATCTAATTAGTAACCTTATTTCCACGTGCAAAATCTCTTCAAAGTAGTACCTAGATTTATGCTTGATTGCAAAACCCAGGTTATGAGAATGTTGGGAGAGTCATCCTTAGAATTTTTCCTACTACACCTGAAAACTTCTTTCAGGTCTATGTATCTGTTTCTGCATGTCTTAGGTTTAATATTCTATGTCTAGTGTTGGATAATCAATTTCTTGTTTGAGATGGTTCATTCTCAGTGTCTAAGTGCATATTTCTCCACAAGGTATTTCTAAGTGTTATTTAATACTGAAATGCTAAGGAAGGTAGCTTCCTCCAATAAGCTCTGTGTTTTGTGTGAGCCTAACAATGACTCTCTCACTATAAGATGTTAAAAGACAGAGCCTTGATTTCCTCTCCAAAACTGTGCATGGTGGGGTGCTGTATCTTTTCTCAGAGAGTTACATATTCTTCCACATTAACTAAAAGGAGTTGCAGCAGATATATCAATGATTGAAGTCTGGTCTAAAATCAAATTCAATAAAACATTCATATTGAGCAACCTTGGATACTAACATGCTACATGTATTATACCTTTATATTTCCAAATGCTTTCCTGAAATCTCACTATAGTAGGACAGTGAGTGTTTTTAATTGGGTAGATTTCATACTAAAGGAAACTTAGTTTAGATTAGGGTCGTGAGAGAATGTCATTGGGAATACAAGTTAAGGGAGATGCCTTAGTAATGTAAAAACATCGAGAATCTCAGAAAGCTCAGCAACGAGGAAATAGAGTTTACTCACAGAATAAGTGTAGCAAACAATACTCTGTCCATGGCAAATTACAGCCTCCTCATTGTTTGTAGCTCTTGCCTCATTTCTAAATTACAGTTGCTCTGTTTTGCATTACTTTCATCCACATTTTTGTCTCTGCATTTTAATTTTGCTAAAAACCAATTATAAATAAATAACACAATAAGCAACATATGCCAAAGTTGCCATGATAAACTTCTTAACTAACATACACTTGTCCCTTTCACAGTAAGGATAGAAAAGCTAGGATTGTATGGCCAGGTGCGGTGGCTCATGCCTATATTCCCAGCACTTTGGGAGGCCGAGATGGGCAGATCATTTGAGGTCAGAAGTTTGAGACCAGCCTGGCCAACATGGTGAAACCCTGTCTCTACTAGAAATACAAAAATTAGCTGGGCATGGTGGTGCATACCTGTAATCCCAGCTACTTGGGAAGCTGAGGCAAAAATTGCTTGAACCTGGGAGGCAGAGGTTGCAGTGAGCCAAGATTCCACCACTGCACTCCAGCCTGGGTGACAGAGGAAGACTCCACTCCCAAAAGGAAAAAAAAAGTTAGGATTATAGAACATTCTTAATCCATAGTGTATCTCCATAATGGAATTGAGGTTCCAGACTATGGAAAAAGTGGAAAAAATGTTGTTTAAAAATTCAGACATTTCATCTGAAATCTGTAGGCTGGAACTGAAAAAATAAATGAAGGTATGCTTACATGGAAAGTATTTTAACGCAAAAGGTAATTTTTGAGGCTCACTATGTCCAAACACTGTGATGAGCACTTAGATGAAAGATATTATTCTTGTCAACAAGAAACTTACTTAGGGTCTAGCTGTTGAAACAGATAACAGCAAGAAATTCAGGGTCTAGCTGTTGAAAAAGGAATATAAGATAATTCATGAATAATTAATGAGGGGACAAATAAGAAAACTGTCCAATAATAATAAAATTCTTTGGGAATCACAATGAGGGAAAATGATTTCAGGATAATTGGAAATGATTCTTCCAAAAATATACCTTTGAGGGCTCATGCTGTATTATCAGCATCCTTTCTAGCAGCCTTGCTTCTACAAGTCATTTTGAAACAATGCAAATTAGATAGGTGCAACTCACACTAATATTAGAAGGAATACCACATAAATCCATTCAGAATGAGGAGATTTCCAGAGAAGTAAAAGGAAGTTTTGAAATAGAGCATAAAAAAGGCATTTAAATGAAGAATTATTTTTATTTCATTTGTCCTGATATCAAGATATTTTTCAATTTAAATTATTGGTTTTGAGGATGAAAAGTACAAAGCCATATTCAGAGAATGTTGTTAAAGGCATTCTTCTTTGTTGTTATAATTGTACAGCCTTTAAAATTCAATGTACATTGGCAAACTTTAAATAGTATTAATTACATATTAAGTAAAATAGCTATGACATAACTTTGGCATACTAGTTCATAAAACTGGATCTCTTGATGGTTGATGTGATTTTGTTCTTCATTTATTTATGATTTATAGCAAGCCTACTTTAAAAGTTATCAGATACAACTGATTGATGTAATTAGATCATGAAAATGAATGAAATTTTCTGACATAATAGGCAGTAACTCATTTAAATGATGTGCCTAATTTGTTAGCTTCCAGAGTCAAGATGAATTTTGGATAAGTCATTTATATTACTGAATTATATTCCAATTTATGAGAACAAAAATTCAGCACTATACAGCCTGTTGAGAGCCTGCCAAAGAATCATGGATTTTAGTACTGAAAAGGTTAAGTGCATAAGTGTAAAATGACCTAAACCAATATTCCAAGAATTTTTTAATGCAATAACAATAAATTATATATTTCAAAGCAGTGACAACTGCTAATTTATAAACTGGTAAAACTTACTAGCTGGGCTAGATATTACCAAGTAGAGTCTTCTAATGAAGAAAGTCTTTGTAAGACAATAATATATTTGGAATTTACCACTAAGAGTGTATTCTAACAGAATTTAAACCAAGAATTTGAAATGTTGTTTTCATTGGTAATGGATGGGGTATTGGTGCATAGCTAAAATAGAAACATCTATTAATAACTACTTTAATACTAATTGAGGCCAAATGATGTATATGTATGATATTTATACAAAAATATTTCAAGGGAGAATGATGTCATTTAGTTAAGACACTATCTCAAGGTGCAGAGTACAGAAAATGTTCCTGTTAGTCTTCCTCAAGAGAAAAGCTAGATTCTAACTGAGTATCCAGTACCTTCCTTAGTTGGAATAAAAGCATTATGCAGCTTGCAAAACAAACTAGCAATTGCAAATAGCTCCATACTGGAGTTCACTAGATAGTCTGACAGCAAAGCAAGTTATAGCCTCTCTGAGTCCATTGGCTGATCACACATCTTACCTCTCAATCACATGTACATAGCAGTGAAGAGCCGACTGTCATCTTTTGTTTGGAATAATGCATATTTTCAATGAGTAAATGTGCTACTGTTCGAGGTGCCTACATTTACAATTTCTGCATATATTTCTGTTTATATTTAAAAATAATCCTTTTAAGCACAGAAATGTAAAATAATAATAGGCTATTTCTTTCCTTTTTTAATAGTAGTTGGGCTTTCAGACACTTTTGTAAAACATTATTTAACAATTTAACATTTTATATTCCAAAAGAGATAAAAATGCATTTATATTTTAAACACTGTTATTTACATATAGTTTTATAGATATTGTGTATGTTCATTAGACATATGTAATAGACATTAAAACTGAGTGACAAGGCATTTCAATATTGAAATACTTCTTAAAACCTATATTTTAATTAAAAACTTGTTCTACCATGTGATAATCATGTTCATGTTTTTTGGGAGTACCAAATATATGTCCATATCCATGTGTAAGATTTTCTCAGATTTTTCAGACCAATTTAATTGAATTATATGTTTCATATCCCTAGTCTCAATCCTTTTTGGGGACAAGATTTTAATTCTTTATAATATGCATTTCCTTTTCAAACATCAAACACTTCCACACATGGGCAGGAAACAGCCCACCTACAACAGAAACATTTGTCCACCCAAGGGTAATATACTATTGAATCACTGAGACCAAGTCTGGAATACCTCCTTTCTAAGAAAGTTGCACTTTTGAGCATTTTATTGGCATATCTTTTCTTCTGAAACAAGACATTGGAGATTTCAAAAGACCCACAGCAAATCCACACAAAATGTTTTGAGGTAGGTATGTGAGAATGTCGAACTCCTGTAAAAGTAATTTCTTTTGCTTTGTTTTTAGATTGGAAAAGTAGGGTAGTAGGGAGGCAGAGTGAGACTGAAGTTTAAAAACAGCCAACAAGCAATAGTTGCTATATATTCTTAAAAGGTATCATTAAAATTGTATTTTAGCTGTTAGACTTGGTAATATGGGAAATATTTCTAGAATTTGATGATCTGCTCCAAGTGCCAAGATGTTTCTTGACTCTAGTTGGTCTTTAGAGACATTTTGACTTATGTTTGCTATATTTTTAGAGGGTCTTACAGACAGAATTCACAAAGTATGAATGGTCCCACACAAGAAGGGACCAAAGGTATTTGAATGAAATAAATTGAAGAATAAAATAGGATGTTGGTTTTATAATAGAAAAAAGTATATTTCACTGAACAATATCAAAGAAGTTTATGCCAATAGCAAAGTGAATTTTAAGTTCCTTTGATTTATATTCATTTATCTGTAAATCATCATTTAAGTACTTGTTAAAAGCATATATTTTCACACCTATAGATACCTATCCACCCTCATTGAAGATGAAATAGCTACTACTTCATTTATTTCAAATATTATCTTAAGCCATTGTAATAGTCTGTTTTATAACTCCTAAATTTGATATCTTAAATGACAAAGGTTACCAGTTCACAGTAAAATTCAAAATGGAAACACATTCATAAAAAACTATAATTGTTTATCAGAAGTATCAGCTGTAGTAGCAGGATTATGCTGAAAACAATTTCTAATTTTATACAGTAGCAGGTCACCAGATACAGAGCTGGAACATGTGTATTTATAGATATCATGATCTATCAACCAC
Source organism: Piliocolobus tephrosceles (assembly GCF_002776525.5). Taxonomy (NCBI): domain Eukaryota; kingdom Metazoa; phylum Chordata; class Mammalia; order Primates; family Cercopithecidae; genus Piliocolobus; species Piliocolobus tephrosceles. The sequence continues at coordinate 45,540,979 of NC_045455.1, read as the reverse complement.
TGAAATGACCTTGAAAACCCAAAACATCAAACCATGCAAGCACTATTGTATTTCTGTCAAGAGTGTAAAATATTTAAAGAAAAATAATAGAAGATCATGGGCACTTTCAGTGTAGTAGGCAACAACATTTTGGCAGATCTTAGATATACCAACACTACAGTTCTATTTGTGTGAGCATAAACTAGTCAAATTGTTCTATAGCAAGTAACATAACCATTTTATAGGACATTAAAACAGGAATATTCAACAAAGACACATTTTCCCCAAGGAAAGTTGTAAGAAAATATTTCAAGGCAAAGAATAAAGGCTAGTCTGTCAAAGACATTCTTTTTCCTGTATTTCATGTTTTACTGTGCCATGTAATGATACTTTTGGAAATTATCTAAAAAAGCCTTTTTGTGGGAACCTTACCTAATCATTTAGTAAATGTATTTAGAATCTTTACAAGAACACGTTTTTTTTTGTTGTTGTTGTTGTTGTTTTTTTTTTTTTTTTTACAATGATGAAGAGTAGGTTTAATTTTAAATTAAATTTACTTTTTATTGAGATAGGGTTGTATTGTATCACCCAGGCTGGAGTGCAGTGGCAGGATCACTGCTCACTGAAGCCTCAAACTCCTGGGCTCCAGTGATCCTCCCACCTCAGCCTCCTGAGTAGGTGGGGCTACAGGTACACACCACCAGGTGTGGCTAAGTTTTGTAATATTTTTGTAGAGGCAGGGTTGCAACAAGGTTTAGTTTTTAAAATATTCAACATGTGATTACTGCAAAAAATTAATACATTTTATAGTGTTGATTTAAATATGTATAAATTATATAAAAATGAGATTAATAAAAAAACATTTATTTAATCTGGGAGGAAACTTGCTTATGGATGCATGTGAATGCACAAAGGTTTTACAAGAGTGTAAATGAGAAACATGAGAGAGGGAACAGAACCCAAGTTGGTAGAGGCTGAAGGATTTTTTAAAATGATTTGTTATTTCATAAAAATTTCTGATGGTGAGAGGTCTTTGTGTATTTGAACTCTTTTAGCAGATTACCTGTGTTGCACATTACATTCTGGTTTAATGCTTGTTCAACAATAAAACTGTTTTCTTGATTGCCTTTGTGGAGAGATTTTCAAGGTTGAGAGATTTTCTTTTCAATTATATCTTTCCAGCAAAACACATGAACTCTTTTCCTGGAAACATATTTATTCACTTTTTCCTTGAGAATTGAATTATTTTCCTTTTTAAAATAAAATTTTAAGTTCCGCCTTAAATGATTTTTATTTTGAGCTAAGGGCTTTTTTTTTTTCCCTGAAAATGATGAAGTCAGCTTTCCTAAAGTACATTAAGAAATTCGTAATGCTTTTCTTTTAAGGAAACTTAAATGCCTTGTTCATGCCTGCAACCCTGCACTAGGTTTAAGGAAACTTCTCTATTACTAACTCATGTAGATGTTTTAAGTCTAACAGAAACAATAATGATTTGTATGTCTGTCCAGAGATATGACCTCAGGTGAAGGATAGCTTTTTAGGTTTGTATGAAGTTGATAATTGACTCAAGAAAAACCATGCCAGCTGTATGAGCTTCAGGGTGACTGAGATAATTGAATTAAAGGAAATATTTGAAAATGAACTACTGAGTTTGTTGTAAATCCAAAGACCCTTGAAATGGATAATTCATAGTAATTTTACAGTCATTGATGGTTATTGGCAACTCTGATTTTGTAGATTGTCTTTAATTTTTTTTTTTTTGGGATTCTCATAGGAAAGTGTTTTGAAGTTAGGTTATATTTCAGCATAAACACACACACACATAACTATATTTGATCATTGAAATATTAGAGAACAAAACATTCAAATGAGAACTATTAAGATAATAAACATTTTTATTTAAAATTAAATAACCAGTTAGTACGTAGTCGGGTTTAAACATGTGTTAATCGGGGAAATTTTAGAAATTTTATCTTCATAGGACACTATTAGCTTTGTTTTATTTTACTTTGTTGACTTAAAAATCAGTCAGCTAATAAATTATAAATCCTATATGTCAAGAAATTATCTCCAGAAGTCCACAGTTGGTAATCATTTACAGAAAAGAAAATAAGTAAACCTATGAGATTTATTGCTAAATTTTACTAATGTAAACTTTAAGTTAAAATGAATATATTAGGAACAAGGAATTGTAAACATTGTTTTATTATTTCATTAGTTCCAAAAAAAATTTTTCCCCAGGGAATTTTAAGTTTAATTAAATAAGTCTTGGACTGGGTGATTTTAAGGCATTGAAAGGTAGAGAATGTACTAACGAAGCCACATTGTTGACTGTGGGTCATCAAACCTTGGGTAGTACCCCAGACATGAAAACTGACATGGACACACTAGAGTGAGGTTCAGAGTGGAAGTTTTATAGGTGAAAGAGAAGAACTCTGGGAGCAGAGAGGAGTCCCAGAGAAAATGGGTTGCCACTTCCATGGTGAAATACAGATTTCTTAGGTGAGCTTGATGGGGCAGTATCTGATTTACACAGGGCAAGAAAGATTGGTTGAAAAATCTGTGCTATTTGCATAGTGCACAAAGCCGGCTGCCCCTAGTCTTTTATTTTGCAGATAGGTTCTTCACTGGCCAGCATCATGTTGCCTGCCTCTTTACTGTACACATGGTAACAAAAGGGAAGATGGAGCCTCCATTTTGAACATACCTGGCTTCCAGGAAGCCCTTTTCTGTTGGCACAGCTGCTAGCACTCACCCATGCAAGCTTCCAGCTTGCTTATCTATGTTTGCAGCTCAGTTTTTCAGGCTACTCTTTGTTAGAAAAAGAAAGTGCTTGGGGAGCTGCTTTTTACTAAAAGGGAAGCCTTGCCAAGGACTTCTTTACCTTCACTATCTGCCTAAACAATTTCTGTCTAGCTTCTCAATCACTAAGATTGAGCAAAACTAAAGACATAATAGCTCTTAATAAAGAAGGAATATAAGAGTTTTGAAGCAAATCTTGATGAAGTAGAAGTTTACTAGAATACAGTCCTGTGCCAAATAATGACATTCCAGTCAGTGATGAACAATACATACAATAGTAGTCTCCTAAAATTACAATACTGTATTTTTACTGGCCTTTTCAATGTTTAGATATACAAATACTCTCTACTATGTTAACAATTGCTTACAGTATTCTGTACAGTAGCATGCTCTACAGGTTTGGAGCCTAGGAGCACTAGGTTATACCATCTAGGTTTGTGTAAGTACATTTTGTGATGTTCACACAATGACAAAATTATCTACAAACACATTTCTGAGAACACATTTCTCCCAACATTAAAATATGTGTGACTGTAGTTCTAAGGAAGAAACTGTAGTCTTGGTAAGGAAGTGGTTTTAGATGTTTTCTAGATTATCTTACAGTTACAAGTATTTCCTGAAGCAAATAAGTCATTTTTTGCTTGGTTTCACACACATAGGATTTTATGCTTGGTTTCAATTCAAAGAAAGTAAGATAATTTAGAAAAAAAAAAAAAAAAGTAAGAAAATAAGATGTGAGCATTCATACAATCTATTATACTGAATAGTTTTCCCCTGGTGAGTTGTGAAAGAGAATACCTACCAAGAAAAGCATTTCCAATATCGTAGACTATTGGTTCAAATGTTTCCTTTAATGTAGGTGTTGTAAGTATGTAAACAGGAAACATGAAAAAGAGAATTTAATTTAATTGCAATAGAACTACCAGTTATACAGTAAGAGGATAATGAAGTAGGAACTTCATTTCAGTTAGAGTTTGTAAGTTGCAAACAGAGTTCAACGTAATCCTTCTAAACAGAAAAGGGAATCTTGTATTAGTTTGCCTACAAAATTTCTAGAAAGACAAAACAAGGCTGAATACTACATTGTTAGCAATGAGGTTGGTGCAACAAGCCCATAGGGCAAATTTGTATGAATTAGAAAAGATTTCCCTCTAAGCAAACTCTTTGAATACATAGCTTGGTAAGGGTATACAGCATGATAAATACTATTGCCTGCCAGAAACCTATACAGTAACGCAGCAACGCTGGAACAATAGGACAATAAACAGTATCCAAATGTAAATGGGAATGTCCTAATGGAAACGCCATTAAATCACTTCCTGGGAAATACCATTAAATCACTTCCTGGAAAAAAAAAAAAAAATTGTCTGCTAGATCTTCCCTAAGAGAACCAAACACTTGTATTTATATTTTCATATAGAGCTACCATATCACATTACTAACTTCTGCTTCCCAAGTCTTACAGAGACAGAATACATCTGTTTGGCCTAACTGAGGTCATATGGCGAGTCCTTGCTGTGAAAAAAATAGATAATTTTGCTCCTAGAGTTTAACCACAATAACAGAGGAATGCTAAGGAGAAAGGATTCAGAGAGGGTGCCAAATGAGCCAATCTGCACAATCTAGCAGCATTTATCCAAAATCCATCCATTGAGAGTCTGCTATCACTCAAACACTGTACCAGAAATATATTTGAAAAGCCTATAATCTAGTCTGTTTTTAAAATGTTTTTGGCTGGGTACAGTGGCTCATGCCTGTAATCCCTGCACTTTGGAAGGCTGAGTATATATATATTTGAAAACTATGACTCTTTCTGAGTACCCTAACAACATTTTTATGATTTTTAAAAATGCATAGCTATGTAGATTTTCTTTAAATATATATGTAGACAAAGTCACTTTTTGTTTTCATTTTAACTGTTAGTAAACTGTGTATGGGTTTTCTTCTTGTGAGATGAGGAATCTAAATTTTCTGTCGTTAACATCCAAGGAATACAAAATTTGACAATCTATACTAAGGGTTATCATTATAGCCGAAAGATTAGGCAGAGAGTCTTTACAGAAGACTATTCTTAAGGGAAGTTCTGTAAGTAATAGGAATTAATAAAGTGAGGTAAAATCTTGATTGATTTGAAGACTACTGTTCAGGGGCATCACTAGTGAGCCTACCACAAAATTGTTTGAAGGGTTATCGGGGATTAACCAAAAGAGGCATTATTAAATTTGCTTAGCATCATTCACTGACACATCTGCATAGATCCTTCAAGTTCATCTTAGTCTACAGCGATCAGTACCCTTCAAATGATCTGTTTATAGTTAACTATTAATTTTAGTTTTACTAATTTAATTTTTAAATTAGTAAGTAGGCTATATTTCAAATTTAGAAAATGTAGATATGTTGGAATATGCAGAAATCACTGCTCACTCAGTTTTAAAAATTTATATTTTGTTGTTCCTCATTTGCTGCAGATTCCTTACTAGTCAAATATTTACTTTTTAAAGTGACTTAGAAATATTACATATCAACATTCATAATCAATAAACACTTTTTAAAATATTAAAATGGAAAGTAAATATTAACTTTGAATTAACACCACCAAAACGCTTAATTTTTTATTCAATCGGTATTTATTCAGGGTTTTTTTTTTTTTTTTTGAGACAGAGTCTAGTCCTGTCACCCAGGCTAGAGTGTAATCGTGTGGTCTCAGCTAATTGCAACCTCTGCCTCCTGGGTTCAAGTGATTGTGCTACCTCAGCCTCTCAAGTAACTGTGATGACAGGCACCCACCACCATGCCCAGCTAATTTTTGTATTTTTCATAAAGACGTGATTTCACCATGTTGGACACTGGTCTTGAACTCCTGACCTCAGGTGGTCTGCCTGCCTCAGCCTCCCAATATGCTGGGATTACAGGTGTCAGCCACTGTGCCCAGCCTGCTTTTTCCTACTTAGAGTTGCTTCCTTACTTTGTATTTAAACTTGTGCATATCCCAAAGGACTTTACTTTGTGAGAACTATTATATATTGAAAGACATTTGTTTAATCCCTCACAAAAATATTGAATTAAAAGAAAATCTCATGAAATGTGACTGATGTATTAAAATAAAGTGATTTAAATGCTCTTAAAAAGCAGAAAGAAATTTAAAATGTAATAGATCCATGGAAAAGAACAACAAAAAACACTTAGAAATGTAACAGGACAGAAAATAAAGCATATAGATCTTTAATAGTTTAGTATGGCATTAATTGTGTTTTTATTCCTCTCAGTCTTTCTAAAACTGTTATTAGGAAACTAATGGTTGTATGTAATCAGTATGTAGATATAATACTTTTTACACTGCTGAGTTCATTCTGTAGCTACTATTCTATAGTCTAATCTTTCCTTTCTATTTCCTTGCCACTAAATATTTTGATAAACACTACTTTCAATAATAGATACCACATATATCTCATAACGTTATTGTTTATTTTTGCCCCCTAAGTCTTAAATTGGAGCTGAAGCTGAAGATGCCAGTAAGAACAGAAAAATGCCCTGATGACAAGAGATGTTCTCTCTGGCCAAAAGGACCATGAAAGAGACAGACTATCAAGACATGAACTTTAAATAGTAACTGCTGTGGTTCAGCTAAACATCACAGAGGAAAAAATGTAAATATTTTATTAGACAGCAGTCTATTTCAATTGATGTATCATGGAAAATGCTATAACATATATGCATTTTTTTGCTGATGTTATATTCTGATAATTGACTTATTATCAATGGATATACTGAGCTAATGTATAAACAGTTCTTAGGGGTCTTATATTGCCAAAATGCTGTAAAACATAGGTTTTCATTCCAATTTGCAATACATGAGTATGTTATCAGAGGGCAACCTATCAGCATCATCTACAAACTTATCAAACATCTAGTGAACAACTATTGTTGACTTTGGTTGCCAATATGTTTGAACTGTCTCTGCTTTTATTCATCATTTGCCTTCAGTCTGTTCTCTTAATTTTCTTGACTTTAAAAAAAAAGTAGTGTTACTTTCATTGCTTTGAGTCATAGCTATCACTTATATATAAATATGTTCTCATCTTTATTTTCCATTTAATTGTTATTTATTGCTTATTATATAAAAAGGCTTTTTACAAATTGTTTTTGGTAGCTTACTGAAAATGTTTAATCTCTCCAGTCCCCCTCTCTCTCGATACACACACACACACACACACATACACACACACACACACACACACACACACACATATATATATATCAACCTAAAATATCATTGGCCAACTGATACATGTTATAATAAACTAGAACAGTAGTTTGGAGGTACACTAGTTGCCCCTTATCTACATGGTATATGTTCTAAAACACCCAGTGGATGCCTGAGACCATGGATAGTATTAAACCCTATATACACTGTTTTCTTGTATGCATACATATCTATGATAAAGTTTAATTTATAAATTTAGCATAGTAAAAATTAACAATAATAAAATAGAACAATTATAAAAGTATTCTGTCACAATTTCTCAGAAGAGTTGTTCTTACTGTAGATCTTAGCAACTTCAGCATTTTTTTCTTTTTTTTTCCTTTCCATATGATAGCAAGAACCTTTACTTTTGCACTTAAAGGATTTTGTGGCTTCTCTTTGGCATATCCAAATTGCCAGCATCACTACTTTTGCACTTTGAGGCTATTATGAAGTAAATTGAGGGTTGCCTGAGCACATGCACTATGATACTGTAGCAATCAATCTTGTAAACCAAAGGGCTGCTTATTGACTCATGGGCAGGTAACTTAGAGAGCAAGGATATGCTGGACAAAGGGATAATTCACATCTTGTACAAGAAAGAGCAGGAACATGTTAGACTTCATCATGCTACTCAGAAAAGCGTGCAGTTTAAAATCATAAACTGTTTATTTCCAGAATTTTCCATTTAATATTGTCAGAACTTGACTGATTGCAGGTAATAGAAACTGAAAAATGAAACCACTGACAAGCAGAGACTACTGTAATAGTATATAAAGTTGTAGTATTTTAGCAATCTTCAAAAATTTGTATGATTTTAAGATTGTGAAATACTGGTGTTAAAATTTAAGGAGAAAATATAAGACACTGAAAGATAGGGAGAAGGAAGGCTGTGTTTTGTATTTTGTTTTTGCCTCCGAAATCTTGAATTTGGAGTTGAAGAAGATGAAGATGGCAATAAAAACAGACAAAAATTCCCTGACAAAAGAGGTTCTCTCTAGCTCAAAGAGACAGCCTATTAAGACATTAACTTTAAATAGTAACTGCTGTGATCCAGCTAAACATCACAGAAAAACTGTGGTTCTACAGTCATCTACATCAGCAAAGGGCAAGTGGGAAGCCTTGAATTTCACACTTAGGAGGCCACAAAAAGCTTCACCTAATTCCTGCAAGCCTGGTGTCATATAAAACCAAGTAGGAAGTTAGGAATTTCATTTTCAGTGACTGGCAATGAGTACCATATGTGTGATGTCAGTGTTGATAAACAGGGGAAGCCTGGACTACCATCCCTTTTAGCACTAATAAGGTACTTTTGCCCCTCTCTACTTGGGCTGTGTCAGAAGATGGTAGAGAGTCAGGACTCTTCTCAACATCCAGGCTTAATAAAGCCATCTCCATCATGGAGCCCGTATAGAGACCAGAAGTCTCAATAGGAACTTCTGTCCAGTAGCAAGGAGGAATCCTCCCATTTTGTATGATAATGGAAACTAAGTAGAGAATTTAGACTACTGTCTTCAACTGGCAGTAATAGAGTGTCCCACTCCTTTCTCCTGTGAAAATGGTGTCAGGGGAAGCAAGGTACAACAGAAAATTAAATGAAGTCTATATTCTTATACTATAATACCCACAATGGAAAATCATTCATTATACGAACAACAGGAAAAAGGAAGATTTCAAACTGACTGAAAGAAAATCAACTGATGCCAACACTGACATGATAGAAGTATTAGATTTATATGATAGTAATTTCAAAGCAGCAATGTTAAAATGCTTCAAGGAACAATTATGAATATACTTGAAGGAAAAGTACAAATTGAAAGTTTCGGCCGGGTGCAGGGGCTCACGCCTGTAATTCCAGCACTTTGGGAGGCCAAGGCAGATGAATCATGAAGTCAGGAGATGGAGACCATCCTGGCTAACACAATGACACCCTGTCTCTACTGAAAATACAAAAACTTAGCCAGATGTGGTGGCGGGTGCTTGTAGTCTCAGCTACTCGAGAGGCTGAGGCAGGAGAATCCTTTCAACCCAGGAGGTGGAGGTTTCAGTGAGCCAAGATCAAGCCACTGCACTCCAGCGTGGCGATAGAGCTAGACTCCATCTCAAAATAAAATAAAATAAAGAAAATAAGGAAAAAAGAAAAACTTTCAGCAAATATATGGAAGACATAAAGAACCAAATGAAGATTATAGAACTGAAACATAAGATACAAAATAAATACAAATTAAAATGGATAAGCTTAATAGCAGAAAGGAGAGAAAGAATAGGATTAATGAACTGGAAGATAGAATAATAGAAATTACCCAATCTGGAGGAGAATGGACTGAAACATAACAGAGACTCTTGAACCTGTGGGGCTCTAACAGGAGATCCAGTGTTTATGTGATTGAAATCATAGAAGGAAAGGAAGAGGGAGGTGTTAAGAATTTAAGAAAATGATGGCTGAAACCTCTCCAGATTGGACTAAATCAATCAATTATTCAATAAACCTACAGACTCACAAAGCTAAGCAAATCTCAGAATAATATCAAGGAAATTAAGGCTAGGAGTAGTGGTTTACATCTGTAATCCCAGCACTTGGGAGGATCACTTAGAGCCCAGGAATTTGAGACCAGCTTGGGCAATATAGTAAGACCTTGTTTCTACTAATTAAAAAAAAAAAAAAAAAAAAAAAAGCCAGGTGGAACAGGCACAGTGGCTCGTGCCTGTAATCCCAGCACTTTGGGAGGCCAAGATGGGCGGATCATGAGGTCAGGAGTTGGAGACTAGCCTGACCAACATAGTGAAACCCTGTCTCTACCAAAAATACAAAAATTAGCTGGGTGTGGTGGCATGTGCCTGTAGCCCCAGCTACTCGGCAGGCTGAGGCAGGAGAATCACTTGAAAGCAGGAGGCAGAGGTTGCTGTAAGCCGAAATCATACCATTGCACTCCAGCCTGAGAGAGACAGAGCAAGCCTCTGTCTCAAAAAAAAAAAAAAAAAAGCCAGGTGTAGTGGCATGCGTGCCTGTAGTTCCAGCTACTCAGGAGCCCGAGGAGAGAAAATCACTTGAGCTGGGAGGCTGAGGCTACAGTGAGCTGTGATTGCATCACTGCCCTCCAGCTTGGGCAACAGACTGAGACCCTGCCACAAATTAAAAAAAAAAAAAAAAAAAAAAAAAAATTTACTGAGGAAGTCTATAATATTTACATTTCTGAAAATGGAAGACTGTTTAAAAAGTCTTAAAAGCTGCCAGAGTAGCATCACCTTATCTATAATGGGAAATACAATTAGAATGACAGTAGATTTCCCATCAGAAATTACTGCCTGAGAAAATAACAATATTTTTCAAGTCCTGGGGAAGATGAAATCTGTACACTCAGAAATTAAAACTTTCTTAAATGAAGGAAACCTAAGAGAATTTATTTGCAGATTGATTCTACAAAATGCTAAACGGCCCAGGCGCGGTGGCTCACACCTGTAATACCAGCACTTTGGGAGGCTGAGGTGAGCAGATCATGAGGTCAGGAGTTGGAGACCAGCCAGCCTGCCAACATGGTGAAACCCCATTTCTACTAAAAATACAAAAAAAATTAGCCAGGCATGGTGACACGCACCTGTAGTCCCAGCTACTCGGGAGGCTGAGGCAGGAGAATCGGTTGAACCCAGTAGGTGGAGGTTGCAGTGAGCCGAGACAGTGCCACTGCACTCCAGCCGGGCGACAGATTGAGACACCATCTCAAAAACCGAAACAAAAACAAAACAAAACAAAATGGCTAAAGGAAGTTCTCTAATAAGAAAAGAAACAATAAAAAGGAAAGTTTGGAACACTAAAAAGGAACAAAGACAAACATATGAAATATAGGTAAATAAAATAGAATTTCCTTGTTCTCTTGATTTTTCTAAATCATATACTAAGGGTAAAGTGAAAATTATACCACTGTGGTTTGAAATGTTTCTGGAAGAAGTGTTGAACACAATTATAAGTGGGAGAAGGTAAGGGAACGTAGTGAGATGACTCAAACTGATGAAATTAGGAATGTAAATCTAAACTAATAGCTAGAGAAACCACTTAAAAGGCTATATGAAAACATATCCAAAAATAAGTGAAAATGAAATTCCAAAATATATTCAAGTAATCCAAAATTAGGCAGAAAAAAATGGAAATTAAAAAAGAAAAACAGAAAAACAAGTATGAAATAGCAAAAGTAAGCCTAACATATCAATGATTAAATGTAAATGCTCTAAATATACCACAACAAAATGGAGACTGACAAAACAGATTAAACAACATAGCCCAACTGTATGTTGTCTGTAAGAAACACTTTAACAGTATCGGTAGTTTGAAAATAAAAGGTTGGAAAATATCTATCATGCAAATATTAATCAAAGAAAAGTAAAAGTGGCTATATTAATATCAAATAAAGTAGATTTAAGAACAAAATAAATTACCATGTATAAAAAAACACTGCATAATGATAGAAGAATCATTTCACCAAGAAAACATAGCAATCCTAAATATGTATCCACCAAACAGGAGAGCAAAACGTTCATGAAACAACTGATAGAACTGAAAGCATAAATAGACAAATCTAAAATTATCAGTAGCAACTAACACTCAGCTGTCAATAATTGATAGGCAATTATACGGATACTTGGCAAGGGTATAGAAGTTAATCTAATCCACCAGCAGAATCTAGTCAGCATTTGTCCACAAATTTACACTAAAACAGAAGAATATACATGCTTTTCAAGTACCCATGGTACACATTACAGAATGGAATAAAAATACTAAATTTAAAACAGATGAAATCATTCAATCACAATGGAACCACCTGAAAACCAACAAAGACAAGCAGACAATCAAGCAAATCAATGAGAATTTCTCCAAACACTTAGAAACTAACCAAACCATTTCTAAGTCATCTGTGGTTTAAAGACAACATCTCTAGTGAAATTGAAAAAAATACCATGAACTGAATGAAAATGAATATTCGACATTTCAAATTTATAGGATAAAGCAAAAGCAGTGCTGAGAGGGGATTTTATAGCATTACATACATTAGAAAAATAGAAAAACTCTTAAATCAATCTAATCCCCAATCTGAGGGAAAAAGAGAGCAAAATAAAAACCACAAAAGCAGAAGGAATAGGTAATGAAGTAAGTCATTGAAATTTAAAGCAGTTAAACAATAGAGAAAAATCAATAAAATAAAAATTTGGCTGTTTGAAGAGTTCAATCAATAAAACTGACTTGTAGCATGAATGACAGGAAAAAAAGACATAAATTGCCATTATCAGAAATGAAATGGGATTTCACTATAGACCCTGCAGACATCAAATGATTAAAAAAAAATACTATAACTCTCAAAACACAAATTTGACCACTTAGAATGGTCCATTCTTTGAAAAACATAAAATGTCACACTTCACACAATATAAAATAGTTTGCATAGCCTTTAGTACAATAAAAGGAACATGAATTTTTCATTTGACTCCAAAAAAAAAAAAAAAAAAAAAAAAAAAAAAAAAAAAAAAAAAAAAAAACTTCCACAGGCTTAGATGGTTTCACTGGAAAATTATATTTAAAGCTTAAACAAGAATTAACACCAAGTCTACATAATGTCTTCAGGTATTGGAAAAGCAGAAAACATTCTATCTTAATTTGTTTTCACACTGCTATAAAAACCTGCATGAGACTGGGTAATTTATAAAGGAAAGAGGTTTAATTGACTCACAATTCAGCATGGCTGGGGAGGCCGCAGGAAACTTATAATCTTGGCAGAAGTTTAAGGGGAAGCAAGGCATCTTCTTCACAGGGCAGAAGAAAGGAGAATAAACTCAGGAGGAACTACCAAACACTTACAAAACCATCAGCTCTTGTGAGAGCTCACTCACTCTCAGGAGAACAGTATGGGGAAACTTCCCCCATGGTTCAATTAGCTCCACCTGCTCTCTCCCTTGACACGTGGGGACTATGAGGATTACAATTCAAGATGAGCGTTTGGGTGGGAGCACAGCTGAAACATATTAACTTCCCAATTTACTTCATGAAGCCAGGATTACCTTGATATAAAAACAAGCCAAAGGCAGTACAAAAAACTGAGACCAATATCCCTCATGAATATAGACACAAAATACTTTACCAAAACGATACTTTAGCCTGGTTTAAGGTGTTGTTGAAGTTTTATACATCCCTCCTAATTTTCTAATTCTTTTAGCAATTACTGAAATGTGTGTTGACATCTCTAACCATGGTTGTGGATTTGTGTATTTCTTCTTTCAGTTATATAGGGTTTTGCTTCGCCTGTTTTTACCCCACCTGTTTTATGTTTGTAATAGTTGCATGAACCATTAGGACTATTATATCCTCCCAGTGAGTATCCTTAATGCTTCACGAATTACAAGGCTTTCCCCTCTGGTTTACGGTAACACGGACACTTTACAATCCTCTCTGAGCTCAGAGGACATTGTCCCTTACTCTTTATAGGTGGTTCTTTCCCCAGCACCTGGTATCGTCCTCACACAGAAGTGCTGATTAGTACCTAGCTGAGGACTTCGAGGGAACACTTTGCAGATGTCCAGTGCAGTTCTCTTTTCTCTGTTGTTTTGCCTTGTGAATTTCTAGCCACGCTGGCCTGCCTTTACTCCTCCTTTAGCCTTCCATTTCTTCATTTCAGGCAGTTCCCTGGACTCCACCAACTCTCTTTTATGGCTTAGGTCTGTAATCTTTCTTCAAGGAGTATAATAGTACAACTAACAGAACTGATTTTGTTTCTTCCCTCTGGGGTACCATTCCCCTGTGTTGCCTGATATGCAATAACTAAACATTGTTGTTTTATATATTTTGTCAATTTATTTTTTATTTGCTGTTGTGTTTTTTCATTTTCATTTATTTCTTTTTCTTTCTTTTTTTTTTTTTTTTTCAGAATGTAGAATAAACCTTTTCTGTTGGGTGCGTGTATGTGTGTGTTTCCTAAACCTTCAAAGTAAGCCACAAATTAAATGTACAAACACAATTAAATAAAATATTGGTTTAAAAAGAAAATAGAGGATGGTAAATGCAGGAATCACATCTAGTGTTAGATGAACAACATGTTTTCTCCTTAAAATAATAATTAAAAAATAAGCCTTTAGAAGAGGCAAGGAGGATACGGAAAGGAGGTCTGTGAAAGTTGTTTATTCACTGACTTGTGATTGAGAGCTTATTTTTTTACCTCCAATTAAAAAGTCACTTCATGAAAATAAGATTTTCTAATTGTGATTTATCTTTAAATCTTACATGTAAAATGTTTCCTGAGACATGCATGAATACTATTCAGTTTCCTCAGAGGCACTCTAATGAATAGGGTAACCAAGTAGGAGCTATTAGGGGCTCAGTTTTCCAATAAAAAGTATGCCTTCCTTTCCCCTCTCATTTTCATGGTTGGTAGTAGGAGAAAACATATCTATGTACTGAAATAATGTAAATAACCTATACTGTGGACCCTGGATCATCACATTTGTACATAAATAACAGTATACACATGAGAGAGAGTATATTTGATCACATTGACTCTACCAGGACAATAAATAAATGTGAAAGCTTGTTTTTGAAAGCCGCTATACTTTAGAGGAAGAGCAGATTTATATTGCCATAAAATTCCTGATATTGACTGAATCTTTCAAATATTAATGATGTTTATACTTCATTTATATATGATCACCTTATTAGACATATCTGCCTGTCTGTCCAGATTGAGGGAGTCACATGATGAATAAATCGTTTAATTAGAAAGACATTAGATATTCCATTACATTAGAGTCCTGATGTTTAATTTACTACAATTAAATGGTCAGTTTATTAAATTTCATAGGATTTAAGATTGCATCCAAGCCTATAGGACTCTAAGTTATTCAATAGCTGCAAGTATAGCACCCAAATCAACTTAGCTCTGACTGTTAGCAATCACCTTACTGAGAACTTTACATATATACATTTAATCATCACACACCTGTGATGATTAAATTATAATAGTTAAATTATAATATCCACATTTTACAGAAAAAATTAACAATCAGTTTAATCTAAAGGCATCTGCCTACACGTGATAGAGACACCAATCCAATAGTGTAAATGCAAAACCTCTGCACTTTTTCCTGCCTTGTGGTTCACCAGTTCTACCTTATTTCTGCTAATCCTGTTCAAATGTATAACTGATAACCAAAGCACTAAAGGACAGGAGTTAACTCTATTGTAATAAAAACGCTGTAAGACAAACATTCTGCCAAAATGAACTACTTCACTGGATTCTTTGGGAATATGTCATTTCTTCATTTGGCCTGCCCATTTTTATCTTCTTACTATCATACTCTATATTTCTTTACTTCTAATTGAAGGTCTGTACCAGTTTGAGTTTTTAATAAAGCAAATTCTTAGCTGAAAAAATGAAATCTTATTTCCTTGGCCTCTTTGCCCATAATTTTTTATAGTGTAATAACAATGTAGTAATAATTATTCATTTATAAATGTGTTTTCCCAAAGGAACTTGAAAAGAAGGGACTCTATTTTTTTTATCGTTGTGTTCTTAACCTCCAGTAGGTACCAAATGGATGAGAGAATGAAAGAACTGATTGGACCATAAATCCAGTGAATGAAGCTATAGGAATTGTAAAAAGCAAGTTTTGATCCTTCCTTCCTTCCTTCCTTCCTTCCTTCCTTCCTTCCTTCCTTCCTTCCTTCCTTCCTTCCTTCTTTCTCTTTCTTTCTTTCTTTCTTTCTTTCTTTCTTTCTTTCTTTCTTTCTTTCTTTCTTTCTTTCTTTCTTTCTTTCTTTCTTTCTTTCTTTCTTTCTCCCCTTCCTTCCTTCCTTCTTTCACGAATTCCAAGGCTTTCCTTCCTTCCTTCTTTCCTTCCTTCCTTCCTTCCTTCCTTCCTTCCTTCCTTCCTTCCTTCCTTCCTTCCTTCCTCTGTCCGTCCTTCCTTCTTTTCTCTCTCTCTCTCTCTCTCTCTCTCTCTTAACCGAGTCTCATTCTGTCACCTAGGCTGGAGTGCAGTGGCGCCATTTTGGATCACTGTAACCTCCATCTTCTGGGTTCAGGCAACTCTCCTGAGTCGGCCTCTCAGGTGGTTGAAGTTACAGGTATGTGCCACCATACCCAGCTATATTTTTTGGTATTTTTTGTAGAGACAGGGTTTCACCATGTTGGCCAGGCCATTCTCAAACTCCTGAACTCAAGTGATCCACCCGCCTCAGCCTCCCAAAGTTCTGGAATTACAGGCATGAACCACCATGCCCACCCAATGATCGTGTACTTTGATAAATGGATTCTTTCACAGTGGCTGTGACAAAGGGGTTTGGGTTGCAGAATCTTCACCTCTGGGATATCACACCACCTTTGGTTGCTATGAGGTAATATTATCAAAACAAGCAGAAACACCCAACCTCAATGCTAGTACATATGTAGAAAATATAAAATCTATCTATGGAATTTATTAGCCTCATCTTTAGATACTCTACCCCTCATTCCAATGTGTTCTGCCTTGCCTACCTGGGAGACCTTTGGCAAACATTATTTCTCCATATTTACTTCATGAAATCCTATCTCAGTAATAATATAATCATTTAAGTCATACATTTAATCGTAGAAGGAGAAGGGTTTGAGGTGAGGAAAAGAAAACAAAAAATGGCTGTGAGATTTCAGGACCTCAGAAAGTTGAATTACATAGGAGGTATTAGATGGCAATGTATCAGTCTATTTTCATGCTTCTACTGATAAAGGCATACCTGAGACTGGGTAATTTATAAAGAAAAGAAGGTTTAATGAACTCACAGTTCCATGTGGCTGGGTAAGTCTCCCAGTCATGGCAGAAGGCAAAAGGCATGTCTTACATGGTGGCAGGTAAGAGACAATGAGCACCAAGAGAAAGGGGAAACACCTTATAAAACCATCAGATCTTGTAAGACTCATTCACTACCATGAGAACAGTATCGGAGAAACTGCCCCCCATGATTCAATTACCTCCCATAGGGTCCCTCTCATAACACATGGAAATTATGGGAGCTACAATTCAAGATGAGATTCGGGTGGGGACACAGCCAAACCATATCAGACAGCAAAGTATCATTTCCAGTTTCTAGTTTCCCTGAAGTTACCCCACCTTCAAGAAAAGGTGAAATGTGCCTACTGCTTAGCTAACCTTCTCTTTTTATTGTTTACTTAATGTTATGTTTTCTTTTAAGTCTAGTCAAGTGAAGCAGTGGGAGTAGAGAAGGGATCTTCTTTCTAAATATCTCTTCCCTGACCTCAGGTTGGTTATCAGTTTTTTTTTTTTTTTTTTTTCCCCCTGAATACTCTAAATCTATTCTTAGGAAACCATCCAATGAAGTTGCTCTAGAACAGTAGTGCTCAAGAATTATCACATACCAAAATCATCTGAGAACTTTTCATCTATCTGTCTATCTATGTATCTCCTTATCTATTCATTATCTTTACCAAACTTTGAAGAGGTTTCTTTTGGATTATGGGCCCCTGAACTCCCTTTTCATATGGCATGTTTAGAAAACTTGCAGTTATTTCCCTGTCCCTGTCCCATTGACATACAAATCCTTTTTAAAGTCTCTCAACAGTTTTACAACTCAAGAGTATCAAGGACTTAAGTTCTCAAGGCCTTAAGAGCCATCTCTTTAAACTACACTCATCTAGGAAGATAGTGTCTCTGTTTCCTAGTACCCTTGGGAGAATAGGAGATTAACTTTGGTGAGTTTCTTTGCTACAAAATATATGACATTCTGTCATACATATATGGGAAATTTACTTTTCTTTTGGGTAAATCCAATTAACAACAATTAGGTGGCTTACCGTTCTTCTGGATCCAGCTCTTAAATATGTTCTTTGTTTTAGTGAAGCTGAGTTCAGTTTCCCTCCTAACTTGCAATAGCCTTGAATAAAGTATTTTTTTACTTGTTTAACTCAGTTGCAATTTTTGCTTTGACACTATCTTTCTACACCACTGCCTAATTCTTCCTCAAATTTTTAACTCCACAGGACTGGATATGGTCATCTGTGTGTTTTTTAAAATTCTACACATGTTCTTGTGAGTATCTAGGTTGACCAACCATTGATTTATACATTAGAAAAATTTAAATATGCTGAGTAAAGATACATACGCACTTCATGCTTTATAAGTATGGTATGAATGTAAGCACGTTCTACTATGTATGAAATGCCAACCAGCAACCTCAAGCTAGAGGAAACTTTTTAGTGAATGCAGGCAGTCATAAAGGCCCTGGTGTCATATATTATAAGGAATAAGTATGTTACTGGTAGAAGGTATCTGAATTACCAGTGGTAAATTTATATGGGTCTGCAGAAACCTCAATTCTTGCCTCCTCAGAAGAAAGAATTCTCCTGAGGAGCATAAGGCAGAAAGAAAGGCCAAGGCAAGTTTCAGAGCAAGAGTGAACATTTACGTAAAAGGCTTTAGAACAGGAAAGAAACAAAAGGAAAGTACACTTGGAAGAGACCCAAGCAGGCACCAACATCAAGTGCAATGTTTAACCTTGGTCCTAGGACTTTATAGGTTGGCCCCTTTCCCATGATTCTTCTCTTAGGGTGGGCTGCCCACATGTGCAGAGCCCTCATTACCCTTTGGAAAGTGAGCACACATAGTGTGTTTAGGAAGTTGTATGCATGCCCATAGGAGGCTTTCTTTCCTTTTCCGGTGGAGTGCCCCTGGAAGGTCATACTCTGCCATTTTGTCTCTTAATGCATACAGCCTTGAAGTTGCTTATCCCTGGTATCTGTGTTCATTTAACACTTTAGTGCAATAAGTGTGGACCACCAGGAAATGGCCTCTCTGTGGTGCTGGCTGCCAATTTATCACTTTTAGAGAGGCAATATGATAATCGATAATATGATCATTGCCAACCATAACCAGACATTCCTAGTGGGTTGGAGGAGAGCCCTTGCTCATGCCTAACTACCTGTAACAAGTATATAAGGTTTGTTTTAGTTTACATGCCCCCCAATTATATCCTAGATAGGAAAATGATATATGTCACATATTTCAAAGATTTTTCTGAAAAGAGGTAATATCAAGTGAAAAGACTGAAATTCAGGCAATCTGAGGCCCAGTTCCTGCACTGCCACTTGGCTATGAAAATTTTGTGAGGACGAAATGATTAAAATGATATTGAAAGCTGTCAACTCTTAAGCACTACAGAAGCATAGGTGATGCTGGTGATGAAGGATTAAAATAATAAACAAATGATTTTATCCTTCACTGAAAAAAAATGCCACATACTTTATTAGTCATGTATAAAAATAAACCCTAAAATAAGTATGAGTGTGTTAAGGCTTCCATTATAACTATTTAATGAATTAATAGAGTTGTGAAAAATAGAAATAAAGACAATGAATGGTATTTAATCAGTGAAGAATTATATTGCATGTCTTTGAAACACTGTACAAATCAGTATAAACCAAGGTGTTACTGGAAAGGGTTCTGTATTAGTCTGTTTTAATACTGCTATAGAGAAATGTCTGAGAGTGGGCAATTTCTAAAGAAAATAGGTTGCATTGACTCACAGTTCAGCATGGCTAGGGAGGCCTCAGGAAACTTACAGTCACCTTATAAGATGAGGCAGGCACGTCTTAGATGATGGCAATGTGAAGAGGGAATTGTCAAACACTTACAAAACCATCAGATCCAAGTCTTTGCTATTGTAAAGACTGCTGCAATAAACATACTTGTGCATATATCTTTATAATAGAATGATTTATAATCCTTTGGGGATATACCCAGTAGTGGGATTGCTGAGTCAAATGGTATTTCTAGTTCTAGATCCTTGAGGAATCACCACACTGTCTTCCACAATGGATGAACTAATTTGCACTCCCACCAACAGTGTAAAAGCATTCCTATTTCTCCATATCCTCGCCAGCATTTGTTGTTTCCTGACTTTTTAATGATGGCCATTCTAAGTGGTATGAGATGGTATCCCAATGCCCATCAGTGATAGACTAGATAAAGAAAATATGGCACATATACACCATGGAATACTATACAGCCGTAACAACAATGAATTCATGTCCTTTGCAGGGACATGGATGAAGCTAGAAACAATAATTCTCAGCACACTAACACAGGAACAGAAAACCAAACTCTGCATGTTCTTACTCATAAGTAGGAGTTGAACAATGAGAACACATACACACAGGGAGGGGAACATCACACTCTGAAACTTATAGTGGGGTAGGGGGCAAGGGGAGAGAGAGCATTAGGACAAATACCTAATGCATGCAGGGCTTAAAACCTAGATAATGGACTGATGGGTGCAACAAACCACCATGGCACATGTATACCTATATAGCAAACCTGCACATTCTACACATGTACTCCAGAAATTAAAGTAAAATAAAAACTAAAAAGAAAGGAAAAAGAAAACCATCAGATCTTGTGATAACACACTCACTATCAAAAGAACAGCATGAAGTAAGCCACTCCCATAATTCAATCACTTCCCACCAGGTCCCTACCTAAACACCTGGGCATTAAAATTCAAGATGGGATTTCAGTAGGGATACAAAGCTAAACCATATCACAGGCTGATTCAGACTCTAAGAGAAGGTTTTTGGATCTCACACACGACAGAATTCAGGACAAGTCCACAGAGTAAAGTGAAAGCAAGTTTACTGAGAAAGTAAAGGAATAAAAGAATGGTTACTCCACAAGCAGAGTAGCGGGATGGGCTGCTTGACCAAGTATATTTACAATTTTTTTTTACAATCATTTTTGATTATATGCTAAAGAATGGGTGCACTGTTAATGAGTTTCCTGGGAAAGGGGCAGGGAATTCCTGGAACTGAGGGTTCCTCCCCTTTTTAGACCAAATAGGGTAACTTATGGTGGTTGCCATGGCATTTGAAAACTGTCATGGTACTGACGGGAGTGTCTTTTAGCATGCTAATGCATTATAAATAGTGTATAATGAGCAGTGAAGATGACTAGAAGTCACTTTTGTCTCCATCTTAGTTTTGACAGGTTTTTACTGGCTTCTTTACTACATCCTGTTTTATCAACGGAGTCTTTGTGTAAGTATCATCTTCCACAAGAATCTCTATTAATATCTTTGAAGCAAAAATTATTCTTAAACTAAGAATGCTTTTGTTCTTAAGATATGAGGACATCAGGTATTTCCTGGGTCTGTTCAGTAAACATTATTAACTTGTTCCCTTAGCGGTAAATATTCTGTGACTAAGAATGCTTAACTCCTGAGAATGCAGCCCAGTAGGTCTCAGCCTCATTTTATTTAGCCCCTATTCAAGATGGAGTCACTCTGGTCAGAAGGCCTCTGCCAAGGGGGCTAGATAATAACAACTATAACAAAATACGAATATTGAACATTTCAGTTACATTAAAAGTCATCTTGTGATGTCTGTATTCCTGTATAGTATCATATCATTGCAAAAACCTGGCATAGGTCAGTATGCTGCTGAAAATAAATGCATAAATCAATGACCTGATTAGAAGGAATGAGTCACTATAGATGGGTTAGCAGACACAAAGAGCAAAGTCAGAACACTACTGTCTATTACATAGTAGAGAACCATCAAATGCTAACATATTTGTACCTGTCATTACAGCAAATTAAAAGACATCACTATAGGCGTAAAAGCATTAACATCCTGCTGTGGAGGTTGTGATGTAATTTGGTATATTGCCAAACAATAATACATTGTTTGCCAAGAGTTATAATTAGTGTGTCAATTGTAACATTTTATTCTAAGTTCTTCATATAAAAACTAAGAGTTAACTTCTCAGACCTAAAAATTATTGGACTTGTAGTTTGGCATAGGTCAGTATGCTGCTGAAAATAAATGCATAAATCAATTTAGGACAATCTTGGCAGAAATAGAAGTGTTCATAAAAATTTTGTTATTATCACTCAAAACATCTTTCTTGTTGTCTTCAATAATTTTATTTTATTTTACTTTAAGGCTATCTTATTTTATTAATTTATTTTATTTTTATTTTATTTTATTTCATTTTTCTGAGACAGAGTTTTGCTCTGTTGCCCAGGGTGGAGTGCAGTGGTGGGATCATAGCTCATTGCAATCTTGAACTCCTGGGCACAAGGGATCCTCCTGCTACGGCCACTCGAGTAACTAGGACTACAGGTGCATGCCACCATGTCAGGCTAGTTTTCAAATTTTTTGTAGAAATGGGGTTTTGCTTTGTTGCCCAGGCTTGTCTCAAACTCCTGGACTCCAGCAATCCTAACAATTTGGCCTCCCAAAGTGCTGGGATTACAGGTGTGAACCACTGCAGCCAGCCAAAAATTTTATAAATATATATTAAATTTTAAAAGTCTGCATGAGAAAACAAATGATGATGAAACTTTTTTAAGAGGAGTTATGGAAAAAATTTTAGAGATATCTCTTTAACTTAATTATACTTATTTTGATTCATCACTTTTATTTAGATTCAAAATTTTTAAAGCATAACATGAAATTGAAGGCTTATTATAGTGGCATTTCTGCAGTGCTAAAGTAATGATGATGATAAGGTTGATGCATTATTAAAGATATTTGGCACTAGGAGTTTTAAAAAAATGACTTTGTTTGCAGACCAAATGTGAAATTGTTGCTTGGCACATAAGCTAATGACCCAAACTAGCTGGCTTGAGTCTGATTCAATATCATCTTGTCAGCATTCTCCTCCTCTGCCAATACAAGAAAACAAAGCAATTCCCTAAAGGAGGGGGGAAAAATGACAAGTTGTTTCCTTAGTCACATGCTACATTGTGGTCAGGTCTCCATTGTCAAAGTAAAACTGACATCATCTGATACAAAGCTGTGAAGGACAGAAACAGTTTTCTAATGGCTCATATCAGTGACATGAATCAAAGAGAGTTCAGTAGAAAAATATATTGGATTTTACAAAATAAGTATGTTTTTCTATAGGCATAGTTTGAGAAATAATCAAGTTCCCCAATACAAACTAGGAAATTATATTCTTCTACTTCAAAATAATAAGAAACATTAACAACTCTTGCAAAATTACTGTGTAACAATAGAGTGGAAGAAGGAATATGATTTTAGTCAGCAAGTGAATACCACCCACAGAAATATACTGTAGATATATTTTCCCAAATCTTAACTATTAGATCAATGTTCTAACTTTTCAAGCTTCATATCACTTTTACAAGATTGGTCCCTAGTATACCTTCATTAGGGCACATCTTTGGAATTGACATGGAAAAATACAACTCAAAACAACAAGTGCACATGACATAGAGATGCTTAAAAATGAAAAATATATTTAAAATGTCTAGGTAGCTGTGGAAGTTCTTTGGCCTCCGTTTGTTTATAGATAAAATGTTGGACTCTAAATCTAATTCTAGCTTTAGCAATTAATCATGTACCAGCTTTGGAGATCAGCATAAATATTTTTAATAAGATTTTTTAATGTATAGAAAATTTGTAGTTAGTATAGTTTTCATATATGCAATACTAACTTCACCCGTTATTAATAGATTAGCATGGTAACTTTGTCACAATTAATAAACAAATAGTGATATATTTTCATTAACTGAAGTCTGTACTTTATTTAGATATCTTTCATTTTTTTTCTAATGTCCTTTTTTTCCATTCCAAGATCCCATCCAGGATACTACACTATATTGAGTCATTGTGCCTTCTTAGCCTCCTCTGAGCCATTTCTCAGGCTTTCCTTTCTTTTGATGACCTTGACAAGTTGAGGAGTACTGACCAGATATTTTGGGAATATTCTTCAATTTTGAATGGCCAGATTTTTTTTTTTTCTCATGATTAGACAGAAGTTACATATTTTGGAAGGGAAGGCCAAAGAGATAAAGTGTCATTTTCATCACAGCATATTAAAGGTACAAACTGGCAATATGACATATTACTGTTGATGTGGACCTTGATCATCTGGCTACATTAGTATTTGTCAGGTTTCTCCATTGTAAAGTTACAGTTTTTCCCCTTTGTCTACCGCAGTCTTAGAAAATAAGTCCCTATGTACAGCCCACACTTAAGGAATGGGGAGTTATGCTCCACCCTCTTGAGGGCAGAGAAAATAGATGGAATTTTTTGGATTTATTTTGCACAAACAATGCGGCTATTCTCCCACTTTTATTCAATCATTTGTTTATATCAGTATGGACATATGGATATTTATTTTATACATGGCATTTTAATTCAATTCTACTTGTTTTGTTGTTGTTCTTGTTCTCATTGTTCCAGCTTTGGGCGCTGGGAATTTTTTGGATAGCTCTTGTGCTTTTTGTCATACTGGTATTATTGTGTGTGTTTTTTTTTTAATTGAGTACTGTGCCGCCTTCTGATATTAGAAGATGCTCCAGAATCATGTGATATGTTCCATTATCTAACCCTAGAATTAGCCATGTCCCCGAAGGGTTCCAGTTTCTTGTATTGGAGAATAGTATAGAAACCAGGATGTGGGTTATTGGTGTCAGCATAATGTTTAACACACTGGAAGATACAAAAGAGGTATGAGCGATTTTTACAGCAAGTGATATTGATAATGTGATCAATGAAGCAGATTATATCCAGATTATAAATAAACTTGAATACTAATCAAAATAAATTAGATGGAATATGATGGCTTATAAAAATTCAGGGTCTTTTTTTATGAAGCAGATAAGTGACATCATAAAAACATGGACTAACATAACTAATACACATCATGGATGTAATAAATAAACCTGATGCATAATGCATGTTTTATATATGAGAACAGTGTTAAAACCTGGAAGTTTGATATTCCTTGAGTATAGCTTATTGCTTGCAAAAGAGAATGTCTCCTTGCATAACCTGATTTATCTGTCCCAACTTATCACTCATGCACTCATTATTTTACTTATTTACTCATTCCTGTTTCAAAGAACTATGTGTTAAAATTTTGATTCACTTTAACTTATTTGTTGAGAATCTAATGGTTACTTGAAAATTAAGTCAAGTTTTTAAAACGTCCATACTCCTAAAACCTTGTATTTCAGTGAAAAGAAGACAAAAAATAAATACTCAAATGCTAGAGAGTATGAGGTTGCACTACATTAAAAAATGGTTAATAGAAAATGATTGTGAAATGAAATATTTGGGAGAGTATGATCACTTAAGACTTTCTTGTGATGCTACATTTATGCAACGAACACACGAGTATGGTGCATAGTACATGGAACCATAAGAATATTGGTGCTGACATGTAGTCCATTGGTTGGTTTCAGGAGCATGTTTGGAGTGGGAGAGCAAAAACAAGGGTGGTA
This sequence comes from Piliocolobus tephrosceles, assembly GCF_002776525.5. Lineage (NCBI taxonomy): Eukaryota > Metazoa > Chordata > Mammalia > Primates > Cercopithecidae > Piliocolobus > Piliocolobus tephrosceles. Next base: position 45,515,681 of record NC_045455.1, on the reverse strand, counting down.
GAAATGAGGCAGGTTAGGGAGCAAATCATTAACAACTTTATTAACTGCTAGAAGAACATTAGATTCTTTCTAAAAGTGAAGGAAGGACATTGGAAAGATTTGAGTAAAGAAGTTACATGATCTTATTTATATATGTAGATATACCTATCGATCTATCTAATCTATCTATCTATCTATCTATCTATCTATCTATCTATCTATCTATCTATCTATCTTTCTTTTTATTATATGTAATTCCTGTTCTTACTGGGAAAAAAATTCTAGAGATTGGGAACAAGCAGAAAAGCAGATAAATTATTTAGAATATTATTACAGCAACCCAGGCAGTGGATTATAAAGGATTGGATGAGCCTGTCAGTGACAAAGGGAGTGAAAAGTACTCAGATGTATAATTTATAGAGCATATTTTAAGATAGTGTACACTTAAAGAAGACTGGGTAGGGTTTTCCAATGGTTTGGCTAAGAAATGAGAGAGAAAGAGAGGAAGCACATCTTTAACCCTTATCCTCTTTCCAAAAATGAGAAAAATTAGGGAAGAAGCAGTTGTTGAGGAGGCATCTTCTCTGTGCCAGGCATTCTGCTAGACCCTAGACATAAAATGATTAACGAAGCTCACAAAAATCTTATGTACTCACAATTTAGCTGGGGAGACTGGTGTTTAATAATAGACAGATAGTAAGTAATTACCAACTATGATAAGAATAAGGGAAGGAGGGTAGTTATAAAATTTAAGTTAGAAAGTAAGAAAATAGCTCCTTGAGAAATGATTTTGAATTTGAACTCTAGCGATGTAAAGATGAAAAAAAAAAGAGATCACAAATGAAGGCTAGGAAGCAGCGAGGAGCATGACAGAGGAGGGCTGGCATGGAAGATGAGGCTGAACTGCCCTGTGGGTGGAATAAAACAGAGAAATTCATTACATGTATTTTTATGTGAGTATATTTAAAATAGAATGTGTGTATAAGTATGTATGTTAAGCTGTAAATGTGTGTGGAGACTTGACTCTTTCTCTAAATAATTTGTTGAAACTCTTATTTGTTAAAAGAATCTATTAATGGGCCCTATAAAAATTAGCTTGGTAATTATTTTCTTATTAAAATGCAACCATTTATTCTATCCTTTATTATCCATTAGTTGTCTAATTATATCCTAATTAAAATAATAAATGATAGCTGTCAAAATCATTTATATGTTCTAGATACCAAAAGCCCAGCATGGCAGACTGAATAAATATCTTCAGTGGGTTCCTCTCATCTGTCTCTCAACAACAAAGCATGAAAAATGAAAGGTTTACCTAAAAGACAATACTTACATTAAGATTTATATATTCTTGCTTCTGTGTGTATGCTTCTCAATTAGGTATATTTCTCTATGTATTAAAAAAGATTTCATAAACTTCCATATGACTTTTTCATTATTACATGTAATACCTCAAATCTAAAGATTTGGTAACATTTTACAATTTGCATTTTGTAGAGAATATATTTTTCTCCTGAATGTAACAGGATCAAATCTAAGCAGACAAAAGGGGAAGTGGATCTATTTTTAAAGCCATATAGTTAACACACCTTTACAATGGATGTGTAGGAAAAGTCATCCCTTACATAACACCTTCCAATTGCTGACACCTCACTGCCATTTTGCTCATTATATCTCAAGTGAAAGATTTGCATGCAAGCTCAAAGCATAGAAAACGTGTCAGGGAAGTTCCTAATAGCTGAAAATATTCCATTTGTCAGAGCCTGGCCTGGACTAAAAGGACACAGATTCAAGGTATTGCTGAGGCTGTAGTTGGGTATGTTCAGGAGTGTAGAAATAATAAGAACTCCTTTCCTTTTTTACTGGTTCTGAGGAATCTTGTTTCATTACATTCCTTCCCTCAGACTATTGAGACGATCAATGTGTATATATCATTTGTTTTTCAGAAAGAGAAAGTGTATTCTAGTGGTTATCCAGGTTTCCACATAAAGGTGAGACATCACTACTGTCATGATCCTTGGAAAGCAGTGATTGTTCAAGTCTCCATGGTCAAAGGGTTTGCATAGGGAAAAACTATTTGAAAAGTAATTCGTCCTTAAAAAGATTCATTTGGAGCTCATATCCCGTTTCAAGGAACATAGGAAGGAATGCCATGAAATTCTACAGACCTTGCTTTATAAGGGAAATAACCAAATCAAAATTTTAATAGATTCTAATAAAAGTTAGATTTTAGTAGAAAAGATTTTCAGAAAGGTGCATTTTCAGATGATTCTTTGTATTCAGTAGATTCGACTTATTCTAAATGCAACACCTCTCACCATTCAGACCATGGAATAAACAACAAACATGACTAAACATACTATCTTTTTTAGTGACAGCTTCATTTAGGGAACTTTCTGGGAATTGATTCTGTTAATATAAACATTGGGATATTCTGATATTCATGCTGTCTGTGAATCGAGACATGTTTTGTGTTTTTGCTTTTTCATGTCATATCTTTATGCCATTTATTATCTTGCCTTGTTGCACTGACTAGGAATTCCAGTAGGGTGTTGAATCAGTGTAGTAAGAATGATATTATTATGTTTCTGATCTTATTGTGAAAACTATCCATCTTTACTATTAAGTCTGATATCCTGCTATTCCAAATTTGCTGAGAGTTTTTACCATGAATGGATGTTCATTTTTACAAGATTTTTTTTTTAATATCTTTTGACATGGTCATATTTTTCTTCTTTAGTCCATTATGTGATGAATTACAATAATTGGTTTTCAAATCTTGAATCAGTCTTTCTTTGGGTATAATTTGTTCTTTTTTTCTAATTTCTTAGGATAAGAGTTCATATTATTGAACTTACTGGCTTGAGACTTTTATCTTTTCTAACAGCATCTATTCTATAAATTTACACCTAAGCAGTGATTTAGGTGTCACAGATCCTACCAGTTCTGATACTGTGTACAGTGAGTCATCACTTAACATCTCCTAAAGGTTCTTTAAAACTGCAAATTTCAGCAAAATGATGTATAAGGAAACCAGTTTTACCACAGGCGAATTTATACAAACAAGAGTTAAGTTCCTATAATATATGTTTCCTGGCCACAAAAAACATCTGTAAACTTCTGAATAAAGACCAAAACATTCCTCATATTAGTCATTCAAATCAATGTGAGCTATACGTGCAGTTTAAAAAGATTAATTAAAACAAATAAGGTAATTATCCACCCAGTTATTTCAGTTCTGGGTAGTAAGCAGCTGGATCCTATCCCTGCAGCTCATGGTACAAGGCAAGAACCACCCTGGACAGGATGTCATCCCATCACAGGGCACACTCACACACACACACACACACACACACATGCACAAACATCACACATTCACACTGGAATGCTTCCAAGAAGTGAAAATTCACCTAATGTGCAGATCGTTAGGAATTGAGAGGTAACCAGAGTACCCAGAAAGAAACAACGCAGACATGGGGTGAATGAGCAAACTACACAGAGAGTGAATCAATTTTTTTCCTCTAATCAACATTATAACACAAGATTTTGAACAAAACAACTATTTAAGAACCTGCTGCTGTATTTTCCTTTTCATTTAGTTCATGTGTTATAACTTTGCTGGACACTTTCTCTTTGACTCAGGGGTTATTTAGAATGGTTTTAAATTTCCAAATATGTTTGAGTTTTCAAGATATCTAATTACAGAATTCTATTTTAATTATATTATTTTCAGAGAATAACTTTACTAATATGGTGTGGCTGTGTCCCCACCCAAATCTCGCCTTGAATTATACTAATCCCCACATGTCAAGGGTGGGGACCAGGTGGAGATAATTGAATCATAGGGGCGGTTCCCCTATCCTGTTCACTACTGTTATGGTAGTGAATAAGTCTCATAATATCTGATGGTTGTGTAAATTGGAGTTCCCCTGCACAAGCTGTCTCTCCTGCCACCACAGAAGACATGACTTTGCTCTTTCTTAGTCTTCCACCATGATTATGAGGCCTCCCCAGCCTTGTGTGACTTTGAGTCCATTAAGCCTCTTTTTCTTTATAAATTATCCAGTCTTGGGTATTTCTTCATGAAATTAAGTTTGAAAATGGACTAATATACTTACTATTATATTTATCCTTTAACATTTCTAAATTGTTTTTAAAATACGTGGTCGATTTTAGTGTGTAATTTGTGTGTCCCTATAAAAAATGTTCACTATACTCTTGAAATAATATTTCTTGAAGTTCTCTGTATATATTGATTAGGTTATGTTGTTTGATAATCTTTATATCTTCTATGTTTGTACAATAATTTTCTGTCTTCTTGTTCAATCAATTACTAAGAGAAGAATGTTAAAGTCTCTAGCTAAAATTGCAGCTGTGTCTATTCATCTCTCAGTTCTAACAGTTTTTGCTGTTTTTATTTTGAAAATCTGATACTAGGTAAATACCTGTTAGTATTGCTATGTCTTAGAGATTTAACTTCTATGTGATTATATAATACCTCTTTTCATCCATGGTAAGTCTTCATTGTTCTAAAGTCCAATTTTTCTGATACTAGCATAGATATTCCAGCTTTCATCTGGTCAAATTTGGTATGGTATATTTTTCTCCATCATTATATTTTTGACCTATGGTTACATTTAAATCAGCTTTCTTTTAGACAGTACATATTTGGATCTTGCTGTTTTTCTTTTTTATCAAATCTGACAACTCTATTAATTAGTATATTCATACTGCTCTAACTGAAAGTGTTGATTAATATGGTTGGATTAAGTTCAAATTGCCAGTTGTTTTTATTTTGCCATCTGTTCTTTATATATTTTATCTTCTTTATGTCTTTTCATAGGGTAAATGAGAATTTTATGTTTCAATTTTATCTCCATTATAGACTTGTTATTTTTACTCATTCAAATATCATTTTAATGGTTGCCCTTGAGTTTATACATCTTTATTTAGTCAGTGTCTATCTATAATAACAGTTGATATATAGCATTAAGGACTTGTAACACTATATTGACAATTTCTACCTCTCATTATTAGTGCTAGTGTTATCATATATTTTTACTTTAACAAATAACATGAACTAGCACTATGATTCTAATGATTTTGCTTTAGACAATCACTTACCTTTTGGAGTGGTTTAAACTATACATAATTTATTTTTATTTATTCCATTTCTAGTGCTCTACATTTCTTCATGTTGATCCAAGATTTCTTTTTTATTTAATATTGTATTTTCATGAAAGACTTTCTATAAATATTCTTATAGTACACACTTGTTAGCAATATATTTTCTCGGAGTTTTGGTTGTTTGAGGTCTTACTTTTTCCTACTGTTCTGAAATACATTTTTGCCTGGCATTCTGAGTTGACAGTATTTTTCATTTGTTTCAGAATTTTTAGACAACATGTCACTGTCTTCTGACTTGCATGGGCTATGATAAGAAGCCAGCTTGTCATTATTATCTTTTTTTATATGTTTGTAAATGTGTATTTCTTCCCTGTGTGCCTTGAAGATTTTCTGTTACTGTTTGGATTAAAGGAATTCGAATATGATTTATGATATAGTTTGGATGATGTCCCCACCCAAATTTCATATAGAAATGTAACCCCCAAAGATAGAAATGGAGGCTGACAGGAAGTGATTGAATCATGGGAGCTGATTTCTCATGAATTGTTTACTGCCTTCCCCTTGGTACTGTCCTTGCAATAGTCAGTGATTTCTCATGAGACCGGGTCATTTAAGTCTGTGGCATCTCCCTCCTCCCTCTCATTCCTGCTTTTGCCCTATGACACTCCTGATCCCCCTTCACCTTTTGCTATGAGTGTGGGCTCTCTTGAGGATTCTACAAAAGCAAATGCTGCTATGCTTCCTACAAAGTCTACAGAAGCATAAGTCAATTAAACCACTTTTCTTTATAAATTACCTAGTTTCAGGCATTTCTTTATAGCAATGTGAGAATGGACTAATACAATACACATGTATACATTTTGTTGTTGATATTTCCAGGTGTTCTCTGAACATATTTGATCTATGATAATTGTCTTTTGTTAATGTTTGCAAATTTTCAACCATTATATTTCAAATACTACTTCTGCTGAATTCTTTCTCTCTCTTGCTCTTCTGGAATTTCAATAACATATATTAGGCTGTTTGATATTGTCCCACAACTATGAATTTTTACTTTTTTATTCTTTTATTTGTTTTGTTTCAACTTGGTAAATATCTACTGACCTATCTTCAAGCTTGACTAATTATTTCTTTAACATTAGTCAAGTAATTCATTGAAGGTGTCCTTTACCTCAATTATCTTTTTAAATAATTTTATTTTTAGCATTTCTGTTAAGCTTGTTATTATAATTTTCATCTCTCTGTCAAAATTATTCATCTATCATACACACAGCCCATGTTTTCCATTTGAGCCTTTAACATGTTAATGATAGCTATTTAAAATTCTCTATAGGCACCCAAATATTTTATATATAGGTATTGTTATTCTGATTGCTTTGTCTCTTGGCAGTGGGTTTTCTTGCCTTTTAATTGTCATTAAAAAAAAAAATTAACCTGGAAATCTTTATAAGACAGAAAAAACCTGAGATTAATATATTTTATGCCCTCAAAATGAACACGTCTTTCTTCTGTTAGTATTTTTAGCGTGAGGGTTGCAGTCAATCTAGTAAGAAATGCGACTGGATTTGGGCATTATTATTGCTATGGTATCCTCAGCGCAGCACAGGCTTCATGTTTTTTCTAGTTTACTATGTATTTTCAGGTAGGAGTTCATTTGCCAGAGATTATTCTCAATCATCCCCTCCTTCAGCTTTAAGTGTTTTGCTTGTCATTTGATGCTTGTTAGCTTAATGATGGGGTGGTGAAGGAGTTCTCTGTCATGATTAAGCTTCAGACTTAGATGAGCCCTGGGATCCTGAGTATCAGAGATATGGCCTTCTCAGTGGCCCTGACTCTTCCTGACATAAAGTTCTGGGCAGAACATGTATTCCTGATCTTCCTTCAAAACTAAAATCTTCTTTTATTTGCTTCCCTCAGCTACACAGTGTTTACTCCAGTAATCTAAGAGCAACACGCAGTATTTCCTATTCTCTGTAAATTAAGGCTTTTGTTCTAGAAGGATGTATCAAGAACAGTGTCGGGTCTGAAATTATATTCACTTAAAACTAACGAGTGAGATTGCCTCAATTTCATAAATGTGTTGAGAAACCTTGGTCAGAGGCAAAAGACTGTTTTATCCACAAATGAGCAAACAGCCTGAACTTTAATGTCCACATTTTTTCTTACTGCCCCACTCCTGAATCCGATGCGGACAACACAACGGGCAGCTAGGTGTTACAGGTAAGAAATCTAGAACTTAGAAACTGTGTTAGTCTGTTTTGCATTGTTATAAAGGAATACCTAACTTGTAGAGAAGAGGTTTATTTGGATCATGGTTCTGTAGTTTGTGCATACATGGCATCAGCCTTCACTTGGCTTCTGGTGAGGCCTCAGGAAGTTTTCAGTTACAATTACCATAGCCTAAGAGTTTGATTTGAATCCATATTCAGCAAATTGTTGGATCATTCTTATTTCTCCCTGGAAAATCACATGTTTACACACCACAATACCTTCATTAATTCTAAATTGACATTACAAACTCAGCTAAAAATTCAGCTTTTAAAAACGCACTATTCATGGATGTCTCGTATAATTTTAGGTAATGATTTAATTCCTTCATCATGTACCTGTAAATTGTTTCCCAAATTCAATGATAACTTTATTATCAATTCACAGATGTGACACCATTTTTTCTAAGTAGAATATTCGCAAGGTAAATAAAATGCTTTGACATTTAGGTACTTTGACATTTTCCATTGATATTAATGATGCTATAAAATTGTCATGAAGACTGCCATTTACCCATAGAGTAATGCTTATTAATTATAAATGTTATGTAATCCATTTTAGATGTAAAATGTGATGTGTTCTTTTTATTTTGCGTTCTGATTAAATCTAAATCAGTACACAAACAGAGTCATTATAAACTCAAATGTGAACTTTAAATAGGATTTTTACCTCAGGGATTTGCAAGCCAGAAAAAATATGAAGGCATTGAAAAAATCAGAAACACACACACACAGGTACATATATACACTTTTGTGTGTATATATACATATATACGTATATATGTGTATGTTTATATGTAAAGCTGCTGTGTTTTTCAACATTCAATATATATGTGTATGTATATGTGTATATATGTGTATATATATGTTTTCCCTAAGGAATAGCATTGCTTTTGTGAATTTCATGCCTCACCATATATATTGAAGGAAAAATGAAGGTGAAATTGTTCAGATTACTATCATGGGAAGTTTTACTTGAATGTGTGATTAGATTAAATGCAAATAGAAAAAAAAAAAAAAAAAAACCTTTCCTATGGGGCAAGAACATAAATATTTAATGAACCTCTTTTCAAAGAAGAATTATTTGACACGATGTATTTCAATAGAGGCTGACAAAACAGGCTTGAGTTGTGAACCTGACTTGAGCCAGAACTGAACAGAGCCTTACCACTTTGGAAATACTTTTCTATAGCGTTTTGAAAGTATGCAAATTGGAAAAGATTGTATTTTATCTTTATATTTTCTTTAATATTCCTTTTTGTTTGCTGTGCATGAGCTTCCAAGATATATTTATATTGATTAATTTCCTCACATATAATAATATTAGCTTATATTTTGGATTCATAGACTTTACTATGTTAACATGATGAGTCCCATGAATGATGTTGAAAAACACAGCAGCTTTACATATAAACTCTAAATTTGGGATTTTCTATTTTTGTAAGCCTATGATGATTACATTTAAAATCCATGTTTATTTTCAAATGTAGGAGTCATTTATTTTGATCTCTATCCTGTGTTTTCTGTAAAATAGAGAGCAAAACATGGTTTAAAGATTATTTTTGTAGTTTATCTTTCTGCTTCTGGTATTATTAAAATTGTAAAATTGCTCTATTTTATTTCTAATAAATGTAAGACATAACCTGAAATACTCACATACATAGAATTAAAAAAAACAGTGGCCTGTAAAAGAAACTTAGAAATCATCTAGAAATGATCATTTCTAAGTAAAAGAAGTCCCAGAGTGTGAGTTGAAATTTAAAAATTAAAACATGATATTTTTACTCTTCACAATATTACTGATTTGACTACAGAAGAATGATGTAATATGACCTGTGTTTAATGTTATTTTTATTTTGTTTTAATTAATTAATGTATTTATTTTTTTTCTTTCCAACTTTTATTTTGGTTCCGGGGTGCATGTGCAGGTTTGTTACATGGGTAAATTGCATGTTGCAGAGGTTGAGGTTACAGATTATTTTATCACTCAGGTAATCAGCATAGTACCCAATAAGTAGTTTTTGGATCCTTATCCTTCTCCCCTCCAGCCTTAAGTAGGCCCTGGTGTCTACTTTTCCCTTCTTTGTATCCATGTGTACTTAATGTTTAGCTCCCATTTATAAGTGAAAACGTAGTATTTGATTTTCTGTTCCTGCATTTAGAATAATTGCCTTTGGCTCCATCTATGTTGCTGCAAAGGACATGATTTCATTCCTTTGTATGGCCACATTGTATCCCATGGAGTATATGTATCACATTTTCCTTATCCAGTCCACTATTGATGAGCTTCTAGGTTGATTCCATGTCTGTGTTATTATGAATAGTGATGAGAATAACATATGAGCACATGTGTCTTTATGGCAGAATGAATTATATTCCTTTGGGTATATATCCAGTAATGGGATTGCTGGATTGAATGGTAGTTGTTTTAAGTTTCATAAGAAATTTCCAGAATGCTTTTCACAGTGACTGAACGAATTTACATTCCCATCCGCAGTGTATGATCATTCTCTTTTCTCTGCAACCTCATTAGCATCGGTTATTTTGTTACTTTTTAATAATTGTCATTCTGACTGGTGTGAGATGGTATCTCATGGTTTTGATTTACATTTTTGTAGTGATTAGTTATGTGGGCATTTTTTCACATGATTGTTAGCCATACGTGTGTCTTCTTTTAAGAAGTGTCTGTTCATGTCTTTTGCCCATTTTTTGATGAAGTTGTTTGCTTTGTGTTTGTAAATTTAAGTTTCTTATAGATTCTGGATATTAGACCTTTGTTGAAAGCATAGTTTATATGTGAGAAATTGTCATTGCAGAACTGTCTGTAGTTTGTATGCTTCAAAAGACAATCAACTAATTGAGAATATTTGTGAAAGCTAACAAGGTAATACTAAGACAGATGCTCTTAATGTGTAGAGTAAATGAAATTTCTAATGATGAGGTTAGATTCACTTTCAAATGAGAAGCACAATTATAATATTACTGGAATGAATGTATATGTCAAAATTAACTAATGGTAACTCTGTGTATAAGTCATCCATATATAGTGGTTCTGAATTTTATGAACTATTTCTACTTTTTCCAAAATTTCAAGTAAAAGAATCTCATTAAGAAAAATTTCAACTAGAATGGCTCGAAATATACTACTCTGTTAAAAAAGGAATAAATAAGAATTATATTTGGTTAAATCTTCCAGTTCACAGATAATACTTGTGTGACTAATATTCAAATAATTTGGATTTTTATTTGTTGGCTTTGATTTTTATGTATGATATCTTAGTTCTAACTATAAATTTATGTCCATTTTTGTTGCTATCTCACTATTATGGTGAGAAAACTATAAATAGAGTTTAGCTAGATTTAAGTAGCTTGCTTTTAGTTTACTATATATAACACATTGTAGAATTTATATTTAAAGAACCAATTTCTCTCCACTACAAAGTCTCCATTGAGTAATCTTAGCTAATTAAGCAAATTAATTTTCTAGCTATTAAACTATTCTGTATATACAGATAAGCAGACAAAATATTATTTTGATATTATGTTAATTTATGATTCTTAGAATGAACAGATGACTAAATCTCTGAATTGAAAATGAAAAATATCAGTAATTATTTAACAGTAATATTCTCTTATTTTGCTCCTTATCCTTTGTTTATGCAGCTTGAAAAAAGTAATTTAGCCTTACCTATTTTATCATATTCTGGATGATGTGTCAAGCTGGATAATTTCACCTAGCAGTTGATAACATTTTATGCCACCTTACACTTGGGGATATGCTATTGTCTACAATTTAATTACTGAGTTATCACACATTTTCCATGTGTATTTTCATAAATTGAACCTGTTGTCAATCATTTATTTTTTCTGCTGTGACAAAAAACCCTATTTCTACCATATGCTGCTGAAACAATTTTTCTTCCTTGTTGGCTTTAGGATTATAGTAAGTTGTCTTTTTTGTTTGTCATTGTTAGCAAACACATTTGAAAACATTGCTATTTGTCGTTTGCATAAGACATAAAAAAGCCTTACTGGTTACAAGCTTTTATTCCAGGAAACAATAATTTAAAATGATAGAGAAGCTAAAATTAGCTTTAGTTTGGTTTCCTTGTTCCTAAACTTCATTTAAATCTTTATTAAAGGCTTATGTAACATTCTGTTTAAACCAAATTCAATCTACTGTGACAAAGTCTAGCTAAATGTTTCATAAAATAAAACTTAACTTTTATCAAAAACAGCTTTCATTCAGTATTTTAATAGTTGTGGAATATTTTTATGCATTCCAACCTAAAACACCTCAAGTTTTAGCAATCTGGCTCTAGGAGGTAATACATAAAATTAGTGTTTTTAACAGTCTGACTTCAGGAGGGAATGCATAAATTTAACTAGAGTTTTTAACATTTCTCATCAATAAATAACCAGATAACGATAATATACATTGTCTCTGGGTGACAAAATTGTAAAGAACTGTTCTGCTTTCTCTGTCTTATTTTAGATATGTGTGAGATCATTAGCCTCTGAGCCCTTGATACAGAAACTAATGAGGCTACTGAGTCATAGAATTTATAGCTTGTTCAGATAGTGCATGATATCATCTAATCTTATTTGCTAAATTCACTACTCTAGTCAGTAATCCTCAAGATAGTCATATAATAGAGTTGTATTTGACTTCAAATTAAGCGTGTGAATTTAACTGCTAATATATAGTATAGTACTCTTCCTAACAAAATTTGAGAATTCAAGGGAAAAAATAAAGCTACATTTTTTTCAGATTACATGCCCTAGTTTTGACCTTGCAGGACAATGCAACTTTGTTACCTGACAGATGACAAAATGGCCATCGTAACAAGGTTAATATTAAATAAAAGTACTGATATTTCAAATAGTCTTTTAGAATAGTAGTTTACCTGAAATATCAAACATGGCAAGCTATATATAAGGGTTAAAATCGACTACAAAGGAATCTTTTCAATATACTAAAACTGAAGAAAGAGCTATGGTATGATTGGTTCCTAGACAATCTTGTATTTGTCATATCAACCTCCCGAGAGTAATACTGGTCTATCTATTGCTAGCTGTTCTTGTCACTCACTAGAGTATACACAGAGAACAAAAATGATTAACTTAAAAGCAGAAATAACTATTTAAATTTGATACTTGAGACTTCTTTTAAGAATAGACTTATTGCTTGGTGTAACATGTTCTAAATAACCACAATAAGCTTGTTTGTATTTAATTTGCAATTCTGTTTTCTCAAATAAGGTGACTTAACAAAAAAAAACCCAATGATGGTTTTGTCTCAATTTATTAAGACTCCATCATGTTATTTCCACATAGACCTAATTTTTGCTTTTAGTCCATCTGGCTATATTGAGGAATAGTGAATACACATCCTTAGGAAACTCATTATGGTAGTTACTATGGAACCATTGTTAAAGATGCCTCACATTAATTGGCATGGTGTTCTCTTTATGTTGACTCAGGAGAGCCATGTTTCTTATGTTTCAAGGCTGGGAAAATCTTAATTTCTCTTGAATTCTGTTTTAATCTTTTGCTCACTTCTAATATGTATTTTGTACTTTAACATGTGCTGTTATTCAATTTACTATTTTCATATTTTTTGAGCAACTATGAGCATTTCAGACTTTTTTATAATTGAAAATTTATATCAAAATAATTATGAGGTAGATAGTATAATTTTTTTCACTCTAGCATTGTGGTCTGAATACAGCAGCAACATTAATAAATACACAGTCATTTTACATGTGAAGTTCTCAAAGGTTAGTTTTTATTTCATTCACGATAAAATTCAGACCAATTATTTTTTAAAATGTAATAATTTTTATGGTCAGCCCAGTTATGGAGTTTCATGGCCTTCTTGATTTGTCCAATTAAATAGCTCATTACAAGAAGAGAAATAAATAAACACCACTGTAGTTAATGGGAAATGGAAATTTAAATAAGCTTACCTTCTGATTTTATATGACTTTGGGATTTAGAGTGCCTTTTAATATTCACATTTTTAAATATATAGCATATAAATAATGATAACCTGCCAATCCTGATTGTCATAGAATAAGATAGTGATAAAAAAAAAGATATTTACTAGAAGTAAGGTGATATTCAAACCATCTATCAAAAACTACATTTTTCAAGGGACTATGGCTAGCCACTATGCTAAGATATTCTGGATATTCATTGGTAAACAGACAAAATTCATGCAGCTGAAATTAAGAGAATAGTGAAAGCAGAAGGTACATAATCATATCATTAAATCTTTAATTACAACTTGTGATAAATGATAGAAAAATGAGATGCTACAGATTGAATGGCTATGATATGCTTCTCTGAGAAAAATGACACAAAGATGTATACCTAGATAAAGAGAAATAATTAAAGATGTGACTATTATAGGTGAAAGTAATCAAGTGCACATGGTTCCTAGATGGAAAAAGAACTTGTCATATGTGAGGAATTGATATAAAGGCCAAAGTAAGGGAGGCAAAAAGTGGAGTCTGATAAAATTAGAGGCATGGGTGCATTCTCTTCATCACAAGCCTTAGAGTTCATATTAATGATTTCAGATTTACCTCTAAGGGGATGTAAAGCCATTAAGATGTTTTAAGTTGAAGGGGAATTATCAGATTTATGTTTTGAAAGATTGTTCTTGCTACAATGAAAGAACGAATTGAGTAAAACAAATGTGAAAACACGGGGAACAGCTAAGGGTATGTTGCAATTACTCAGACCAAAAACAATGGTTTTTGCACTAGGGCAATGACACTGGATGCCAAGTTATGTGATTTTACTCTTAATTTTATAATAGGATAGAAGCGGAAGTTCATGAGGATAGAACTAATATTAGTGACTAAGAAGAAAAGGTTATCAAAATTGATTTAATACTTTGTCCTAATTAACTCCATAGATTCTGAAAAGTGATGTAGAAATTAACATACATAAATTAAAATAGAAAATCATTATATAGTGGATCACACTTGTCCTGATTTTTCAGACTTAAATGTGACAAATTTTCTAAAGCAAGTTTTACTTTTAAGTGTCTTGTTGGGAAATACCGTTTTCTATATATTGAGCACTGCTGCTGAATTACATTATAGATTTTCTTGGTGTCTAAATTCATCAGAGTGAAGTCTTTTATTATACTCTCAATGTCACCTGGAAAAGAGAACTACTGAAGAGTCTAGTAAGCAATGTTGCTTTGTGGAGGGGTTAAGTGAATGACTTGGCTTATGATACCTTCGACTTTGTACATACTTACACACAAAAATCAGTTTACACAGCAGTGTTAAGAAAAACAACAAGAATAACAATAAACAATGGCTGGAGTTGGCATATATTATGCCACAAAATAAGCCTCAGCATGGAAAAAAAAAAAAAAGTAAAAAGAAGAGTTTTCCTTAAAAATTAAAAACTTAGAAAAAGAACAAAATAAAGGGAACAGAAAGAAATCTGTTCAGTATAAAATACATTTATTTATGAGTAGAAAACAGAGCACTTAGAAATAACAAACCATATCTTACTAACTTAATTTTTAAAATATTAATATATAAATCATTAATATACAAAATATGAACTAAAAGAATCATCATCAAAGGAGAAAAACCTAAAACACTTAGGATATCAATTTAACATCTTCATCTAAATATTTTTGAAGAAACTGATAACTCTCTAGGAAACTATAATTTATCAATATTACCCCAGTTAAAAAAAACTCTTAAGTGTTAATTCCACGGAAAACAAATAGAGAATGTTATCAAAGATCCCTCAAAAAGTGATTTTACAAAAAAAAAAAAAAAGCCAAATTTCAAACCAAGCAATGCAAAGGATACTTAAAGGAATAGAAAAAGCAAATATAACTTTACTGCTTTCACCTTATAAAGACTGCACACACACACACGTACACACACAACATCCTAAGCATTCACTTCGCTTACATATATTCAATGCAAAAATTCTAAACAAAACACTAGCAAGCAGAAGACAATTTCAAATCAACAAAAATAAATCATGATCAACGGTTCATTTCAGTAATAAAAGGATGTTTGAAAGTTACTTACAATTCTTGTTATACGTATTCTCAAACCAAGACATTTTTAAAAGTGAAAGAATTGCTCATAAATTATATCAGGCATTAGCACAAAAGACTTACACTGGGTTGGTTTTCAGGAAACTAGAAGTTTCTCTTTCTTCGCAATATGTGCCATGTCTTATATTTGTAATTTATATGTAACGGTACAACTACCTTTTTTAACAGCTACTGCCCAGGCTGGATTTTAAACTTCATAACAAGGACTCTGACTGTTCCACTCACAGTC
The DNA here is from genome assembly GCF_002776525.5 of Piliocolobus tephrosceles. Classification (NCBI taxonomy): domain Eukaryota; kingdom Metazoa; phylum Chordata; class Mammalia; order Primates; family Cercopithecidae; genus Piliocolobus; species Piliocolobus tephrosceles. The sequence continues at coordinate 45,499,975 of NC_045455.1, read as the reverse complement.
GTGGTTGCTAATCTAGTTACTGGCATATAGTAATGTTAAATTAAAATTTGTTGTATGAATAAAGTAATTCATTATTAACTTGTGGTTATCTTTCAGGTTATCAATCTGATCAGAAAATATATACATGTGCATTCCTTTGTCTGTACATCTAGAGTCAAAACATACACAAATATTCTGATTTTATTCTTAAATATCTTAAATTTAATAACAGACTGATAATTCAAAATAAAGGGAAAAATAATTTACAAACATTTCTAGTTTCCAGAATTTTTAAATGCCTGAAACAGAGTAACTTAGCAAGTAAGTTAGTGTACCTTTTAACATCTTAGTCTGGAGTTCTTTGTTACAAAAGCATAAAAAGTTCCTAGGTCATTTTAAGAAACTCTTCTAACTAGATAGTTTCTAAATTATAGTTTCCAAGTGAAGTAATATTACAACATGAGTGAAAAAGTGTTATAATTTAAAGATAATATATTAAACTCTTCTATAATTTATTTTTCATATTTTCTGAATTTATAAAAATTTTGTAAAGCTTTATACTCCATAATAAACTACAGAAATATTATCTACACAGAAATTGAGATAATTAATTCAGGGCATTATTGGGACAATTTCTTCTATGTTATTTTCATTGAAATAATTATCTCATAAAATAGCTGACATTTACTTAGACTTATATCCACACTATATTGTATAATAGAATGGTATTGATTTTGCAGTTAGAGGAACTCAGTTATATCACAAACCAGTATTAGAAGGCAAGATACCCTTGTGCTTTCATCACTATCTGGAAAGCTACTGTGAAACTTTGCAGTTTATTGTGAAGACAGTATTTATTAGTACCACCAAAAAAGAAGTGTTGAGAGGATGATGTAATACAAGTGAAAGTAACAATAGAGCAGATAAAATACCCCCACATGTTATCTCCCTTCCTTTTTTCCATCCTTCATTCATTGGAGTGGTAGAATCACATTTATTAACCATGCTTATTAGTAAGAAAGTGTTCTTTGTGGTGCTTTAATAAGGATTTATCTTCAAACTAATGTTTACCTTGTCCAATTACAATGATGGCAATATTAATATACAGAAAAAAATGAAATTGATAATATTATTGAGTAACCATTATGCTCAGGTTTACCAGACAGCTACTGAAACAATAAAATGGCATTTATATTAATTCTGTAAGCTTATAGAAATTCACATCTTTACCGGGTTCCCAGCTACTTCTGCAGGTCTCTCATGGTTGGGTGCATGGATCTTTAGGGCAGATTTTTCAATTTCCTGCTCCGACCTCGTTCTAAAACTACAAAGTCTTCTATTTTTTTCATCAGTGATCTTAGTGATATAGTTTTTTCATTGGATTTAGGAATAATTCTAATGCAAACATCACTGGATAAAAATGAGAGTAATAATAATAACAAAATAATAATAGTTATTATTTTGCAGCACAGCACCACACTATCTTCCATACTGTCATTATTTCATTTACTATACTGAGAGATAAGGAAAGCTTTTGTACAATTTTCAAAGCCTTAAATCTCCCTGATTTCATATAATGATAAGTGACAGATCCAGAATTGAACAGATTTTTTTCCTAACACTAAAGCACTTGGCAAATATACTGGGAAAAAAAAAACAAAAAGCAAAACAAAGGCCAAAATAAAACAAAACAAAATCCTGAACTTTAGGATAATATTAGAGAATAGGAAAGACCAGAATTCTAGGTATTTGAAACTGATTTTCAATGTGATCCAGAGGAAAGCATGGTCAGGGAATAATATATTCTAGAATGAGAACAGTTACAAAGTCAGTTATAGATAAAGATGAAAATGTAAATACACTCTCAGGGATAAGTGTTGGTAAGTAATTTAAATGGTCAGTAAATATGTGTACTTAAGACACAAGAAAGTGAACTTAAAAGGCAATATGTGGAAATAAATTCATAAGGCATATTCAAAAAGGTCAAAATCTGAAATATAAAGGTCTTGCATTTTTCATGCATATTTATGCTCGAAAAAATAAGCTAAGTCTTGACTTAAAAATAGGTTTGGACTGAGGATGGATCAGAAGAGATTTATTATATTTTCTCTGGATTTAGATATATTCTCATATTTTAAATTTGTAAACAAGCCTTTTTATTTTATTATTCCCTTGAAAGTCTGTTTTTGCATCAAGAATCTTTAGAAAATAATTAGAAAATGCCTTGCTATAGAGTATTTCATCTATTTATGTTGACTTTAGCACTATTTAAAAATATAAGGATCCAGAATAATGTTTATCCCAGAACTGATTATCAAGAGCTGTCATTGTAAACTGGAGTTTCTCAGCACAAAAGATATGCTAACAATTCTCAGACTTTATGCAGTCACATAAAATGCTACGTACAGTTTCAAAAATCCCAAGTGCTTATCTTTAAAATCCTGGCATCTAGGTTTCTTTTACATGTTCCCTAAAAAATTAACTTCATAGTGAATACTATTATCTTTGCAATGGCCATTTAAAGACAGTACTGTATTTTTCACTTAAGAACACTTAGGAAATATGAAGAAGAGTGAGAGATGAAAGCTAATTCTAGAAAACCAGAAAGATTTTTCCAGATTCATTCATGTATTTTTATTAAATATTGTTTAAGATATCATATAATACAATTTTAGAAATGTAAGAAGTTTCATGGAAAAAGGAGGCTCATAAAGGTAAAACATGTAATTTTGAAGATAAAAGTGTAAGTTTCTGGCAAGTTAAACCCAAACCCTTTAACACTCTGAAGCTCATTCAACCCTCACAAGTGTAATTTTCTCCCTTGATCTGAAGTTTTTTTTTTGTTTTTTTTTTTTTTTTGGTGTTTTTTGTTGTTTGTTTTTAGCGACAGGGTCTCACCCTGTTGCCCAGGCTTTAATGGTGTGATCATGGCTCACCACAGCGCCAACCTCCTGGGATCACCACAGCGCCAAGCCTCCTGAGTAGCTGCAGCTGGAACCACAGGTGTACATCACACACCTGGATAATTTCATTTTTTTTCTTTTCTTTTTTTGTAGAAATAGGGTTTCATGATGATGCCCTGGCTGGTCTTGAATTTCAGGCCTCAAGCAATGCTCTCACCTCAGTCTCCTACAGTGCTGGAATTATAGGTGTGAACCACCATGCCCAGCTAACCTACACTTATTTTTTTTTTTTAATTTAATGAAGTTTTATGACAATTAGTAATAGAATAAGCTAATGCTTACTGTAAACTTTTTCACTACTTGTTATCTAACATTTTAGGAAATAATACCAAAGACACATCACAAGAAACAGAAATCTGAGTATACCTTTGCGTTACTTGAGTTTAGCTCTCACTGAACTCACCAGAATATATACAGAATATATTTTTAAATAGAAAATCAAATTTTTAAGTTAAAGCATACGTTCAGCTAAAATTCACTGAATTATCTCAGCTGTTTATTCTTAAACTCAGTGACACAACATATAAAAAAACAGAAATTATCTCCTGATTACTTCTCTTTCTATTATATGCTCTGTTTTAGTTTGTTTGTTTTTGTTTTGTTTTGTTTTGATGGAGTCTCGCTCTGTCACCCAGGTTGGAATGCAGTGGCACAATCTTGGCTCACTGCAACCTCTGCCTCCTGGTTTCAAGCAATTCTCCTGCCTCAGCCCCCCGAGTAGCTGGGATTACAGGCGGGAGCCACCAGGCCCAGCCGAAGTGTGTTTTGATAGAGTATTTTATGAGCGGTAAATCTGTTAATAATAGAAAATAATTAATCAAAATGGATCAGAGGGTTATCGAGATGCTTGCTTCCTGAAAGATAGGTTTCAATCTTCCTTTTCGACTATTAGTGTTTTTTTTTTTTTTTTTTTTTTTTTTTTTTTTTTTTTTTTTTTTTTTGAGACAGAGTCTCACTTTATTGGCCAGGCTGGAGTGCAGTGGCGCAATCTTGCAACCTTGCACCTTGGCTCACTGCCTCCCAGGTTCAAGCGATTCTTGGGCCTCAGCCTCCCAAGTGCCTGGGATTACAGGTGTGTAACACCAAACCCAGGCAATTTTTGTATGTTTAGTAGAGATGGGGTGTCACCATATTGGCCAGGCTGGTCTTGAACTCCTGACCTCAAGTGATCCTTCCGCCTGGGCCTCTCAAAGTGCTCAAATTACAGGCCTGAGCCACCACGCTCAGCCAGCTGTAAGTCTTTCTACATCTTTCTATCAACGCAATACTCAGAGGAAAATAATCATCATGAGTCTGGTTTGCCATTGCATTCTTATAATACTTGGGACTCTGAAGAAAAGTTTAAATATACAAAATTAAGTGATGCAATGATGTAATTATAGATGAATAATTTAAGTAAAGGTAAATTTGAATATCTATGAATGAGTTTGTTATAAAAACATTATTTAATATAGCTAAAATGCTTCAACCTATTTTGATATTGCTTATTTAAAAGTCCACATTTTTGAGTTGGTACTCACAATTTCTGTTGGTCAAATAATGTTGGAAAATTTCCAGTAATGTGAAGAGGCAAAATATTTGTCCTCAATAATATTTGTTATATTTTATTTAACTGTATATTATGAGAAGCATACTAGTTAATAAAATGCTACCTGCTGTGATGAACTCCAAAATCTCATAAAGTACCACAACTGGCGGCAGAGATAGAAAATAGGATGGACTCAATCACTAATTTTACAGACTCAGCATAACAGGAGCTTCCATCATCTACACATCCTTACACCTTGTGCTATCAGCATCTCACCAGTAAGAATTAAGAAGAAAATGCTCCCTAAAGCTGGGCGTGGTGGCTCACGCCTGTAATCCCAGCACTTTGGCTGAGACGGCAGATCACATGAGGTCAGGAGTTCAAGACCAGACTGGACAACATGGTGAAACCTCATCTCTACTAAAAACACAAAAATTAGTTGGATGTGGTGGCGTGCACCTGTAATCCCAACTACTTGGAAGGCTGAGGTAGGAGGATCACTTGAACCTGGGAGGTGGAGGTTCCATTGAGCAGAGACCATGCCAATGCACTCCAGCCTGGGCAAGAAGAGTGAAACTCCATCTCATAAAAAGGAAAGGAAAATATTCCCTAAGACAAAGCTGTAAAGACTGAGCCAGGTCTGGAAGTATAATGCATCATCTTGACCTACACCATTGGCCCAAACCTCATCATGTTAAAGACAGGAAGGAAAACAATTATTCTAGCTACAAATCACTGATCAGTGTAACTGGAGGCAGAAGATTGCCCAACCAGGAATTTATTTGGATACTGATTTAGATGTCATTAAGACACTCACCTATGACTATGAATAAAGTGTATTTAATACTTATAACAAGCCTGAAAGTCCCAGAAAGGGAAAGAGGGAAGAGCTCAAGCAGGGCTCTAGTGAGAAGGTCAGTAAAGGGTGGGAGTTGTTTGCAGCTTTTGTTGTGGTCGGGGTGGAGCCAGGGTAGGGATGTCCTGCCCTTGGGATAGATGCTGTTCTGCTTGATATTCCCTCCTTCCTATAGAGGCCAAAAGTGAGAGGGCCTTGTTTAGTCACTCTGATGTGCACGCTGTGAAGAATGAGGATTGAAAACCATCAATTCCCAAACATCAAAAATGGAATTCAATTTTTTTTGTTTTTGATGGAGTCACGCTCTGTTGTCAGGTTGGAGTACAGTGATGTGATCTCAGCTCACGTGAATCTCCATCTCCTGTGTAGCTGGGATTACAAGTGCAAGCCACCACACTCAGCTAATTTTTGTATTTTTTTAGTAGAGACAGGGTTTCACCATGCTGGCCAGGATGGTCTTGATCTCCTGACCTTGTTATCTATCTCTGCCTCCCAAAGTCCAAGATTACAGGTGTGAACCACAACACTCAGCTGGAATTGGCCTTTTCTTTTTGGATGAAGTCTTGCTCTGTCACCAGACTGCAGTGCAGTGGCACTGTATCCAGAGTTTCGTTTTGGTGGGTTCTCCGTCTAGCTGACTTCAAGAAAGAAGCTGCGGACCTCACGGTGAGTGTCACAGCTCTTAAAGATGGCACCCCTGGAATTGTTTGCTCCTCCTGGTGGGTTTGTGGTCTCACTGACTTCAGGAATGAAACCCCAGACCCTGGTGGTGACTATTACAGCTCTTAAAGGTGGTGTGGACCCAAAGAGTGATCAGCACCAAGATTTATTGTGAAAAGCAAAACAACAAACCTTCCACAGCATGGAAGGGGACCCATGGCTTGCCACTACTGGCTGGGGGGTGGCCAGCTTTTATACCCTTATTTGGCCCCGTCCACATTCTGCTGATTGGTCCATTTTGCAGAGCACTGATTGGTCCATTTTACAGAGTGCTGATTGGTCCATTTTACAGAGTGCTGATTGGTGAATTTTTACAGAGTGCTGATTGGTGCATTTACAATACTTTACCTAGACACAGAGTGCTGATTGGTGCATTTACAATCCTCTAGCTAGACAGAAAAGTTCTCCATTCCTCCGGGGAAGTCCAGCTGGCTTCACCTCTCAGTGAGATCTCAACTCACTGCGACCTCTGCCTCCCAGATTCAAGTGATTTCCCTGCCTCAGCCTCCCAAGTAGCTGAGATTACAGATGGGTGCCACAAGGCCCAGATAATTTTTTGTATTTTAGTAGAGATGGAGTTTCACCATGTTGGCCAGGATGGTCTCGATTTCCTGGTCTCATGATGATCTGCCTGCCTTGGCCTCCCAAAGTGCTGGGGTTATAGGTGTGAGCCACCGTGCCTGGCCCAAATTGGCCGTTTTAATACACTAGGCTATAATTACCCAAGCAGCAACCAGTTTAGATAACTTTGATGGGCAAAGTAAAAATAAAAAATATATAGTTTTCTTAAAACATAGTCACAAGAAAAGAAAGGGTGCTCTCTTTAACTTCCCTGTCCAACAGTCATGCTTACCAATATGAAGCTTTTAGAATATCCCATAATGATGTTCGGCTAAGAATTTGCACATGATCTACATATGTGTTTCTTTAGTTTAGAATGTACTCTTCAGAACTTTCAGACCTACCCTCCATCCTAGCCTGGTGTTTGTGTACCTAGTGATAAAGCTTATAAGAAATGTGTAAGATTTGTACTCTAGAAAGATAAAACTCTGTTAAAAGATTCAAATGAAGGCTGAATAAATTTGAAACATCTACAAATGTTATTGGATAAGATTCAATATTTTAAATATGTATTTCTCCTTAAATACTAAATCAATGCTAAACCAAAGAAAAAAAAATCTTAAAAGAGCATATTCTTGTATGTGGTAAAAAAATTTCTATAGTCCACCTGCAAAATACATACAGAATTATCCTTAAAAAATAAATAATAATAGTCCAGAGTCAGGATGAAGTTTTCTTTTTAATGTTACTGGTAATAGACCAAACAATTATGATACAGAGATTTCACCAAGATACAGGGAATGGCTATTTTAAAAGCTTTTGTAAATCAGTTCCAATGCTCTAGAGGGTATTTAGCAATATGTATCAGCAAGTTAAAACCCTTGCTCCAGCAAATCTATTTACTTCAGAAATGGTGGAGGGAAAGTATTGACACTAGGATATTAATTTCATTTGTTTTCTACAAAAGTGAATATTTGGGAACAATTTTGCAGTTCTATCATTAGGAATTTGTTTAAGTAAATGGGTGATATATATAATGAATATCATACAGCCACTAAAAGTGATATTGTTTACTTGTAACTATATTTAAATTAAAGGTACTTTTGGAAATATCTTTGAGAGAAAAATGCATGAGAGCATTTTATTTATAAGCACAGACTACTATATACAATTTATTAAGCATACCACTATATTTTAATCTAAACATAGAATTAGCCCGTCAGTGTCAAGGGTTATTTCCCTGTAGTAGGATTTTGCCTGAGTTTTACTTTCTTCCCTTGGCACCTCTGTGTCACAGAACTATTTATATAACAATTATATATTTTAGTTTTATTATCTCTCAAGTTAGAATACTTATATAATAATAAAACTTTAACTTACAGGATTAGGACATTACCTTCTATCAACACTAGCTCTTAATATTATAGCTTTGCAGTTTTTTACACTGGACATATATCATTTCTAATACTCAAAAGCTATTTTATAAAAAATTATGAAATTGATTTAAAAATCTGAAGAAAAACAAACAAACTCAGCTTGACTATATACACTTAAACTTTTACTTTAGATTTGGGGTACATGTGAAAGTTTGTTACATAGGTAAACTTGTGTCATGGAGGTTTGTTATACAGGTTATTTCATCACCCAGAAATTAAGCCCAGCACCCAATAGTTAAATTTTCTGCCCCTCTCCCTCCTGCCCCTTCTCACTTCCCCACTCCACCCTCAAATAGACCTCAGTGTCTGTTGTTTCCTTCTTCATGTTCCTAAGTTCACATGATTTATCTCCCACTTGTAAATGAGAACATGCAGTGTTTGGTTTTAACATAATTTATTTTATGAAGCCTTTTCTAATCTCTCTGAGTATTCCTATACCCTGAACAATGAATGAGTCTCTTCCATCAGAGGAGGGATAAGAAAAATTGAACCTAGTAAATGTAGAGAGTCCCTTATAAACCAGTCACTCTGCTAAGCATTGCATGCATTATCATACTTACTCTTCACAGTAACTCTATAACACAGGCTTTATTATCATTTCACAGATGAGGAATCACATACGTGTTTGGATGTCTTTTCAGATTTTAACTCAGATCTTTTTGACTTTGGAAGCGAGTTTCCAAGTTTTAGCACCTAGGAACATACTAGACACACAGTAGGTGTTAAATGTTTAATGAATAGCTAAACTGACTAAATGTATGCATTTCACCATAATATTGAGGGGGGAATAATCATCTGAATATTTGTATTCTATTCCCCTAAATTCCACAATGCCTATCTTTTGGTTTCTCCCTTTCAGAAGAACTTGAGTACAATTAATTTATTTGAAAGAATATGCTACTGATGTAGCATATTCTTGGTGTATGCAAAGGAAGAAGAGTCCACAAAGAGCAATTAGATTGAAAGGGATGAACTTTTCAAATTCCACCCTCCACATATCAAAACACATAAAATAGTTGTACTAGTTACAGAATTCAGGCTACCTGGAGAATATACCTGGGGAAGGAAAGACAAGGATTTCCAGATTAGGCTCACCTTCAGGTCTGGAGTCATGGGTGAAAGTATGGCCAGGGTGCATTCTTCAGTAGCAAGCTTCCATGTTCTGCTTAACACTCTTTCAACTCCCCTTGTATGCAGTGAGCTTTACCTGTACTTACTTTTATATCCTTTTCTCTTCTATTTGCTTTTCACTTTTTCTATCCCCAAACACAACTTTTCTCGATCTCTAGACATAAGATCTTTTCTAAGAATCTAGAAAGACAGTGAAAATATTAGCTTTATGTATTTGTTTCATTTGTTTATGATTTGTTCTCAAATCTCGTCTTACTCAGGCTCTAGTTCTGTTATATGCTACAGCAGGTGTGGCAGGCTAGTATTTAGATGATATTCACCAGAGTTCATTGTTCTCAAAATTTTCTGTTTTCTACCCACTATTAAGGAGACAATAAGGTGTATAATTTTTTTTTTCTTTTTTCTTTTTTTTTTTTTTCTTTTTTTTTTTTCTGTTTTGAGACGAAGTCTCGCTCTGTCGCCCAGGCTGGAGTGCAGTGGCCGGATCTCAGCTCACTGCAAGCTCGGCCTCACGGGTTTAGGCCATTCTCCTGCCTCAGCCTCCCGAGTAACTGGGACTACAGGCGCCCGCCACCTCGCCCGGCTAGTTTTTTTGTATTTTTTTTAGTAGAGACGGGGTTTCACCGCGTTAGCCAGGATGCTCTCGATCTCCTGACCTCGTGATCCACCCGTCTCGGACTCCCAAAGTGCTGGGATTACAGGCTTGAGCCACCGCGCCCGGCCAATAAGGTGTATATTAATTGCTTAGGAAAGAGAGAAGTTTATTTAGGAAATGAAAGAAAGAAAAGGAGGAGGAAAGATCAGAGGGAAGCAGACAAAAAAAAAAAAGGGAGAAGAAATAAGATAGGAGGGAAAATAAGAAAGATGGAAAGAAGAAACAAGAAATGACCCTGGGATATTTACGGAAATTATAGTAGATATTTAGTATCAGAAGAAATGGAAAGAGATGCAAATGATAAGACTGGTAAGTTTCATAAGGAGGTTTCCTTGTTTTAGTTCTTGGACAAAATTCTCGTAAAGCAGAAATGCACTTCGTATCACTGATTTCCACAAAAAGTCATTTTTAGATTGTTCGTCTATGCTTATGACGGATTTCAATTATGTAGCATGACAGAAGCAACACAAGGATAATCATACCCCATAGATATTTTGGATAAACCAGAAGAAAAGAAAAGAGACTGGAAGAAGCCAGGAGATGCAAATGAAGCAACTTAACATCTTACTTCTGTGAACCGATAACTTGGACTAGCACATCATCCCATCCTCACTCCCCTAAACACTGCCTTAACAAAAAATGGCTCTAAATCTATATTAATTTGACTTATCTAAAAACTGAAAGATGTCGTACATGCTGCATAGTTGAGAATCATACCCAGTTAATCTTTTAAAATGATGTAGTAAGTTTGAGGAACTCAGAAGCAAAGACTTTGCTAGGCAGAGAAGTGGAAGAGTATAAGAAATTAACAGCATCAGTACGGTTCTAAGTGTTATCTCCCTTGGCCAGCAGAATGTTCCTTTATAAAGAAGCTACTCTGATTAACAGACTTATTGAATCAGGTGAGCTAACATAGTTTTAGTAATTAAAGAATTGCAAAAAATGTTCCAAGAAAAAAAAAAGACATTTGTAATCATTACAACTCTAGTAGCATTGTAGGAGTATTTATGAGTTCTTGTAGTTAGTATATTGACCTCAGAAACCCTGAATGTTATGTAGAGATATACCGAAATAACTAAATACATGGCTTAGTTTAGGAAACTCACTGTACTTTATTCTGATTGCTTTGATTTTGACTAATTTTTAGAAATGTCTTCCTGGTGAAGTCACTCAAATGTAGATAGATCTTCTGTTGATGGGGAGGTACTTCCTTAAAAAATATTTTTTGAGCGATGGTATAACTTGTCTTGGCTAAATAAAATGTATTTTTCCTGTTTAAAGAAGGAAATGATTCAAAGCTTTGAAACTGTTGGAACTTTCTGCTTCAATTCCTGACGTAAATGACAGTTTGAGGAAAAAATATTGTGCTTAATTCATGAAAAGATAACAACAATACTGTTGTTATAAAAAAATGAGATTTATATATATGCTTAAGACCTTTTAGTTGTTTTTTATTATTATTATACTTTAAGTTCTAGGGTACATGAGCATAATGTGCAGGTTTGTTACATATGTATACTTGTCCCATGTTGGTGTGCTGCACCTATCAACTCATCAGCACCCATCAACTCATCATTTGCATCAGGTATATAATCAAAAAATGAGAACATTTTAAAATATATTAATACCTAATCCAATACAAAATGTAAAATCCTGCAGTTAATGTAAGTAAATATGCTATATTCCTCAAACTGTATGTCACACTTTTTTTTTGCATATTTTCAGATCACAAGCTGGGATATATTTTATAGTCAGTGGCATCTTCCAGTAGTTTTTATCTATGTAACAATTATGAAGTAGATATCAGTGATTGTACAACTTTTCAAAACTGCAAACATGAAGACACTCAGAATGAATACCAGTGACTTTGAGCAAATTCTTCAAGACAATAGCAGAGCATTAACTGCAGGGAGAAAAATAGTCTAAGGAGAAAGAGATGGAAGTGGTGATACAGAAATCCATTTAAAAATATTCCTGAAACAAGAATCAAAAGTTGTCCTGCTCTGTATAAGTGCTAATGAGCTTGAAAATGCAGTTCAATGGCTACTAGTTCTTTACAGATTCCATAGAGTGTTGTCACAGTAATGTTCTTGATGGAATTGTCTTGTGTGGAAAAAATTGACATCAATGACTCAGAGTAGCAGTGTTTCAGAAGCATTTGACTCTAAATGTAAAATAGCTAAGGAAATATCCAATTTATTTTGCTTATATGTTTCCGTTTTGATTTTTTTTAGGATAATGTCACATCTGCATTTAACTAAGTATAACATTTAACTAAGTATAACTTATTGAATAACTTATTATAACGTATAATATAATAATCAGTTGACTATGCAGGATGGGGAGACTTCATCTCTACAAAAAAGTTTTCAGAAACATTAGCAGGGTGTGGTGGTACATGCCTATAGTCCCATCCAGGTACTCGGGAGGCTGAGGGTGGAGGATCTCGAGCCCTGGAATGCAAGACTTCAGTGAGCTGTGATGGAGACATGGTACTCCAACCTGCGTGACAGAGTAAGACCCTGTCTCTGAAAACAAAATGAACAAACAAAAAAATTATCATGTTATACAATTGAAACATACATACTAAAACAATATTGTACACTAAAAAATAAAAATAAATACAATTCCTCTTTGGTTTATTACACTATAAACATTGTAATAGCAATTAAAAAATTAAACCACACATATTTTAAAGTAGACCTGCAACTACCGAGAACTAAGTATATTTTATGTGTTTACCCAGAGCCTGTTTTGCCTAACCACATATTGATTCATTTAGAAAAATTGATTCCAAAATGAATCCAATTCAAATGTATTGAGCATCTGCTATGCTTGACATTGTGCTAAGGATTAAGAATACACAGATGAATATATAGCATATAGTGCCTGATTTAAAACACCCCCCCGCCACACACACACAAATTGGAAATGGAAATAGTGTATATCTCCCCATATTTCAGTGTGATAGAATGATTTACCAACTGGTTGTGAATAAGATGCTGTTCAACACCAGATACAGAACTATAAAACTTGCTTCAAGGAGGGAGAGTTAGTGAGAACTCAAAAGACTCAAAAGGAGATGTTATCATGATATTGGCCTTGAATGATGAGTTGAAATTCACTGGACACCACAATGGAAAAGGTCATGCTTGTAATGAACATGAATATAGGCAAGCATGCGTGTTTAAGAAACAATTCATGTGACTGGCACACAGGATATAAATCAAGGATGCTATCCCTGTGGCTAGAAAGTGCTCACATTTTAAAAGAACCTGAATTAGGATCTTTAAATATATTCCTCAGGATCTTTAGTGGAAATTGTTGTTAAATAGAGGCATTTTATAAGAAGCATTATATTTTATTTTTATGTATGTATGTGTGTTTGTACATATGTATACATTTATTTTTAATACAATTTTACTTCTTCTCATCAGATATCTTGTATTAAAACCATAAAAAGATACTATTTTACATTCATTAATTTTGCAAATACTAGAAAGTCTGCAATACCTCATATTGGGGAGTATGTGGAGCACAAAACCATTTGAGAACTGTTATTTGTTAAGTAAATATTCACTTGGGAAAATAATTTGTAATCGTATAATGACATTAAAGGTATAGGTTTATTAAACATAAAATACTATGTTTATATTTATTGTGGTAAGAACACTTTTTAAATGGTCATGCTTAACTGAAATTCTGAGGACTGTGTATGAAGAGAGTGAGACCCAGAGTCTGTATATCAAGTTAGAAATGTATTACAGCAGTTCATGTAAGAGATATCTCAGATCAGAAATCAGAGAACTATAATGGATTTGGAAAAGGAAGTATGTTAGAGATTGAAATCAGGAGAAATTTAGAAGATTGGAAGATAAAGTGACTGATTGCTTATGTGAGAGACAAATACCCACCCTGCCATAATTTTTGAAAGCCATCTTCCTACATCTGCTATATACATGTGTACGTGTGTGTGTATTTCTATAACTATTGCAATAAACAAAAACATATGGGTAACAGGAGGTGATGAATGTTTAATTCCCAGTAAAAAATCTTTTTATTTCTTGTTTTTTAAAAGAAATTCATAGAGTTATTTTCTAATATGAATCACCTGGATAATTGTCACAGGTCTTTATTTCATTTCCTGTGTCTCTAACTTATTTTGGAGTACTTTGCTTTACAAAATGAATTTCCACCATAAATACACTCTTACATTTCCATGGTTTGTCTTGTTGTGGAGATACTAGGCAAGAAAGTAGTAAGTGAAACTAAATTTTAATTATAAACTTATTTGAACAAATATAACGTATTTTTGTCAACTGGGGCACTATTTCAATTTACATAGAACTCTTCTTTTTCCAGATACAGCAATGTAAGACAGCTGTTACTAGACTATTTATTTTAACAGAAAAGGAAAATAATTCCTCTGGGGGCTAAATCAATGAGCATATGCCCTCAAACAGCCAGTAAATGATAAATCTTAGAGCTAGAACTGTTTTAAAAAGCTTCCATAAAGCATTTATTTCACTAACTCACAGTTATAGTAATAGTAACAGTACATTTCTTCCCTGTGGGCCAGAACTAACTTGCATACGGCTCTGAAAAGATGTATGAAATGATACCTTGAATTTTGTGGCTTGCTATTTTATGCTACTTAAAGATACACACATTTGATTTTCCATAATAATAAAAAAGATCTTTAATTAGTTTTTGGTCAGGGAGATGTGTCATATTGACTTATATTCACGTGAAGTATTTACTATTTTATTTCATGTTTAGAACACAATTTTTAAAAGTCTGTTTTAATAAAACTGTTACTGTAAGATACCTTTCAGTGAACAAAGAGTAATTAAAGGACTTTAGTATGTGATATTTGGTTTCCAGTGTTTTTATTTCTGAGTCCCTTGGGGCTTCTCATTTCATTTCCTAAGATAATTTTTTTCATCATTTATAAACATTTTGTTTCATGCAGCAAAGTGCATTTTTACTGCAGTTACTCTTTTCCCATTGGTAATATTGGTCCGATATTATGGTGTGATTGTTTTTGTCCCTCTGAGTAAATAAAAAAGGTACTCTCTCAAGAAAACTCATAAACCTGATGTCTCTTAAAGTCAGCTCATTCTATAAATCTCTCCTAGTCCACTACAATCTCCTACAATGCTCTTCTAGTTTATTAGCTGTATACCTCAACAGAACTGAAAATGTGCAATGTGTACTTACTAAGAAAGAATGCTTTTGAGGGATTTAGTTCAAAAATATATATTCATTTCATATTATTCAATAAAACGAATACCATGAGAAGTGCCATTTCTATTATTACAAGCATACTTGGAGAATTCTTAATAAAGTCAAAGTGACTAAAGGAAGTGCTTTGTCCTCTGTGGTTTTGCTATAAGGAAAATGACTTAAACTATTTTCCACTATCCTCCATTTCAGTTATACAATAGTTAAAGATAGTTTTAAAGATATAAGTTATAACAATTCCTACCAAGGCGCACTTGCCATAAATAAATCTACACTTGAGGCCAGCTGTGATTTGTATATTTGTCGTGGAAGATGACCTCAGCCAACCAGTGCAGACCTCTCAACATCGGTGTGCCAAAAGAGATTACCTTTTCTTTCTTTTGGGTTTATAAATCTGAATTTTCAATTATAAATGACAACATGAAAGGAATCAGTGGGTCAGGAGGACCTTGACATCTATAGTCATCGTCTAAAAAGGTTCAAGTGGTTATAAGAAAACATGGAAAATCACTTCTGGGAATTGCAAAACATTCCTGTCCATTGTAAGATGTGCTCCCTCTTTTCCATAAGTATTTAAAAGACATTTGCAAGAGGTAAGAGAGATTCTTAGAAATGTCTTATAAAGGTTTGTACCAACATTTGTCTTAAACTAGTAACAGGAGAATTCCCAGAACAAATAACTTACTCTCAGGTAAGTCACTACAACTCAAATTCCTGCTTTTAAAATTGAACTACGAACCTTCAGTCAGATTTATGCTGAATTTTCTCTTGCTGCAGCTGAAGGGGTAGAAATTTTAATGCTATTTACAACATAAACCTGGGAATACAAAAAATTACTCAATCCATCCATTATTGTATTATTGTAAGGTTGAATGAGAGAGAGAGAGACAGTTTGTGTAATATAAAAACCTGGATCTTTACTCTTTAGTGTCCCCTATATTACTCCTTATTTATTCCACCAAAATTATGTTTATGAATCCACTTCAGGTACACTATGTCTCTTAAATATATATATATACACAGAGTCCTGATTTATATGTTATATATAGTTTTAATATATTATATAATATACATAGTCCTACTTATATTTTATATATACAATCTTGATATATATATATAATGTATAGTCATCATATATTACATATATATAAAGATAGTCCTGTATATATAAATAATATATATTTTTTAATATTTAGGATACCAAAACTTGACACAGTTCATTGTGCATTTCAGATTATTTAAAATGTTAATCAAAACTGGTAAAGTATATCCAATTGTATTATATACAAAAAATATTCTGCAAGGTCAGGGCCCTCATGGAGAACCTCTGCTAGGGCAGTGTGGAAAGGGAATATGGGGTTGGGGCCCCTCAGAGTCCCAACTGGGACACTGTCTGGTGAAGCTGTGAGAAGAGGGCCACAGTTCTCCAATCCCAGAATGGTAGATACAACAACAGCTTTCACTGTGCTCCCAGAAAAGCTGCAGGCACTCAATGTCAGCCCATGAAGGAGGCACCCAAGGCTGTGGGAGCCCACTCCTTGCATCAGCATGCTCTGGATGTGGGACCTGGAATCAAAGGAAATTACTTTGGAGCTGCAAGATTTAATTACTGCCCTGCGGGATTTTGGGCTTATATGGTTACGGCCCACGCATTCATCATAATTTTCTCTATAGTTATACCCATCATAATTGGAGGTTTCGGAAACTGGTTAGTACCCCTAATAATTGGCACTATGGGGCTTATAGCCCCTTTGTTTTGGCCAAAGTATCCCATGTGGAATGGGAGCATTTGCCAAATACCTGTGTCCCCATTGTATCTAGTAAGTAACCAACTTGTTTTTGACTTTGCAGGGTCATAGGCAGAAGGGACTTGGCTTTGTCTCAGATGAGACTATGGGCTATGGACAATTGAGTTAATGCTGAAATAAGTTAAGACTTTGGGGGACTGTTAGGAAGGCATGGTTGGTTTTGAAATGTGAAAAGATATAAAATTTGGGAGGGGTCACGGGGAAATTGGTATGGTTTGGCTCTGTATCCGCACCCAAATCTTATCTCTAATTGTAATTCACATGTGTGAGGCAGGGAGGTGACTGGATCATGGGTGCAATTTCCCCATGCTGTTCTCATGAAGTGAGTGAGTTTTCACAAGATTTGATGGTTTCGTAAGTGTTTAGATGCTCCTCCTTCATTTTTCTCTCTCCTGCCACCTTGTGAAGAAGGTGCCTGTTTCCTCTTCCACCATGATTGTAAGTTTCCTGAGGCCTCTCAAGCCATGTGGAACTGGAAGTCAATTAAACCTCTTTTTATAAATTACCCAGTCTCAGAGAAATTCTCTATTGCAGTGCGAAAATGGACTAACAGAATACTCTAGCTACAAAACTTTTGTACTGAAATTTTTGCTAGAGAATCTGAAGAAGAAGTTTTTAACTTTTTGTAGAATGTTCAGATTTGTAGAAATAAATTATTATCATTTTATTTTTAAAAGGTTAGGAAAAACAATTAGGGCTATCAAGAAAATGGAAGGATATGATTACTATTCAATGGGATGGTTATCCGGCAGGCAGCTAATTGTTGCCAAATTCCCTCTGAATTCTTATACTTCAGATACTCACGGGGTCTGGTATTTATTGTCTGTTTTAACAAACATCACGAATATATTGCAACTGTCCTACAATCTCACCATCAGGATCTTTTGGGGAAAACACATGTTATTCCTCCAGAGAATTGAATCCATGTATAATTTTTCAAATTGATTATTTCCCTTCAAAAATTACTGTTACCTGAATAATAGGCAATATGCTTGAAAAAATATCATGTATTTTATAATTATTTTTACCTTTATGTATGAAAAAAGTAATCTGTAATTGGCAAAGATAAATTTGCCAATTATAGCTTACTTGGACAAGCTGCTGCATAGCATAGTTACACCACCATGCTAACTAACACATGCACTTCTTAATATGAAGCAGTGGGTGTAATTTGGCAATATAAAATTTGATAAGTATAGAAATATCTGGGACTCAATTTTATGTTTATTTATTTAACAACTAAAGATGTAATAAATAATTATTTTCTCATTGGTGACTCTGTGAGACTTCCTTGGAAAATTTTAAAGTTAAATTCTTGAAGTATTTTAGGAAGGGAAGGCTTGGTGGAGCAGGATTCATTGCCCTCAAAAGTATATGCTTTGTAACTTATTGCTTTTCATTTCTTCCCTGCTTCTTTACATCTATTAAAAAAGCTAAAATATGGAAGCAAAATTATAACAACATATCAGTTTTATCTGTAAATATTTTCCAGTACTTACAAATGCCTTCCAATTGTGAGACAAATGGGAAAACCTTTGGTCCTCTGTTTCTCCTGTGAATAAATGTAGCGTAGCATGTTTTCTTCATACTTTAGTATGACACCTTGTTACTTAACCCAGTGTTCCCCTGAATGCATATTAATAAGATGAACTGAAGCCTACAGAGTGAGCTGGGAAAAATTCACATTTAAAACTTTCCCAGTCTTGCTAGCAGGTCTTTCTGTATCCCAGGGAATTATATGGGAAACTCTTGTCTTGCTTTCTCTGATTGACTCAACTCAACAACTAGGTCATTCAGCATGTATGTTTAGTGGAGTGAATCTCTTTCTCTTCCTGGTTAAGTGAATGTGCTCAAAACTAATTCTGTAACTCAAAGGAGGAGAAAATATAGTCCCAAATTTCTTAGCCCCATATAAATCAATAGGGCCTTTGCAGTTGACAAACGAGGTAGACAGTGCTAGAAGCATAAGAGGAGATGATTATCAGTTAAACCAATGTGTTTGTATGTCAACAGCAATGCTATAACTAGTACAGCAAGCTGAACTGTGAAACAATTCATTTTGGCATTGATCTTCCATTGTCTGTGATGAGTTTGTTTGAGGAAAGTTATTTTTCTTCTGTTAATATTAAAACTTAATGTTATCTGTAGCTTCAGAGAGAGTACTTGAGAGGTATAGATGTAATAAATGCAAAGTAACAACTAAACTTCTAAACACAGTTAGAACAAATATTAAATGCATCAAGTTCAGTTTTTTTTTAAGTTATTTTCTATTCTCTAGTTGGTTATCCACCTTTCAAATGTTAAACATGTAGTCTTCAGCCTAAATGTTTGCATTTCCAATAGCATTGATATTTGCTTTAAACTTTACCCATGTGAACTAAAAGCATCCTGAATCTTATTTCCTCCTATTATGGAAATATAACTAATAGTGTATTTGTTTTGCAATACTACCTCGATTTAAATTGCTTACATAAAAGGAAAAAAGGTACATATTACATTTTTAAGAGAATAAAGGTATATATTTTAAATACAGCCTTTATATTTTTCACATACAAGTTAGCATTCATTTGAAATTGTATGGAGGAACTATAATTTTCTTTGATAGATGCATGTTTCCTTATAGAATGTGAGTATAATTACTGAACAATTTGTTTACTTCTTTGAGGTCCCAGATCTGCTATCTGAAATATCTTATTCCCAACTTATTTTCTCTGTCAATGTAGTTTTTAACCACCCTTGAAGAACCACACTTAGTTGAATGTCACTATTTGGATTCCTGATGATAGATTCAAGGTATTCAGTTATTTAGAAAAAAGATGAATGGAATAATTAAGGCTTTCTTATAAATGGATGTGTTGGAAGAATTTCCTTGCCAAGATGCTTATAATTTCAGCATTTGAGCACCCATATCTTAGGTTATAACTTAAAGTACTACCTGTACGAACATGGCTAAACTTCTCTGTAGGAATACACCCATGATTTTTAAACTGGTACATAAATCCACTCCTAGGGAGGTATATGTCATTGACTAAATAAATGTACTTATGTACAGAAATTCTCAGAAACTTCCTGGAATGGTGGCCAATTTTAAAGGAAAAAAGCTTGTCATAATAATAAGCATTGGTATTCATAAAATAGACTTCAATGTAAAATAAACACATTTTTAGTGAATCATTAGAAATCTCTTAGCTATAATGGGAACCTTCAGAATGTATCCCCATTTGCCATCTGACCTCCACCTATCTCCCTCCCTGCTCTTAAAATTGCTTTAGGAGCACCAAGGGCTCAGATTAGTGAAGACTTAAACTGAAAACCTTGAAATGAGTTTAGCATTGTATTGAAATTTAAATATAAAAAAATTTTCTGCATCACAAATGACATTTCTCTTTCCTCCTTTTTTGCCCCTACATTTAATTTCTATAAATAATGTCAGACTTCACAGTGTTCCTAATATCCTGTACTATTCCATGTCTACTAGTTACTCATATAGGTATTAATGTGCATTCATGAGCACTCACATCCTCTATAAGACAAAAGACTAGTTTAAGGCAGTGGCATTGCATAAGACACAGAAGACCAGGATTTTTGGTTCACAATGAGCTGAGAATTGAGACAGAAGACAGAATCTTGTATGCTGAAGCAAGGAAAGTAAAAGAATAAGGGTCAAGATGGAAGGAGAATACTTAGGTAGCAGCTCTGTGACCCTCAAGATTAAAAGTAACATTTTTCCTTTAATAAAGCTGTGCCGAAACAATACCTCTAATGTCTTAACAGATTTGTGTACTCTCATATAATCCCAATAATAAACACCCAGGGGCAGTCAAATTAATCTTCCCAACCAAACCCAAAAGCAAGTCCACACACACACAGTTTTGTATCACTTATAAACAAATTTTATCAGCAATTAGAAAAATAACATAGCCAGCCTGCTAGAGAAGAGAGGAGAAAGAGAGAGGTGAAAGAGCACAATGTCTTGGAAAGAAGGTAGAAAAGGAAATTAGCAACGGGGATGGCGGAAGAACAGTTACTTACAAATCAGCAAAAGATAACTGCTTGTACCAAGCAAAAGCTTTTAAACATAATTTGGCACTGAGTGAACACCTACTCTGCATGTGGTCCACTTAAAAGTCTTTCAGTCCCCAGAACCGTTATGCCTCATGTGTTTAGGATTGGCTATCTGCCTTCAACTAAACAAAAGCTAATTGTGCAAATATGGCTATACGCTTTAGAGGGATGGTACATTTAAACTGTAAGTCACAGTCCAAGACCTAAAATAGTAACAGTATGAAATAGTAATCAATACCTTTTACTACTTTAAAAAATATGTCAGTTGACACAGTACATATTGAAGAAATCTACCTTTGATCATTGTTAGATTTAAAGGCCAAAAATATTAGAAAAAAGTTAAAAGTCTTTCCACCAAGTTCCATTTCATACATTGTCAAAATGACCTCCTCAACCAATGTTAAGTCATAAATTTCACAATAATATATTATCCAGTAATTATTTAAATTTTATATGCAATAGCTACTGATCAAACATTTATTCTTAGAAGCAGAATTGTACAGGTGGTTCAAGTAAGTCTTTAACAACATCCTTATTTTGCTTCACTTTTATTTATAAGGAAATCTTATTGTCTCTCCTGTTTATAATTTTTTAAATTAATTTTTATAATTATTGTAAGTTTTATAAAATCATCCAATCTCTATATACTACTGTTTCTATGCTAGTTTCATTGACAATTATGTATTTTAGCACCTTTTGATAATCAAGAATAAGAATAATTATTGTAGCTTGAGCTTTAATTAATATGTAATTGATGAAATACTTAATCAAACAAGTCAGATGTTTTTGAACACTAATGTAACACTTTCAAGTGGAAAATCAGACACAAAATACTCCACTCAAAATTGTTTCATGCACAAAATTGTTTCACACACAAATGTAATATGTAACATTTTAATTGCTCAAATTCTCTTCAGTATTTAAAATTAAAAACACAAGTCTAAAATGTTAATTTCCTAAATGTTTCAAAAATCTGAAATAATACAACAAACACACACATCAGCACAATAATAGTTAAAATATTTTCTTTAAAACTAACACAATTTAAATACCTATTTAATTAAATTCTTCATTTCAGTATTACTCATTTACTTACTTAAAGAAGGAGAGAAAATTTTCCAACTTGACTCTTGATATTCCAATATTATCTGAGACTGGTGACCAAGATATGGCACTAAATGTGACGTGCAGCATGAGTCGACCTCAAACAGTTAATGATTGGAGTGGCTCTACTAAGGCCAGGTTTGCCAAGTACAGCAGTGTGACAACCTAGGATCCCACAGTCTTGCCACTTAATTTCTTGAAACCCAGTGTGTCATGTGCTCATTGAGCATCGTTAAGTTTTTAAGTTTTATTTTCAACCAATGTTACTTTTATTTTTATCACAACTTTTTTTTTTTTTTTTTTTGCAAGTCCTTCTAAGAGCCTGTTTTTATAACTTTTATAGTCAACTCTTAACAAAACTTTTGCTGCTTCTATTGAGCTGATTGAATTCAGAAATCTTCCCATTTTGATTGTAACTCCCTTAATCTATACTGGGATTCTTTCCTATACTTGAGGTTTCTTTTTTAGCTAATTGAAAGTCATTCTACAGACATTCAGTTGATGGTTTTTAATAGCTGCTTTTTAAAAATTTAACATATATTTTGGTTTTTCTGTAATGTCACACTTGAAATTTTTCCAATATTATTATTTCAGTTAACCTCAATTTCCAGTGATAGATTATCATTCTCACACAAAGAAAATGATCTGGAACTTTCTGAGCATAGATATGACATGGTAAGTGAAAAACTGCACACATGAAATACTCAACACAAAATTGTTTCATGCACAAAATTATTAAAAATAGTGTACAAAATTACCTCATGCTATGTGAATAAGGTGGATGTACAACATAAATGAATTTTGGGTTTAGATTTGGATTCTGTCCTCCATCATATCACATTCTATATATAAATATATTCCAAAATAAAAATAAAAATAAAAAACCATATCCAAAACACTTCTGGTGCCAAACATTTTAATAGTGGATACTCAACTTGTATATCAGATTGTTCCAAAAAAACCGGTTAAAGGGTGAGAAAATTAGATGAGAAATTTAGTGATACACTTCAACTCACATGGCTAGTTAATGATTGAACTAGACACAAAGGCCAACTCTCCTAACTCTTATTAAAAGAACATTTACTTATAATTCTCCAGTGATGTATTTATTATACAGATATTTGTTGTTGACATTTTTATATTCAAGGAAATATGCTGCTTCTTAAGAATACAATTGTGAAAATACAAAACATATTTCTCAAGAAATTTACCACCTGTTGAAAAATATTTCAAGTTAAACAGGCAACAATAAAAATGTGATAATATATTCAGGTTGTATTAAAAAGAACAGTAAGGCTCAACTATATGTTGTCTACAAGAAACTCACTTTAAATGTAAGACATAAGTAGGTTAAAAGTAAAAGGATAGGGGAAGATATCAAGCAAACACTACACAAAAGAAAGCTTGACTACTTGTATTAACATACAAAGACTCACTCAAAAATGGTAATGTGAAGAATAATATATCTACTAAGAAAATTTAACTTTTAGTAGACACTTCTCAATTCTACTCAGAAGCCAGCAAGCCGATAGACTGGGAAAAAAATTACAACCATGTATCTGATAAGGGGTTAATATTCAAAATTTATAAAGAGCTCATACAACTCAATAGTGGAAAAATGAATAATGTAATTAAAAATGGGCAAAATATTTCAACAGATATTTCCCCAAATAAGACAGAAACATTTTAAAAAATATCTGTAAACCAATAGTTCTCATGAACCTAGACCCAAAAATTCTAAACAAAATATTTACAAATCAAACTCAGCAATACATAAAAATGAAAATACATTATGACCAAGTGGAGTTTATCTAAGAATGCAAGTTAGTCCAACATTTGAAGTCAGTGAACTTTATTAAAAAAAAAAAAAAAAAAAAAAGAAAGAAAAACACAACTCTCTTCCTGCGCACTAGCAATGGAAGAAAATGTGCTTAATCTATTAAGATCATCCAAATACAAGGTACAACTAACATGATACTTAATGATGGGAGATTTAATATTTCCTTGCTCCCCTAAGATGGGGAGCAAGGCAAAATGCCCTCTCTCACTGCTCCTATTCTACATCATAGTGGAAGTTTTAGCTACTATGATTAACATGCAGAGGTCAGTTATATTTATATATACCAGCATACACACCAGCACCTTGAATTGTCAGCTTAAAAAAAAAAAAAAATGGCAGGGCGCGGTGGCTCACGCCTGTAATTCCAGCACTTTGGGAGGCTGAGGCAAGCAGATCATGAGGTCAAGAGATCAAGACCATCCTGGCCAATATGATGAAACCCTGTCTCTACTAAATATACAAAAATTAGCTGGGCATGGTGGCATGCACCTGTAGTCCCAGCTAGTTGGGAGGCTGAGTTAGGAGAATCACTTGAACTCAGGAAGCAGAGGTTGCAGTGAACCAAGATCACACCACTGCACTCCAGCCTGGTGACAGAGCAAGACTGTCAAAAAATAAAAATAAAATAAAAAATCACTTTAAGAGGTGTGGTGATTTTAGTAGAGACGGGGTTTCACCGTGTTAGCCAGGATGGTCTCGATCTCCTGACCTCGTGATCCGCCCGTCTCGGCCTCCCAAAGTGCTGGGATTACAGGCTTGAGCCACAAATTACAAAAACTAGCCGGGCGAGGTGGCGGGTGCCTGTAGTCCCAGCTACTCGGGAGGCTGAGGCAGGAGAATGGCGTGAACCCGGGAGGCGGAGCTTGCAGTGAGCTGAGATCCGGCCACAGTACTCCATCCCGGTCGACAGAGTGAGACTCTGCCTCAAAAAAAAAAAAAAAAAAAAAGAGGTGTGGTGAGACTGGGCACAGTGGCTCCTGCCTGTAATCCCAGCACTTTTGGAGTCCAAAGTTGGAGGATCACTTTAGCCCAGGAGTTTGAACCAGTCTGGGCAACATAGTGAGACCCCATATCTACAAAAATCAGGAAAAAAATAAAAGTAGCTGGTGTAGTGGCATGTGCCTGTAGTCTCAGCTACTCAGAAGACTGAAGCAGGAGGATTGCTTGAGTCTGAGGGGTCACGGCTGCAGTGAGCCATGATCAAGCCACTGCATTGCAGCCTGGGTGACAAGAGTAAGATTCTGTCTGAAAGAAAAAACAAAAGCAAAGAAACAAACAAACAACAAAAAAGATGTCCTGGGATCTCATTGTGGTTTTAATTTGCTTTATTTTCTTTTCCCTAGTGACTAGCACTGTTGAAAATTTTTGAATAATGCTTGTTGCCTTTTGTATTTCTCTGCGAAATTGACACTTCAGATTCCTTTTTTATTTTACTTATTTTGTTTTGCTACTTTAAGTTCCAGGATACAAGTGTGGAATGTGCAGGTTTGTTACACAGGTATACGTGTGCCATGGTGGCTTGCTTCACCTATCAACTCGTCACCTATGTTTTAAGCCCTACATACATTAGCTGTGACTCTTCAAATTCTTTAAGTTATTTTCAATTAAAATGTTTGCTTTCTCACTGTGGATTTCACAGACAAAAGCTGTCCATGAGTATTTATAGTATCTTTCCAACCCTAAAATGAAACAAGTCAAGTGTGTCTCAAAGATGAAGGACTAAATGAATCATAGCATACAATGAAATATTACTCTATAAAGAAAAGGGACAACTTTGTTCAGGTAACAGCATGGATCTTAAATTCATTTTGTTAAGTGACAGCCAACTCCTAAATGGATTGTATAAAATTAGTAGATAAACTGGGAAAATCCAAGTAAAATCTGTAGCTTAGTTAACGGTCATGTATAATAATAATAATAACATAATAACATGTATAATAATAACATGTCAATTTCTTATTTTTGATATTTATACCATGGTTATGTAATATGTGAATATTGGGGAAGCTGGGTAAAGGGCATACTAGAACTTTCTGCACTATCTTTACATTTCCTCGGTTTCAAAATAAAACATTTTAAAAAATAGCTTTTTTGATAGAGTTGAATTCTAGAAAATCTTTCCAAAACTATATAAATAATTTGTAAACAAACATTTGTTTCGATACAACTATGAAAATTGCTAGTGATTTATATTTCCTCCTAAATTGACTTACTTATTTGGGAATACTCACAAAATATTATAAAAGTGTTCTATTTCTAGTTTTACCTGTTATCAATTTTTAATTAGGTAATTTAAAGGGTTTTCAGAATGTTTAAAATATTTTCTATGATTTTTCAGATAAACTCCTAATTATACATTTAGATAATGTAATGCACCTGACTCATTCTTATCACAGTTTTGATCACATAATTTGAGTTTTATAATTATCATACTCATTCCTCTTCATGATAATATGCTTGTCATAAATTTGCTTTGTGAGAAGTTTAATTGGTTCAAATTATTTATGCTAATCTGCAAAGCCTGCCCCAGCTCTGTGGACTATATCATGGGCTGAATATCTTATCTTGAAAGATGAATTCCTTTCCACAACTTAATAAATAAGTGAAGATGTTTCTCTATGAAAGTCAACAAGTTTTATGATAAAAGACACGTTGTGTGGAAGTACTATTTATCTTTTCACAAAGCTAAAAGAAAATCACAAATTTATTAACCTAATCCTAACATGATTGACAATTATAAGAGCATTATTAAGTACTTATCTTAAATCTTCATTTGTGATGCTGTGACAAGTGCTTTCTCCATATGCCAAAGTGAGTTTTATATATATATATATATATATATATATATATATATATATATTTGAAAATCCTATTTTTTCAGTTCTGGCCCACGAGATGTTGAACAAAAGAGAAAGAAGGAGAAAACCAAACAAAACAGAAACAGATCACAATGCAAATTCTAATATACAATTATGAATTCTTAATAGTGAATAACAATACTAACAACTGACATTAATTTGAATTATCCATTAATTACTAGGCATTGTTCTAAACTGTAAGCACTATCTTACTCATTTCTCACAACAACCAAATCAAGTACATTCTATAATTATTCTTGTTTTACAAACTAGAAATCTGAAATATAAGATATTAAATAATTGAGCAAAGGGCATATAAATAAAAGAACTGTGATTCTAAGCCAGGGATTCATAATCTCCTTCACTCTCCTATATCTGTCTTTTCTACTAGACAGCTGTTAACTACTAGTAGTGCTCAATTAGTGAATTACTAAGAAAAAAATTTGAGATGCACATAAAATAGTGTTATTTTATAATATTATAATTGTTATCTGAATATAACATATTAATATGTACTAATACTATTTCTATAAATTTATACTTATTACCTACATTAGGTTATTTTAGGTGTCACCAGATGTTTGCATACAGTCTTTGGGAAGCACAGCATCTTTAGGCACTGAGAGCAATAACCATATTAGAGTAAGGTTGAATAGGATTTAAGCTTGATTTTGTGAAAAGTAAGCTGATGGTATTTCATAAGAATATTAAAAGTGAGAAAGAGTAGAAAGAGACTGACTGATAAGTAGGCTATTGAAACGTTTTGAAGTGGATTGATAACACCTTAAATTAGAGAGCTAGCAGGTAGAAGGAGAGGGGTGAATGAATGTAGAAGATATGTATAATAAATAATGCACATAACAGGAATGTGATGGAAAGGTTGGTAGAATTATGATTCCAGAATGATATTAAGATTCCAAGCCTGGGATAGGAAACAGATGATATCTTTAAGAAATACTGAGTCCATTTAAGAGATCCGGTGGAATATAATGATATAGCTGAGAACTGACTGAGATAATTTGTATTCAAAAAGAGAGCAGGTAGTAATGCAAGCCTGGGATAATTATGTGATAGCTATTCATATGGAGGTGGAATTGTAATAGAAAACTTATTCTGACTCATGCTTAAAGCAGTCAAACAGACTTTGTATAAGACTGTTGCAATAGACGAGATAATATTGCAATAGAAAAGAGAGATCAAACTCACCTCTGACTACAGCAAAGAAAGCTGGAGATTTATGGCCAACCAGTGGAGTGAGGGAGAGAGTGGATAGAAAATTACTACGAGGATTGTGACTAGACATCAAGGACAGAGGGATTCTCTAAACTTGCTTAACAGGATTCTTTCTAAAATTAGGCCAAGGACTCAGATGTGAAGGACTGGGAATGAAGATATCATCAGATATCAACATCAACAGTAGGAGAATACTTGCTAATTTAGCAGAATTCTTTGCTAAAACTGCACTCAGCAGGCCAAGGGCAGGACAGCAGGTTGAAGGTTGGGACTTATTCAAGAAGAGCGCTCAAATGATTCTCACTAAAGTTTGGTCAGGAAGGGAGTCCTTGTCAATACCTGAAGACTTTGAATGGACGTGTCTAAGAGAGACAATGTGCATACAAAGATACAGCAAATTAAGAAGTTGAAATAAAATAATGTAGATTAAGGAATGTAGAGGAAAAATATAAATTATTTTTTTATTTTTATTTTATTTTATTTTTGAGACAGAGTCTCACTCTGTTGCCCAGGCTGGAGTTCAGTGGCCCAACCTCAGCTCATGGCAACCTCTGTCTCCTAGGTTCAGGCAATTCTGCATCAGCCAGTGGAATAGCTGGGATTACAGGTGCGCAACACCACGCCGGCTAATTTTTTCTTTTCTTTTTTTCTTCTTTCTTTTTTTTTTTTTTTTTTTTTTTTTAGTAGAAACTGGGTTTCACCATGTTGGCCAGGCTGGTCTCGGATTCCTGACCTCAATTGATCCACCTGCCTCAGCCTCCCAAAGTGCTGGGATTACAGGCATAAGCCACCATGCCAGGAGAGTAAATATAATTTTTTTTAAGGTACTGATATTGAATCATGAATACTAAAGAAGAAATAAAGGAAGGATGAGTAGTAGAAATTGATGAATAAAAAAAGAATATCCCAAATAAAATAATGAAATAGAACAAGAAAGCTCAATCCAATCTGAGATCTTGAAACTTCAAGAGAAATAATTTAGTTTTAACAAATGAAAGCAGACATTAAATTGAGCAAACGATTTGTGCAAGTCTCAATGCCAGGTGCTCTAGGGAATAACAGGTCCAATTCTGTTATTGTTGTATTCACAGCGCTCAGAAATCTGAGTATCTTACATATCATCTCTGTTTTCACTTTTATATCCTGGACCATAGACACATTTTCTTTATTTTATGTTGTTTTCTCTGCCAGGAAATTTTTTGAGGTTTTTTGTTCTCATCCATATTCTCCCAGTGAGCCCCACTGAAAAGTAAGTCGAACATCAGCTTTTCTTTGCCAATTGTCTTGTTCCCCTATATATTAGCTTATATGACTTACAGAGTTGTATAAGACATCATCCTAATGTTAATATTATTATGTATTGAATTTCCTATATATTCTACTATTGTGAATTTTTTAAGGCCTCAGGAGGAAGCACCGCTTCATTTGTATTTCCACCAAAAAACAGAGAAGGCAAAAGCTGGATCAAATCAGGGCCTCAGCCCAGTGCTGTGGCTCAAGTCTGTAATCCCAACACTTTGGGAGACCAACACAGAAGTTCAAGACTGACTTGGGCAACAGTGCAAGACCCTGTGGCTACAAAAATAAATAAATAAATCAGGTACTCACTAAATATTTGCTGAACAAATAATCTTGAATATCAGGGTATGTATGAAAGAGGCAGAGAATGGGCATCTCCTTTGTTTTAGTAATGGTGATGCTGGAAAAAACAAAAGACATTGACCATTTGTGTTTCCCAAAGGAACATAAACCTGTCTTAAGTTACTGGATAAATAATAAAGGCTGGATAATTAGGGGAATGGGAACTTAGAATAGATAACTATTAAACAGAGAAATTCAATTATCCACAAATGACTACATTTCATTTGCAGATTGTCAACTCATTCACATCAGATAATGAACCATATTTCTTCCCACAGATAGTTCAAATTTAGCATATCTATTCAGAATCGACAGCTCAAATAATAAAATATTTGCAGAAAGTTTACATCCTATGTAACATGTTTGCATAATCTGTTTTATGATACAAAGGCTTTCAGATGCTTATAATTTAGATTTTCAATTGAAAATTATTTTATTTTTATGGTTCAATATTTATTAACAAGCTTCAATTTATTATAGAAGAGGAAATTCATCCAAAAATGACAGAGGGCCATCCAGGCATTATTACATTGCAGGTTATCATTTAGTCCGCCCTGGCTTAAAGTCTAAATATCAAATTCAGTAGAGGCTGGCTAGTTTGCCACCTCATAGTTTTACCTGGGAAATTTACTTTCTGAAGACATTTAAAAGTGTCTTAAAAATTATTTAAAAATTAATTACAATATAGGTTAAATATAATTAGTTTCATTACATTGTACATCGGTACACAATTATAAATTATATACTTGCTGAATTAGGGTTTTCTAAAGGGACAGAACTAATAGGATCGATATATACATAAAGGGGAGTTTATTAAGTAGTATTAACTCACACGATCACAAGGTCCCACAATAGTCCATCTGCAAGCTGAGGAGCAAGAAAACCAGTCTGAGTCTCAAGACTGAAGAACTTGGAGTCCGATGTTCAAGGTCAGGAAGCATCCAGCACGGGGAAAGATGTAGGCTGTAAGACTAAGCCATTCTAACCTTTTCACGTTTTTTCTGCCTGCTTTATATCTTAGCCAAGTTGGCAGCTGATTAGATGGCTCCCATACAGATTAAGGGTGGGTCTGCCTTTCCCAGCCCACTGACTCAAATGTTATTCTCATTTGGCAACACTCTCACAGACACACTCAGGATCAATACTCTGCATCCTTCAATCCAATCAGGTTTACACTCAGTATTAACTATCACAGTTGCTAATGGTAAAACTTGCTATCTGGCAGTCTCTTTTCACTAGGACAAATCCTTAACTGAGAATAATTGCTTGTTTCCCATTCCAACATACCTGCTTCTCACAGATTGCTGATACATTATTGCAGCTCATGAAACCATTGCCCAGCCCCTCTCCTCAACAGGTGTATTTCCTAAATGCAGAGATTTTGCATGCTTTGTACATTTTTATACTTTCAGTCTGTAAAACAGTGTCCTCCAATGTTACTTTCTCAATAAATACTCTAGCAGTAAAGATTCATTAAACAATTTATATCTCATATTTGTTTATGATTAGTCAATTAAATTTAGATTTACTACTCCTGTGCATCAGAGTTGATAAAATTATTGCAGTGAATTATAAATCCTCTCAAATTAACTAATGGGAATTATTTAAAATAAACATGTTATTAACCTATTGCTCTACCTGTGTGCCTTTTTACCAGTGTACATACTGATGCAAATTCAGGAACTTTCTTAGGTGATGTTTCAGTGAGAAGTTGCTCTATAAAGCCCATTGCAGAATGCCTTCCCTAGGGTTTCTTCAAGGGTAGGATTTTTTTTTTTTTTTTTTTTTTTTTTTTTTTTTTTTTTTTTTTTTTTTAATAATCACTTAGCTTTGGCTGGAAAACAGAAATTCCTAAAGTCTTAAACAGAGAAATGTTTGTATGATCTTGCCCTACTCCTTGAAAGATTTTTAGTAAGATGTTTTTGTCAGCTTCATTATTGAAAGTCAACTTCCCTTGTGTTGCTGTAGACCAGCTTAGAACTGTGAATCCCTGGTTTGCTGAGGTTTGGATACTGAACTGGTTCACCTTTTTCTTTCTTAACATAGTCTCCTACCTCCTCAGAATATTCTTATTTTAAAAGCTCTCAACATTTCTGTCCGCAAGTGCATCTCTACTTTGGCTTCATTTGGCAGGACAATTCATTGACTGGTTAATTTGTGTTGTGTGTGTGTTTGTATGTGTGTGTGTGTTATTCAGTGATGGATAATTTCCTGTAGGTTCAATGTGTTTTTTTCTGCCCACTTGCCGCAAAACAAAGTTCCTCTTTTTGAATCATAAATCTATGTTTTCTTGTCTGCAGATGACATTCACAGTTTTTGTTTTCTAAGACTGTAAACAGACACTGCCCCACATCAATGAGATAAACGTCTAATCTTTCTCGAGTTTTGGTAGAGAAGAGTAGCCCATACAAGTGAGGGAAAGAGGAGAGGGTTGGTGCATTTGGGCACTTGTGCTAAATGTTGTGTATTTATTTTTCAGTATTGTGAATGTGTGTCCTTTACACCTTTGAGGAGAACCTGCAAGTGAAGTAGGCCATTTAATCACCAATGACGTGGAAGACACCTGGAGCTCCTATTGTTGTTCACTTATGTTGGTGAATTAGGTTGAGAATTTGCCCTTATAAATATTTGCTAGTCTGGGACTGGTAATATAAAGTTCGATACATCCATACAGTGAATTTTATACAACTTACTGAAAGCAGGACAGTACGTTTTACTGGCATAAATACTCACAACATATTAATAAGTAAGGAATGCACATTACAAAAGACTGTATGTTATTTTATTTTATAAATAAAATATATATAGTATGTGCAGAGAATAAACACTTGGACTTATGTTTTTCAGAAGGTTAATAGCCATTATCTTTAGACAAAATATTAATTTTTACTTTCTTCTTTATATTTTTTGTATTATACTCATTTCTACAAAGGGAATACTAAAGTAGATAATTAGGAAAAAGCCAATATAATTTAATTTTGAAACAAAATAGTAGGTTTGTTAATGTTAGGTAGTTTTTAAGTCACTTCAGATTCAGAGCTCCTGTGATCTGGCAGTAAGGATGGGGATGAGTTACCATGTAGGATGTTTCTCTCACTGTGATTCATGTCACATGCAGAATTACTCTCCTTTGATGCCCAGAAACCATTGTCTGCCTTTCTGCAGGGAGCTGGCAAAGAATAGGTAGTACCTGAGAGAAGACAGAAAGGATGTATGTGCATGTAGAAAGGGGGGATTTATTTCTTTTTTTCTCTTAAGCTTCCTTCCATCCTCTCAGGAAAAGTTTACAATGACAAAACCAAAACTCTCTCACTTATGCTTCAATTTTCCTCCAGAACAAGTGACATATGAGCCTTCTAATAACAAGTAGACAAGTGTGCAGGAACACTGACTTATAAGGGGAATAAGTACCTCCAGGACTATGAGAAGCTGCTGTTGCTCCAAGGCTGTCCTATCAAGAATACAGATTGGTGACTTACAGCTGGTTTGGTGACTTATGCTGGTACATTTCCCTGGAGCCACAGTCAGTCCCCAGTATGCTGAATTCCATTTATGACCCAGTTGCAGGCACTACATATGGCACCCAGATGTATATTAGAATGTCATGGTTTTGAGATAGATAGATAGATAGATAGATAGATAGATAGATAGATAGATAATAGAAAGATGTATACAAAAATTCTTTCAGATGAAAGAATATCTTCTTTTTTGCAAGCAAAGAAATAAGCTGCTAGCATTTTAGTTCTATCTTTGTTGGATTTGTGTTCTAAAACCACAGGGCATTCATAAGTCTGCCTAATTACTTCTACACTCTGGGGATAATAAGTCCATGGAAGAAATATACATGCATCTATCATGTAACAAAGTAACATGTAAGGAGAGCATGCGTAAGAGTATTTATGAATAGATTATTTACTTGAGGAGATACTAGACACAGTGCACATTATGGAGAATATACCGTATAATGTGAAGAGGTCATGCCATAGACAGAGCTTGTTTGGGTCATTAGCACTTGTCCCTCTTGATATGACATTTAAAGCCACGATCCGTTATACTTACCCAAGGACATCCGTGGGTGGTGATGAAGTTTGAGAAAATCGAGGAAATTTCTGTGCTACGTCTGGGCATTGACTGGACCAACGATACCGAGAAGACTGAGACACTGGATTTAGCATCAAAGAAGATACACAACAGTCAATACTACCCATCTCAGGTCCCCAGAATTTCTCTTTACCTTCTCAATGTCGGTGTCCTCATTTCTATAGAAAACGATGGTATCCAAGTCCTAGAGAGAAGTTCAAGTCCAGGGAAGCTCTGATTGAACTTCTTTCATCGGTTCCTTATCTATAGTGTCAGTTTCCAGGTTGCCCAGTTTCCAAACTCGAAAAATTTAAAGTGTTTTGCTTTTTGTTTTTTAATTTCATGGGAGCAGATATCTGCATTGATCCTCAATGCTGCACATAAAAACACTATTGTTCTGGCAAAGGTTATTTTTCCTAAAGCAATGGCAGTAAGTTACCAACATGCACAAATTTAGTCAAGGTTTCTCTCTGACTCTTAGTCAGTTAACAGACAATACACAACAGAAGAAACATAACCAGTGAACAAACATAGATTAAAATGTTCAATGTAAACACAAGCAAAAAAAAAGGATAATCAAAGATATATTAGGTCTTTTGTTACTGCTTTTTAAATGGTGTTGCATACAGATGGCAAGCATACAAAAATGACTATTTTCTTGCATCCTGTTATTGGTAACGTAAGTAGCTAAAAGCCATTTCATAGCAGATAGCAGGACATATCATGCATATCATATCAAAGTGCTCATAGTTTTTGACCAGATAATTGCACTTCAGAAAATATGCCTTAAGAAATGTATCTGAAATATGAATGCTTATGGGCAGAATCTTCAGTTTCTTTTGATAAAAAATAAAACATGTTTATATCTATTAACAGGGGACTATTATAAAATTTGTGCATCGTTCACTAGAGAAAAATGTTATCCAATCTTAAAAAGTGATAGTAACAGAAAATATGTAGATATATTAAATAATATTTGTCATATGTAAAATGAAAAACTAGGAATGTGAGTTGTATATACATCATAACTATTTAAAATGTATATTTAAAATACCAAAAAAAGATAGTATTCATTTTGATAGAAAAAAAGATTGTGTATATTTATTTCCTGAATCATCATATTTATAACATATAATATATCGAAAACAAGTAAGTAAATAAGCAAATTAAAAACAAAAACTTGGGAGAGACAAAACAGAGTTTTACATTGTCAACACAACAATACTTGAAAACTTAAAATCCTTGAGATTAAATCTCAAATGTATAATTAAAAGTAAAGTATGTGCAAGAATAAAAACGATAAAACATCATTGAGATACATTAAAGGAAGCATAGATACATACACAGAAACCATATCAATGTACTGGACTATTCAATATTTTTTAGTTATCTTTAA
Organism: Piliocolobus tephrosceles; assembly: GCF_002776525.5. Taxonomy (NCBI): domain Eukaryota; kingdom Metazoa; phylum Chordata; class Mammalia; order Primates; family Cercopithecidae; genus Piliocolobus; species Piliocolobus tephrosceles. Next base: position 45,464,877 of record NC_045455.1, on the reverse strand, counting down.
AGATGTCAATTGTACCCAAATTAAACTACAGTTTCACTTCAATCTCAAAAAAAAAAAAAAAACCTAAACGTTTATAATAGTTACAATAATAAGAATAGCAGTAATAATAATAATTATTATTATCTGTTTGTTTGAAAATTCACAGATTGTTTCTTAAGTTTATAAGAAAATGTAAAAATGAATAGCCAAGATGATATTGAGGAAGGAAAAAATTTAACACCATAACTAATAGATCTCAAAACTTATGTTTAGATATAACAAGGAATATGTGTCTCTTGACACCAGGAAAACAAATAGACAAATGGAATGCACAAAAGTGCCCAAAGAGACCCATATACACACATCAAAAGACACGTGGCAAAGCTTTATCTGCAGTGCAGTGGGAAAAGCATACGCTCCTGAACAAATATGCTGGATCAGTTGGCTGACAATATGGTATAGTTTGGGTGCTTGCCCCACCAAATCTTGTGTTGACTTTTGATCCCCAATGTTGGAAGTGGGGCCTAATGGGAGGTGTTTAGATCATGGAGCAGATGCCTCATGAATAAATTAATGTGTGGAGTCAGGCCTGAGGAGTGAGTTCTTGCTCTATTAGTTCCTGAGAAAGCTGGTTCCAAAAAAAAAAAAAAAAAAAAAAAAAAAAAGCCCCGGTGCCTTCCCTTCTCTCTCTCTTGCTTTCTCTCTTGAAATGAGAACTTGGCACATACCAGCTTCCTTTTGCCTTCTGCCATAAGTAAAAGCAGCCTGAAGCCCTGATGAGAAACAGATGCTGGTGCCATGCTTCTTGAATAGCCTGCAGAACCATGCACCAAATAAACCTCTTTAGAGGCAAACTCACATGTTTCTTTATAACAGCACAAAATGGATTAAGACACTCTATGTACTGAATACTAACCCATGTATTCTACCATATAAAAATATGTATTCCAAATAGAGTACAGTTTTAAATGAAAATGACTAAATAATAAGGCTTCTGGGGTGGACACATAAGAATATCTTTATGAATCTGTTATTGTCAAAGTTTTTTTAAGAAGTGTTAGTATAAAGAAAAAATATAAACTGATGTACATTCGACTTATTAAATTTTGCTCACTCAAGTACCACATTAAGAGAATAAAAATGTAAACTCTAGAACTGCACCAGATATTTATAATTCATATATCTAACAAATGATTAGTATCTACATGGAATATTAAAGTCTCAGTAATTAAGAAAATAAAATGATCAAAGACTGCACATTTTACAGAAGAAAAAAATCACATGTCTAAAATCCTTATAAAAATCCCATCAGCACTACTCAGCAGGGATATGCAAATTAAAAGCACAATGAAATATTACCACATACCTACCAGAATGGCTAAAAGTTTGAAGGTTAAAATTAATTTTTGATAATCACGTAGAGCAACAGCAACTATCACGTAATGATAATGGGAGTACACATCGTATAACTTTTGGGAGAAAATGTTTAGCAATATCTATTAAAATGTTTCATTTCCTATGATACAGAAATAATTCCTAGCAGAAATTCTAGTCACCACCAGAAGATTATCTATGAGAATATTCTCAGCAGCACTTTTTATAACAGCCCAAACTGGAAATAATCCACAATTCCGTCAACACTAGAATGCCTATGTATATATCTACAGCTCAAACTGGAAATAATCCACAATTCTATCAACACTAGAATGCATGTGTGTGTGTGTGTGTATGAATACACATGCACATCATATATAAAGATATATATGAATATATGAAATAACTGACATATATTATATATATATAAAGATACTTATATGATGTATATAGCTATTATATGTATATAATAATATATAGATGATATACAGTGCTATATAGATATAGATATATGGTCAATGAATACAACAATGAGAATAAAGAAGATATTGCTACACGTAAAATTACGTGAATGTCAAAAACATCATCCTAATGGAGAAAAGCCAAACATATTAAAGCTTTAAAATACGTCTATGGTGATAATGTCATTTTAGTAGTTAACTTTGGAATGTAGTGACTGGATGGGATAATAAGACTTTGAGGATGTCAAAAATATTTTATATCCTAATCTGTTTACTGGTTAAAGAGACTTGTTTAATTTGTGAAAATTTTCCCCATGCGTTTATGTGTACTTGTCTATAAGCAAGAGGTACTTTAATAAAAAATATTCTTTCTAAACATTTTCTTTACAATTTAAAAAATTCTAGGAATCCAGGTTGGGCCCTTTTTTCTAGATAATTCAGGTCATGATTGGTGCTATAAAAAGTCTCCTGGGATAAATGGACCAAACCCTACTGAAAAAAAGGAAAATAAGGTACTGGGCACGTACCTTATTAAAATTAAAGTTAAATTAAAATTAAAATTAAGTAATGGGCACGTATTCAAGCAGAGAAAAAAAAAATCTAAGAACCCAAATTCAAATCTAAGTCTCATCATTTCTGAGCTTATTCCACTTTATTAGGACATGTATTCCTTCAACAAATTTTTTTGTGTAGATGTTAAGTGCTCATATCACAAAATAATAATAAAATTAATAATTGTTATTATAAATAAAGAAGATGAGTGAAAACTTTTGTAGGTTACAGTAGTTTTATGACATACATTGTGATGATGATTTCACAGGTGTATACCTATCTCCAAACTCATCAAATTATATACATTAAATATGTAGAGTCTTACTATGTCAGTAATACCTCAGTAAAGCAGTTAAAACACCAAATTTTTGTTAGTTACCTATGATGTGATAGGCTGCTACATGTTGGGGATATAGCACCTACAAAAACTGAGAAGTAGAAGTCCTTGCTCTCAAGAAGCTTACATTCTAATTTACATGTTACAGTATATTTCATAATTGAGTCTAAAAGCTTAGTATGATGTAACAGTGTAACTGATCACTAGTTGTCTTTCAAAATCAATTTCTCCCCCTTATTCAGTAATAAAACTCTCCATGTTTTCGCTGGGCTATGAACACCCAAAATAACGTTTACATACTTTGACATCCCTAGCATCTAGATATAGAAAAATGAGTGAGCATTATGTAATGGGATTTAACAGCAAGTGGAATGTGCACTTTCAGGAGAATATTTCCCTTATTCCTTTCCCTTTTCTCTCCTCTTTTCTGGAGTCTGGGGTAAGATTATGAGGGTGAGAGCTGTATCACTTATATAAAGCTGTAATATAAAGCTGTAATACGTGAATGGTGGAGAACAAAATAGAAAGAAATATCTCTGATACCACGGTCCAAAAACATTAGACCTGGACAACATATCACTTGGTGTGTTTTACTTATATTAAAATGAAATAAAATTCTTTTAGATAAGCCACTATTACTTTGAATTTTCAGCCACTGACAGCTAAATATATTCTAACACAACAATTTAGTCAACACTTTTGTCATTGTCTATTAAATATATCTCTAAGTGTATCCAGGAAATCAGCTGGCCACTTAAAAGTCTTATTTTCTATTCCTTAAATCGAAAGCACTTAGAGCTACTATTCATCCCATAAACAAAATGTATTTGTGTCAGTGGATGCAAAGTTCAGCATAGGGAAATGGGGAGACAAGAACATGTATCTCCAATATCAGTCCTGACAAAGGATAAGTGTTACCTTCTTTCTCCATATTTATTTATGTATCAACGCCAGGTCTAGTAAAACTGAATCAATTAAAAGAGAAAAATATTTAATTTTCCTTCATTCATCCTGGTTATTTCTCTTATCAAACATGATGTTGGTAAATACAATCTGATTCTACTTGAAATATTTCACATCAGAAGCTATTCTTTAATTAATATACCAAGACATAATCATTTTACTATGTTCATTTATGTGAGTAAATGTACTTAATAAGTACATAATCCAATGTAAAGCTTTGTTTTCAACATAAAAAGGGAAACACATAAAAATAGTGAATATTTAGCATTATAAAATACCATCCCAATTTTTACTCTGAGTTTTAAAATTGAACAGTAAAGGAAGATAAGAAAGAAAGAAAGAAGGAGGGAATTAGATCACATTTAGTTTGAACTCATTTTAGACATAAGAAAGGCAATTTTATTCTAGGCTAAGAAATCCAGATTTGTAATTAACTCTGGTATGTTTTCTGTCACTGCTGAGAAATTTGCATCGGCTATCTGTTCATAAACTGGTTGTATTTTTATCCCAAAGAAGTAATTTGTAAAGATGCTTCAAGATTTCCTTTTCAAGAATGCCATGGTCAGTGATTAACTACACAATCCCTCATCATAAAACCTTTCTTCATGTATTTTAATTATAATAAATAACTAGATCCAATAAGCAATGTGTGAATACCCAGCAAGGCAGCTTGTTTTCTGATTATAGAGAAAATTTAGAATACTTATGTGTATAGCAAAACCCTATTTCCCTTTTAAAAAAAAAAAAATTCAAGAAGACAATAAAAAGAAAAACTTATAGCATCTAGAAGCTAGTAGTGAGGAAATGAAACTTTATAACCAACCATAGTTTGGCCGGTGAGGAGGCACGGAGATCAGCAGAAACTAATTCTGCCATAGAACCTAATTCTTCTGGTTGGAATTCAGGAACTCTGACAACCAAAATAAGCAAATGGGATAGAGACTAAAACCTAGTGCTTCCAGAGCTATTGGAAATGTAAACTTTAAGAAGAGATGCAATTTTAAACTCAATCTCCTTATCTGTGAAATGATAGAGTGTGAAAATTCATTCTGAGGATTTTCATATATTCACACACACAATGGATTTCCATCCAAATAATAAAAGTCTTGAAATAGTGATCTTGCTTTCTTGTTCAACATACTGATGCTTATTTATTTAAATAATGCATTACTGAGACAAATCCAATTAAAATTGGTGAGTATACATGTTCTTCATTTCCCTCCAACAAAAAAGGATTCAGAGAAACAACTACATCTTCAAAGAAACAATGCAATAACATTGCATTGTTGAAAAAATATATAAACAGCCCCATTTTTATTAAAACAAGCAAACAGGGCGATCGTGGTCGCTCATGCCTGTAATCCCAGCATTTTGAGAGGCCAAGGCAGACGGATTGCTGGAGCACAGAAGTTTGAGACCAGCCTGGGAAATATGAAGGAACCCTGTCTTAACAAAAAAGAAAAAAAAAGAAAAAAAGAAAAAAAAGAAAAAAAAAGAAAAAAAAAGCTATGCATGTTGGCACTTGGCTGTAGTCCCAGCTACCAGGGAGGGTGAAATGGGGATAACCCGATTCCTGGAGTTCCAGGCTGCAATGAGCCTTGATCCAGCTACTGTACTCCAGCCTCAGTGAGAGAGTAAGATCCTGCCTGAAATAGAAAAGCAAACAGGAAAAAGCCCAATTCTCAGACAACAAAACTGTTAATGTATATTTTTCTATAGCAGTGCAGTGAAATGTAGACTAAAATGAAAAGAGAAAAAAAATAAATAAAAGAACCTAAAAGCATACATACATCTCTTCAGGCTTTGCTCATAAAGCAGCCCTCTCTATTTGGCCCCTAAATGGAGGTATAAGAGTGTGATTAGGTTTTGAAGGAGGGAAATATTACTGAGGTAGATTTGATTCTACCCCATTAAGTTTCAAAAAGAGGTCAAACTGAAGGGGCCAACATGCTAAAGTAGCCTTGGCAGAGAGTTGCTTGGGTAGAGTGAGTTTGACAAGGTGGAGAACTCACTGAGATGTGGAAGAACTTATGACATCATTGCTTTGGCTCTAAAGGCATAGGAAACCAAAGATCTTTAAGCAGTCCTGGTAAGCAGGCTATTTACTGGAACTTTTTTTTTGAGTGAGCTGTTAGTTTTCATGTAAAAGAAAAAAAAAAACTGATACAGTATTGTCTTTCTCAGAAAGCATTTTCTGTAGAAATCAGCTAAGTTATTTGCTTTCTTGGTCTTTTTTTTTTTTTTTTTTTTTTTCTTTTTTAACACAGTATCAGAAAATTTTGCTTAATTTCCATTTTCAGTGCTAACAGAGTTTTGCTATTTAGGATAAGTTAATATGTATTTTTTCTAAACTGCAGCTTGTAGATATTCCCAAAAGTTATATAGGGTAAAGCAATGAAATAAGAAGGTCATTCCAAGATTTCATCGCAGATAGACTGTAATTAGAGGACTTTGCTGTAAGCCACAGACCCATAAATGTCAACAATCAAGGGGAGAAATATTGTCGTGTAAAGGATTCAGTGAAGGGGGTTTCTGTAAAGACAAAATCAAGTATAAATAATAGCCTGCCTCACTTCTTCTTAATAGTATATAAATGATATTTACATGCAAAATTAAGAAAGAATAGAGAAAAAGAAAGCATATGAGGTCTGTTTGAAGATGCAGAGAGAAAAAAATCAAGAAAATAAATCAAGGAAAATGAAAACTGACAAGAATTTTCAAAGGAAATAAGAAAATAGTTTCTATGACATCTAAGGAGTTTGTCAGATTTTTTGAAGATGTCAAGGAAGAAATATAGGATGTCAAAGACAAAATCATTAGGTATCCAAGTGAAATGATTACATGAGCAAATTTCAAGAAAACAATGAAAACATAACAGCCATATTGGAACTGAACAATGAGATCACTTGGACTCGGGAAGGGGAACATCACACACCGGGGCCTATCATGGGGAGGGGGAGGGGGGAGGGATTTCAGTGGGAGTTATACCTGATGTAAATGACGAGTTGATGGGTGCTGACGAGTTGATGGGTGCAGCACACCAACATGACACAAGTATACATATGTAAAAAACCTGCAGGTTATGCACATGTACCCTACAACTTAAAGTATAATAATAATAAAATAATAAATTAATTAAAAAAATAGAAATAGCAGAAAAATCGAATAAACATGAATTAAAACTATGTTTACACAATACATACTGTGGGAAATAAAAACAAGCATAAAATACAAAAAAGATTATAGATGTGTAATGTTAGACTGATATATTAATAATGAATATTTCTTAAAAAGTGAACAACACATAGAATATATTTTAAAATATCAAAGATAAAGATTATGACATGCAAGAATACCTGTTTTGGAGATTGAAAGAGAATATTGTGATCTAAAAAAATGATTCAAAGTTTTAAAAACATTTGAAAATCAAGACAGAAGAAAGTCATGAATAGGATTGGGTAGAATAGAGATTAGACTCAGACTTTTCATAGCAATTCTTTATGACAGTACATATCGGCAAGATGTCTAAAAATTTAGAAATGAATGTATGATGAATAATTTCATGTCAATAAAATTTTCCTTTAGTTATAAACATAGCAGACAAATTAACACTTTCAAGATCTTAAGGAATAGAGTACTCATTAACTTTTTTGAAATTAAATATAAACTTTATTACTAAGTAAGAAAATTCAGCAAACCAAAAAAATAACTCAAAAGACTTAGAAATGGTAAAGGATGGCTGGGTGCGGTGGCTCACACCTGTAATTCCAGCACTTTGGGAGGCCGAGGGGGGAGGATCACCTGAGGTTAGGAGATTGAGATCAGCCTGACTAACATGGTGAAACCCTGTTTCTACTAAGAAAAAGTACAAAAAATTAGCTTGGAGTGGTGGCACACGCCTGTAATCCCGGCTACTAGGGAGGCTGAGGCAGGATATTCGCTTGAACCAGCGAGGAGGAGGTTGCAGTGAGTTGAGATTGTGCCACTGCACACCAGTCTGGGAAACAAGAGCAAAACTCAAAACTCAAAAAAAAAAAAAAAAAAAAAGGAAAGAAGGAAGGAAGGAAGGAAGGAAGGAAGGAAGGAAGGAAGGAAGGAAGGAAGGAAGGAAAAGAAATGGGAAAGGTTTGGGAAAGAGAAATGATTGTGAATAATGTACTTAACTGTAAAACTAAAGCTATCCACCTTGTGGATTTATAAAATATAAATGACATAAACATTTAAAGAATAAATACACAATATAAACTATATGTACAGATTGCATACATGATACATATAATACACACATAAAGCATATAACATGTACTTATATTACATATTTAAAATTAGGATGCAGGAAAGGAATGTTGGAGAAAGTATGATGATACTAACTTATTTTGACCAATTTTAATAGAAACTTGCTAATATGTCATTACCTTTGAAAAAATATAGGTGAAAAGTATAATTAAAATCTCTGTATTTAATAACATTATTCTGTAATTATATGTTTCTTGTTTAAAATACTCAAAAATTATTCCTAGATTGCTTTTTTCTTCCTGAAACTTCAAATAACAAGAATGGAGTTTTACTAAATATCAGCACATATAACATATTTTATGTAATATATAGTATAAATAACCTACATGTAATGTTACACTATAAAGTGATACATATATGTATACTAATACATATAAACTACTATTTATATTATAAATACTCTCTGTGTATTTTAATACTATATACAAATTATATATGCTACTATATTTAATACTATACTATCATATAGGGGACTTCAAAAAGTACATGGAAAATGGAAGGAAAATATAAAAATAAGAAATATAAACTTTGTTTCCCAACCAAATTCAAGACAATTTATAAGGGATGATAAGATACTAATACTACATACTTAAAAGAATTTTTAAGATTAAGAAATAAAAAGAAGTTAGAAATAACCAAATTAAGACTTTAAGGTGGATGCTTAATGATTTCTCACTGACACTTTTAGAAGTTTGCCCTTGTTTGATGAGAGGAATGAGCAGGAGCATTGTCATGGTGGAAAATAACTCTCTGGTGAAGATTTCCTGGGAATTTTCCTCGCAAATCTTTGGTTAACTTTCTCAAAACATTCTCATAATAAGCAGATGCTATCATTCTTTGGCCTTCCAAAAAGTCAACAAGCAAAGTGCTTTGAGCATCTCAAAAAGCTGTTGCCATGATCCTTGCTCTTAAACCATCTGCTTTTGCTTTGCTAAATAACTTTCATCTTTTGGTACCCATTGTTTTGCTTATGCTTTGTCTTCAGGATGGTAAAACTATGCTTTACCTCTTGTCACAATTATTTGAAGATTTGATTCAGGATCTTGATCCCGCTTGTTTACAATTTAAAGCAAGTCTTCTCTTTTCTGTAGCTATCTGGAAGGAGTGGTTTGGGCACCCATCCAGTGGAACGTCTGCTCTCCTTTAATTTTTTACTAAGAAATATGTAAGATGACCAGAGTGAGATGTCTGTGGTACTGGATATTGTTTGTGTCACTTACCATCAGTCCTCTTTACTGAGGGCATGGACAAGATTAACCTTTTCTTCCCAAATAGATGTGTATGGTCTGCTGCTATTAGCTTTATCTTCAACATTTTCTCATTTCTACTTAAATCATATTATCCATTTGTAGGCTGCTAATTTCTTCAGGATGTTGTTCCCACAAATTTTGGAATGCATACATGATTTCACCATTCTTCTACTCAAGCTTTACCATAAATTTGATGTTGTTCTTGCTTAAATTTTAGCATAATCCATGTTGTTCTGATAAGGGTTCTTTTCAAACTAATGTGTTATCTTTCTTAGTGCCTCAAACTAGACCCTGTTCATCTATGCTATAACAAGTTAGTATGAGTTTATTTTGGTACAAAAGAAAATTTTAAACCGATGCATAGTGTTTTATCATAATATGCATTTTTCCATGAACTTTTTGAAGATAACTATGATAAAGTTATATTCATTCTACCCACATTGTGAAAATTTATCATTTTATTTTCTGTGACCAAATTAGAACATAGTGGCATTTGTATATCCTCTACGTAACATATAGATTACACATTTTGGGAGAATTTGTAAGTACTCTCCTGTCCCCACATCCCCAGACTATGAATACATTTGTATTTCATTATCCATAGTAGACATTATCGTCTCCAAGAAACTAGTTTTGAATGTTTGAGATGTATTAAGTTTGTATTTTTTTGTTTTCATAAAATTCTGTGTATACTTTATTAGATACTTTTCTGTCTTACAAATGTAAAAGAACATCAACATTTATTTCCAAAGTCCTAATACCTAGAAAAGTGTCTGGGTTGTATTACACATTTGACAAAATGGATGTTTTGTTTCTTTGTTTAAATATTTATTATTCTAAAATATTTCATATTTATTACAAAATTAAAGCAATGAACAATCATTTCAAAATCATCTTGGTTAAAAGTGGTGCACATGATCACAGACATGTGCAGATATATTCCTATGGCCAGATTATATAAGATAAAAAGGCAGGCACCATGGTTTCATACCACATTGGGTAGAGACCACTAGCTATTAATCTAACACTTGCTCTTCTTTCCAGTCACTTGGCAAAGCTACATATCCCAGCTTCACATATGCCCAGTTACATAAGGGCATGCAATGGAAGTATGTGTAGAAATAATATGCATTATTCCTATTCAAAACCTTTATCAACACAATGTGGTACTTCCATGCTTTATTTCCCCTTATTTCAGGAAATAGAAACTATAATGTATAAATTTTAAAAATCCATATATAATTCCAATATTCAAGTATTTTAACAAATATATTTTACTTTTGACTGAAAAATAATAATTGTTTATGTTTATGGAGTCCAACGTGATGTTTCAATACATGTATGAATGGCAGAATGAGCAAATCAGGCTAATCAATATACACGTCTCTACCCATAATTATCACTCCATTGTTGTGAGAATATTGAAATCTACTCTTTTACCAGTTTCAAAATATACATTATTGTTAATAATTATAGAGATGTCTGCTATACTATATTACTCGCAGCATTATTCACAATAACCAAAATGTGAATAAAAACCTAAGTTCTCAGAATCAACAGATAAGTGGGTCTTTAAGATGTCGTATATACATACAATGGAATACTAGTAAGCCTTTCCAAATAATAACATTTTGTCATTTTTGACAACGTGGATGAATCTAGAAGACATTATGCTAAGTGAAATCAGTTTGGCACAAACAAATACTGCCTGATCTCACTTACATGTGGAATCTTAAAAAGTCAAACTTATGTAAGTAGAGAGTAGAATGGTGGTTACCAGGTGATGGCAGGAGGATGAGAAGAAAGAAATGTTGGTCAAAAGGTACAACATTTTAATTAGAAAAGAAGAATCAATTTTGGTGCTTTCACCACAAGGTGACTATAGCTAATATTACAATTTTATAATTTATCTTAAATACTTTAAAATTTAAGAAAGTCTTTAAAAATTTATAAGTTTAGAAATATCTGACATCCTGTTGTAGTAATTGATTAACTAAAATTCTTCCATACACTTTTCTGCTACATATTCAGGCAGATAGTAACCCATCTACAATTTCCTCCGATTTACAGTTTTCAGTCAGGTATCAAGGTGGATATAAACATATTGTTGATTGAGCTTTCACAATGAATGTACTCAAATCAAGCATAATATAACTTTGCAATTTTGTTACATAATTGGTGGGGTGGAAGAAGAGCAGGTGATGACTGGGAAGGGTGACATGACCCAGGTCTTAGCATTTCACCGGAAGTTTCCGATTGGACTTGTTTTATTCAAGTCTTTGTTCCTGAACCCCAGTCTTAGGGCCATTCTTTCTTGTGTGTGTGTGTGTGTGTGTGTGTGTGTGTGTGTGTGTGTGTTTTCTTCTTCTTCTTTTTTTTTTTTTTTTTTTTGAGACGGAGTCTTGCTCTGTTGCCCAGTCTGGAGTGCAGTGGCGATCTTGGCTCGTTGCAACCTCCGCCTCCTGGGTTCAAGCGATTCTCCTGCTTCAGCCTCCCGAGTAGCCGGGACTACTGGCGCATGCCACCATGCCTGGCTAATTTTTGGTATTTTATTAGAGACAGGGTTTCACCATTGTTGCCCAGGCTGGTCTCCAATTCTTGAGCTCAGGCACTCCGCCCGCCCCGGCCTCCCAAAGTGCTAGCAATCCAAAGTGCTAGTATTACAGGCGTGAGCCACCTTGCCCTGCGCCTCTTTTCTCTTATCAAGTGGAGTATATTCTTCATTCCACAGGGAACTTGATACTACTGAGAGGTGACAACGTGCTAGCAGCCCTCGTTCTCGGCGCCTCCTCGGCCTCGGCTTCCACTCTGGCAGCGCTTGAGGAGCCCTTCAGCCCCCCACGGCACCGTGGGAACCCTCTCTGAGCTGGCTGAGGCCGGAGCCTTCTCCCTCTGCTTGCCGGGAAGGTGTGGAGCGGGAGTCGCTGGTGGGAACCGGGGCTGCGCGCCGCTCCCGGGCCAGTGTGAGTACCGGCGGGCGCCAGCGCTGGCTCCATGGGCCCAGCAACGGAGCGGCCAGTCGGCACCGCCGGCCCAGGGCAATGAGGGGCTTAGCACCAGGGTCAGCAACTGTGGAGTTTGCGCCGGGTCCCCCAGCAGTGTTGGCCCTTTCGCACTGCACTCCAATTCTCGCAGGCTTTAGCTGCTGGGGGGCAGGGCTCGGGACCTGCAGCCCGCCAAGTCTGAGCTCCGCCCCTGCTGTGGGCTCCCACGCTGTCTGAGCCTCCCCTAGGGGCGCCGCCCCCTGCTCCCTGCTCCCTGGCTCCCGGTCCCATCCCATCCACAGCCCAAGGCTTGAAGAGTGCAGGTACCGCCCAGGACTGATAGGCAGCTCCGCCTACAGCCCTGGTGCAGAATCCACTGGGAGCAGCCAGGTGGGCTCCTGAACTGGATGGGGACTTGGAGAACTTTTATATCTACCTGGAGGAGGATGGTATGTGCACCAATCACCACTCTGTATCTAGCTAACCTAGCGGAGACTTGGAGACTAGCACTCTGTGACTGTGTCTTGCTCAAGGATTGTAAATGCACTCATCAGCACTCTGTGTCTAGCTCAGGGTTTGTAAATACACCAATCAGCACTCTGTGTCTAGCTCAGGGTTTGTGAATACACCAGTTGCTACTCTGTATCTAGCTAACTCTGTATCTTGCTAACTAGCACTCTGTGACTCTGTGTCTAGCTCAAGGATTGTAAACACACCAATCAGCACTCTGTCAAAATGGACCAATCAGCTCTCTGTAAAGTGGACCAATCAACTCTCTGTAAAATGGACCAATCAGCAGGATCTGGGTGGGGCCAGATAAGGGAATAAAAGGAGGCTGTTCGAGCCAGCTAGCTTCAACCCTTTCCAGTAGCTTTCCACACTGTGGAAGCTTTCTCTTTTGGCTGTTTGGGTCCACGTGGTTGTTATGAGCTCTCACACTCATCACAAAGGTCTGCAGGTTTATTCTTGAAGCTAGCAAGACTACAAAGCCACCACGAAATAACAAACAACTGCCAACAACTCTAGATGTGCTGCCGTTAAGAGCTGTAACATGCAGGGGCCATTGAAAATAATATGCTAAGAATAAATAAGGCTCAAGGACAGTATCTCTAGCTAGTTGCACTTTTAATGAACTCCAGTAGTCAAGGACACTATCTCTAGTTGAACTTTTAATGAACTCTAGTAGGCGCCAAGAAGGCGGACAAATAAGAAAAAGTTTAGAAACAAGGAACTAAGCAGAAGGTTATATCTGGGTGCAGAAAGTTTGTTTTGCATTGTGTTATTTCTGCTGCCGTGGTGTTTATGGAGTATAAATAAAGTGAGGCGGAGGCTCTAGGCGCGGCCGCCATGTTCTCTGTTTGTCTTTGTCTCTTGTGTCTGTTCATTCTCCACCACCTCCGGCACGGGCCCCAATAGTAACACTCACCAGGAAGGTCTACAACTTCACTCCTGACAGAGGCTAGGAACCCACCAGAAGGAAGAAGCTCCAGACACATCTGAATGTCTGAAGGAACAAACTCTGGACACACTACCTTTAAAGGCTCTAACACTGACCCCGAGGGTTCGTGGCTTCATTCTTGAAGTCCGTGAGACGAAGAACCCACAAATTCCGGGCACACTACTGTCAAAGTATTTTTATCAGCAAAGCCAATCTCCCTATACAAATGTATTATAGAGCCTCTTAAGGTGATAAATTTTGTCAGAGAGAAATGAATGATACTAATTTAAATGTCAAAGAAAGCTGAAAGAAATTATCTTATGTGTGTTGTATGATCTTTTCCCCTTACAAAATGGTAAAAGACATAGAATATTGTAGAAAAGAATGTTGTAAATCTTTTCTATAATTAACAGCACATCAAATTGTCTTCGTGTATTTGAGAAATCTACAAAATCCTAAATGTTAATTTTGCAGAAAGACTGCTTAGCACAGTGCTTTGATAAGCTTCTCTACCTCCCAAACAGATCCTATGAACATAGAAATTTTCCCTCAAATTTTTTTTTTTTACATATTTTCTACTCCCAAAAATTTTGCATAGTGAAGTGATGGTGTCTTTTATTCTACCTTTATTGTTTTAAAAATAAACATATCTTAAGTTTGCTATTCATTTTAAAATAATAGAGGTTAAAAAAGACTTAGGTAAGTTATAAAGGTGTTCTTATATGATCTGAAGCTCTCCTTATGCTGATATCCCTGACTTCCTTTATTGACGGTAATTGAAGGTTTCACTATCTTCTCATTCTTTACTTTTATTAATGATATTGCCATGCTCTGATAGGTGCAACCTGCAAGGATACTGCGCATATATAGAAAGAGATGCACAGAGGCAGTGAGGCATCTAGTATGTGAGTGAAGACGTTTTAAGTTGGAGGTAGATTTTTCCAGTCACAGTTGCCTATAAACTTTGTCTTGATCAGAGTGTTACTCAACCATGACATTTCCGAATATTTGATCTGCAAATTCATAAGCAAAACAAAGTATTCATGTTAAATCACTAGGTTTGTGGAGAGATTTTACACAGAAATAGAAAAGAACAAGAAAGTTACTTAATCTCATTGCATTTCAGTTTCCTCAACTGTAACATGAAGGTTGATAATAATCCCTCGTAAGGCCATTGTGATCATTAAATAGGATTTATAATGTACACTCAAGCACAGCACAGGTATACACATATACACACAAACATGAAGAAGGGCTAATAAAAATCAGAATATTTTTTAAAAATCTGTTATGTGTACTGACCATAACGTTTGATAATTTTGTTGCTGTCAGAATAAATATCCCATTGGAGTGTCTGATTTCCTCAGTGGTATAATGATAAATAAAATCATAATATAAACCAATCCACATTGATATTCTACTGTAAGTAACTTTAAAAATTTGAGGTGTTTTCAGACTTGTGAACATACTTATGTACAATAAGTAATGAATCTTTTGATTCTGTTTGGATATTTATAGGATGACAAGTGGATTAAGCTTAGTTTTGCAAGAAAATAAATTTTCAGAATAGCCTTAATAGTTTAACAAAAGTTTTTAAAAAAATATTTTAAGATAAACACCAAGGGAGTTCAGGCCTCCTACAAACCAGAGCAGTCAACACTCCCACCCAACCGGCACCATCCCACAGACGCCAAGCATGTGGCACACTAGAGCGAGTGCACATTAGCAGTGTTCTGTTGCTGTCAGATGCAAAATCTGCATATAAGTGAAGCCATGCAGTTCAAATCTGTGTTGTTCAAAGGTCAACTGTATACAGATAGCAATGGTTACTAGGGGTGGGTTCTGGGGTGAATGGGGAGATGTAGATCAAAGAACATAAAGTAACAGCTATTTAGATTAAACAGGTCTAGAATCCAATAAGGACTTCAGGTAATAACATTAAACTGTATTTGGGATTCATGCTAAATGAGTACATTGGAGCTGTTCTTGCCACAAAAACAAACAAACAAAAAAATGAATAACTATGTGAGATACTGCATACCTTAATTTGCATCTATATAATAATTTTTTTACTACCTGTATGTATTTTATAACATCATGTTGTATCCCTTAAATATATAGCATAAAATTTGTTTTAAAATACTTTTGAAAAATGAAAATTTAATTGACATTTTAAAATACTTTATTTTTGTCAAGATTAAATACCCATTGAGAAATTGTTCTAACTTCTTAGATATTTGAAATAATTCATCCCTAATAACACTAGGACATTAGAAACAGAATTTCATACAAATCAACTGTTCAACTATTGAGTTAAATAGCATAAGACAAAATAGAAACAAAATAGGAAAATGACATTCTGATTGGTAAGAAAAAAGCCATCTTTGAATATTTATAGTAGAAATATCTTTTTGTTGGTGCTTTGTTCATGTTATAAACATAGTATTAAATAGTAATAGGCTGAGTGTGGTGGTTCATGCCTATAATCCCAGCACTTTGGGAGGCTGAGGCAAGCAGATCACTTGAGCCCAGAAGTTTGAGACTAGTCAGAGCAACATGGCGAGACCTCATTTCTATCAAAAGTTGAAAAACAAACAAAACCTTAGCTGGAGATGGTGGTGCACACCTATAGACCCAGTTGCTTGGGAGGCCAGGGCAGGAGGGATACATGACCTGGAAATTCAAGGATGTAGTGAGCTGTAATTGTGCCACTGCAATCCCGCCTGGGCACAAAGTGAGACCCCATCTTGAAAAAATAAAAAAGTATTAGTAGTAACATATGTAATGGGTTGTTTCCTTATAAAGCATATCTCTTAATTCAATTTTAGTTTTTTCTTTGTGATATAGGTAAATAAAAAAAAAGTTCTTTAAATAGTAAGAATGGTAGGGTCAGAAAAACAAATCAAGGTTTCCTCTATTTTGGCAACATGTTTCTAGACAGAATTAATAAGCTCTTATTGAAATGGATAGAAAGTATTTAAGATGTTTAAAAAGTAGCTAGGGTTTCAATATTGTAGTATTCGAACCAGACTGAAAGCTATGAACACATCTTCAGATGTCTATGAGTTAATGTTCAATGTGGTTGGAGAGAAAATAGTTAACATTAATTCCAAAAAGTTTGAATTAATCTACATGCATATTTATCTAAAAATATTCGATAGTGACAATAACTCAATGCTTAGTATAAGCTGTAAAATGAGGTTATAATGTTGATAAATATATTTGCAATACCAAAGCATCGCATGTAAGGATGGAAATTTCCTCAAAAAGATTGATCATACTCCTAATTCAGAGACTGTGCAAACCTAGTTCTCTTTGTGTGGAGCATTATTTTCCCAGATATCTGCATAAGCTAATCTATAGCTTCCTTTATGTTTCTGCTTCTATTTATTAGTGTAGTGTATTTATTATTTTATTTATATAAAATATAAATTTTATAGCCTTAGTCTAATAATGATATTTGACATGTCCAATCACGTTTTGTTTCTAGTACTTATCATCTACTCCATTCTAACTTAAATAATAATTGAAATAAAGGAGAGCAATAAATCAGCATCACTGTTTCTACTGCAATCCTCTTTGTGCATCAAATTTCCCATCATTTCCTTTCTCCCACATTTAGAATAATCAACTTATTCCCAATGGAAGTAAACAAAAATTCCATCCAGACATTGAATCTGTGGCAAAGCCTGGGATTCAATTGTGATATGTGGTAAACTCTACATCCAGTCCAGCTGGGTTTCTTACAAACTGAAAAAGAAAAAAATTTTATTTCCCCAATTCCAAATAATGCAGAATTTAGAAATACAAACAGAAATAACAAATATTTGAAAAGGAAATGACTGGAAGATATCCAGCAATTACTCTAGCAATTATGAGAGTTCTGCCTTTGGAATGCTAAATATGTCTTAACTAGGCATTGATTTTGCTCCCTGGAAGAATTGTCATTTCTAATGTGGCCCTTAGAACGGTCTTCTGGGAGATTCTTTTTTTCCTCTGCATTTATCCTCTTTGGTTACATATGAAGTGTGCTTGGGGACTTCTTTGCTTTCCTTGAGAGACACACAGTTTTCTCAGTCTTCTCTCTGCCTTAGAAAAATTGAGGTCAAATTAAGGGAGTAAACCAGTCATTTTTTTGCTTTGTTTTGTTTTCTGAGCTAATGTTTTTCTTGTAATTCTTTGCCAAATGACATCAATAGAAATTGCATTAGTTTGCTATGGCTGTAATAACAAAACAGAACAGACGGTGTGGCTTAAACAACAGACATTTATTTTCCAACAGTTGTGGAGCCCAGAAGTCCAGGATCAACAGCAGTTTAGTTTCTCCCTAGGCCTGTCTCCTTGTTTTGCAGGTGGCTCACTTCTCTGTGTCCTCCCATGACCCTTTCTCTGTGAGTGTGCATCTCTTGTGTCTCTTCTTTTAAGGACAGCAGTCATACTGGATTAGAGACCCATCCTAAGATGTCATTTAACCTTAGTTATCTCTTTAAAGTCCTTAATTCCACATACAGTCATATTGGGGGTTAGTGCTTCAACATAAATTTTTGGGGGTGGATCGTCCAGTCACAATTCAAACCATAACAGCAACAAGCATGTACTATTATCATTGTTCCAACCTATTTCTCTAGAAATACAGTTTTATAGAATATGTGATTTGCTTTCCAAGGAAACTCAGAAGAGAATTTGACTAACTATTTTGGACTATGTACCTAGATAATCATTTTTTTTAACTTCTTGTAATTATTAATCTTCATTAACTACTGGTTAACCTTTAAGATGCCACCATATAGCATACACATAGCATGAACCATATAGCATATATGGATACACATAGCACGAACCTTTAAGATGCCACCATATAGCATACACATAGCATGAACCATATAGCATACACATAGCACGAACCATATAGCATACACATAGTTCGAAAGCACTCCAAAGTCGATGTTTGAGCATTAGTGTAATTAGTTGGTTGCACTTTTCAAGTTTTTTCAATGTATTTTTTCATGTTTCATGGTTTTGTTAAAAAAAAATATGTATATTGATATTCTCTACTCTTACATATTTCATTGAAGTATATCCAGATTTTTAACTGAGAAGAGAGCATAAAATTTATTTTAACTACAAAGATCTCCTTATATGGTTTGCCTTGACGTGAGTTACAAATTTGTAACTTCATATCAGCTCTACAAAATGAATTCTATACAACAATGTTTTATTTACACAAACAGGCAGTCAGCAACTCATTTCTCTAGGTGCCTTAACTTCTCCTTCTGCCACAGTACATCTTCATGTTCTACAGGGACACATTTTTTTCTTGCTCCTCCTCATTGATGTTAATGTGCTTTCAAATTCATGCTGACCTGTTTAAAGTCTTGTTTTTAGGAGGACATATTTCTTATTTTTGCTGAGAAGAAAGTAAGATAGATTCGTACAGCCCTGCATTCAAGATTAATGTAGTCACATGCCAAAAACTCGCTAGCAGTGCAACCCAGCTTTTCAGTAACCACTTATCATGAAACTTGGACACCATAATATTCACATTAATATTTCCAAGCAGCATAATATCCATGGGACTTCATGAATTTAAAATTTGCTCAGCCTTTTCATTTAAGGAACTGATATTTTGTATTTATCTTCCTCACTTTTCTAATAATTATATTTCATGGCTGACAGAATAACCGCCATGATGCTCTATTAGCACAGTGATTTCCACTTTCACCCATGGAACCTAAAGTAAATGTTTAAAATTCTAGAAACCTTACATGATGTAATGGAATTCCCATAGTTAAAATGAAATTGATTTGAAAGTTCACTATTCAAACACATTCAACCAGTCTATTTTTATTTTTAAGAAAAAGAAGACAATGTATTAGAAAGTAACTTATGAAGAGTGACTACTAAATTTAATTTAATTCATATGTAATGACACATATGAAATTAATTTAATAATTATTAAAATTTATAGCATTTATTATGTGCAAACATTCTACATAATACTTGGGATAAAAATCTGAGATTCTTTTCACAGAATATAATATTGGTTATAATACATAACATACCTACCTATCCAGTTTGCTCCCCTACCAATAATCTTATCTCCATCCATTTACCTTCCTGTACTACTCTTCAGAGTATGCTAAACATTCTCTGCTCTTTCCTATCAAGGAGCTCTACATAATATTGTTGTCTAAATAGCATTACCTTTCTCTGCAATCCATCTGATTAACATCTATCTGAATTTCAAAACTTAGCTGAGTACTGCTCCTTCTGGAAAACATTCACTATGAATCTTCAATAGCTACTGGCTAATCTTTAAGATA
The DNA here is from genome assembly GCF_002776525.5 of Piliocolobus tephrosceles. Lineage (NCBI taxonomy): Eukaryota > Metazoa > Chordata > Mammalia > Primates > Cercopithecidae > Piliocolobus > Piliocolobus tephrosceles. The sequence goes on along the minus strand of NC_045455.1, from coordinate 45,444,920 downwards.
GCACCTGATATGGTTTGGCTGTGTCCCCACCCAAATTTCATTTTGAATTGTAATTCCCATAATCTCCAGATGTTGTGGGAGGGACCAAGAGGGAGGTAATTTTATCACGGAGGTGGTTATTCTCATGCTGTTCCTCTGAGAGTGAGTGACTTCTCACAAGATCTGATGATTTTGTAGGGAGCTTTTCCCCCTTAGGCTCAGAACTTCTTCCTGCTGCCATGTGAAGAAGGATGTGTTTGCTTCCCCTTCCACCATGATCGTAAGTTTCCTGAGCCCTCCCTAACCCTGCTAAAGTGTGAGTCAATTAAACCTCTTTTCTTTATAAATTACCCAGTCATTAGCAGTGAGAAAATGGACTAATATACCACCCTATGTTAAGTCACAATTTCTGTATTGGTTAGTACAGGCTGGTTATGCTGTGGTAAAAAACTGACACCCATATATTAGTGAGTTAACACCACAAAGATGCATACTTAACTTATTTTACTTGTTAATTGTTATTTGGTAGTTGGAGCCTGAAAGGAGTGATAATATCTCTAATACACAGTCACTCATCAATGCAGGCTCATGGAGGAATGACCAATTTACAACCATACAGTATAAAATATGTATCTTCCTCAGATGATCAGACTGTTAGGCATTCTTCCTCTTTGCTTCTTCATCATCACGTACATATCTTTATAATCAATATTATATCATATTTTAATTTGTTTGCCTGATCCTGCCACCCCATTCAGACTCTGCTGTCCTTGAAAGCAGTGACTGTATTTAATTCATCTCTCTGGTTCAATACTTCAAGGACTCCTATTTTTAACTTTTTTAAAGTGGAAAGTAGATATTTACAAGGTTCTATGAAAAAGTTCAGCACAGTTCACCAAAAGGATTCACCAAAATTAATGACAAAGAGCAGCAGAACTCTGTGAAATATTTTCCATCTCATTGGTTAAAAAAGGGTTGTTCGTATTTGGTAAAAATACATTAACCATGGAAATGAGGAACCGTTCCTTGGAGTGAAATTTAAAGGATGTTTAAATGACAGCACATGACAGGGAAAAACTGGTGGTGAAGAGTACGTAATGTGTAAAAAATGACACGGCTTACTTTTGTACTGGAGCCAGATTCTTTTACTATTTTGACTGGCTTGTGGTAGGAGCCTCCCTCCAGAGCAAAAGGAATTGAGTAGCAATAAAATTGAAAGTTAAAATCTCTTTTTTTTTTTTTTTTAGCTTTTCTGCTTGTCTGATAAACTACGTCCTAGAGTTTACTATATTGTCTTCAGATTCATAATTTGTATTTGAGAATCAGAGGAACTTTAAAATGCCTGCCACAACTGAGACATTTTAAAATGCTCGAAGAAAGTCTGATTCAATAAACTAAATAATGATTCAAATGATGAATTTTGTTCCTGCCTTTGAAGAAGAAACAAAATACCTCCAATGATGTATCTATTACCTGACTGTTTCTCTTTTTATGAACACTAATACTATACAAATTGTTAACACTATAGCTTTTCCGATAATTTGAATCCCTTAAGCCTATTTTAATTCAAATATAGCCATTTATTAATTTGATAGAAAAAGTATTCATCACTTTTCATGTAAATTATTATTTTCTTCCCACTAATATAGTCCAAGCACCTCATTATATACAAAGGTTACATTGTTGAGGCTGGATTTCAGGGAGTGAAAACATTTTCTTCATACTGTGAGGTATGTGAAGTGTCTCTATGAAGACAGATCATGACTGAATAATAAAAATGATGAGATAAGTGCTGACCAGGATGACCTTAACATTTCCCTCAGCTTGACTACATTTTAGACAAGTTTCTCCCTGACCATAGGCCACTGACCTCCCTTTTCTAATGGCATTTACTTTAGAAAACTTGCATTGTAATTTTTTTCTCTGTCCATTTGAGATGTAAATATTTTTCCAGCATCTTGTCAGTTTTACACCCCAAGAATATCTTTCTCGAGGAGCTGGGATTCATCTCCTCAAAATATAATCATCAAGAAAGACAGTGCCGCTATCTCCTCGGCTCTGTGGAAGGGTAGGGAGTCTACCTTTGATAAGTACTAATCAGCAAACACTGATGGCCCTCCCCATGAATCCTCCAGTATTTTTCCATTAGCTCACTGCAGCCTTTAAAAATCCTTCCGCCTTTTGTTTCTGTGGAGTTGAGGTCAATCCCTCTACCCCACTGTAATAATCTTGAATAAAGTTTACCTTACCTTTTAAATTTGTATAGTGCAATTTTTCTTTCAGTGTGATGATATTTAGGCTATATCTGCACAACTTATCTTTCAAACGCTCAACTTTCTAATGCAATTATAAAAATATGAATATCTTTTTTGGCTATTTCTCTGAATCACAGGCTAAAATTATACTAATCAATTACATGCTAACACTATGTATATGTATGATAAAAGCAATACGCTCATTCATATAAATTATTTCTGCTTCCTTAGAAGAAATACATTTTCCAACTAATGATGATCTGTCTTAGTATTTTTCAACTTTCTGATGGGCTTATTGGGATATAACCCTATTGTAGGCCAAAGAGCCTCAGGACTTATGATGGTTCACCTTATGACTTACTGATTTTACAAAGGGTTTATCCAGGCATCAAGTGCATTTTTTATTTACAATATTTTTTTTAAATTTATGATAGGATTACTAGGACATACCCCCATCAGAAGCTGAAGAGTATCTATATTATAATCTAATATTTTAACACAGAATTTGATAATATTGGACACCATCTATATTAATCATACTGTAAGTACATAGAAAGATAATAAAAATATTTAAAACATTACAAAATTAAATCTTCTATCAAATATGCATCAAATATATATGGATAGAAAGTAATTAACATTTATTTAAAATTTATTAAACCAGGTCTTCTTTTATATTATCTCGTGTAATCTTCTCAGTTACACTTCACTTATATAAATTGATATCAAAATGTTTGACAAAAAATTAAACATTTTATCTAATTTAAGATAAGCTAGGATGTGCTGGCATATTATAAAATAATCCATAATCTCATCAGTTCATCACCTTAAATGTTTATTTATTCTTCATAGAGAGGTCTCAGACATATAGGCCTGTGTTTCTAAAACTAATAACAGAAGGAAGGGGAGTGAAAAACCAAGCACTGTCTCCTAAATGCCTCCCGGCAAAAAGCATGGATATCTATCTACTATGCTTAAATTTTATGGGCCAAATCAACCACGTGGCCACATTTACGTTCAATGATGTGAATAAATTTCATCCCTGCATGTTCCCAGAAGTGGTGAGCTATAATGTCTAACATTCATTTTCATATTAACAGTTAGTTACTTGCCTGGACTTAATTACCTTATTTTTTAAATATAGCAATTGAACTAGAAACTTAACATATAACACACATGTAATTTTAAATTCTAACACAAATTCAGTGTGACTTTCTAAACTCTTAGCTAGATGCCAGAGATAACAATCCTGTATTGATTATCGTAGCTTCATATTTATATTTTTTTGGTTTGTTTGATTTGATAGTAAACACTAAAGAGAAAATTTAAATAGGAACTTAGCATAAAGACTGTTGAATTGGAAACACAAATTTCATGCCCTTGGTTATTGTCTTTCCATTTATTTGACTATTTTGACATTTTAAAGCTCATGACATTTTCCTACAATGAAACCACTGGCTTTTGATAATCTGAAGCTCACTTGTGATATTGGTTATTATAATTATTTTCCATTTGCAATGTTTTCATTTTAGTATTGCATGAAAATGGAACTAACAGTAGTAGGTTGCAGATTTCATATTCTCTTTTCTCCTATTTTTCCTGTCTATATTAGCTATTTTGTTGAAATACAAATCTGTATCCTTTCAGTGGTATATAATTATAAGAAAATTCTATTTTTTATCCCACATACTTTCATTTTAACTTCTTATGCAGAGATATCCTGAAAGGATATCAATATTCATCCAAAAGAAACTAAAATTACTAAAAGTAAAGAACTTAAAGTATCAGGACTCAGAAAAAAACTCTCAAGAATTCACTCTCAAGTATTTGCCAATATTTACAAATTGTTTTCCCAAAGAACAAATTGTTGCGAGATTCTCTGTTGCAAATGAATATATACACCCACACAGTCAAGTCCAAGAGAAAATAGATGTCTCATAGAAAAATTTTCCGTGCTACTTTTGTGGTTATTTTTAAACTTACAGGTTTTCTTCGTCCTCATATTGACTCTTTGAAAAAGAACTGCAGCTCCCCGTCCCATACCACATCAGCGAGGGCTTTATTCGTATCAGTCTTCATTGGTTTTCTGCTTCTGTTTTTCGCTTTGGCACTAATGATTCTCTGAGCTACAGCAATGTTCAAAAGTTTCTAGGTAAATGCATCTTTAGACCTTTATCGCCTTCAAACAGAAGCCCCGGTTCTCCTTCCATTCATGAACAAACCTCCTGAAAGTGCAGTCTACGGCACACACTGCATCATCTTCTTGCCCCTTCCCATGTCATGTCCATTCAGTTTCGTTCTTTTCACCAAACTCTAATTAAGCCGTGTCTTTTTTAAAACCAGTGTCACTAGCACTCTCTCTAGGACCACTAAATTTTCAAACATAACATGTCTTTCACTGCTTAGATCCTACTTAGGCAACCTTGACAGTTTGGATCCAGTAGCTTAATTTGTGGTTTTCAAATTTCTATTTCAAGGAAATAACCTCCTAACATTTTCTTCACAGGGTATTCACTCATTGCCAGTGTTTTTGGGTTCCCATGATCTGTCAGTATTTGTTTTATTCTTCTTTTTACACATTTTAACCCCTGAATTTGTCATAGCGTGTTTTCTTTTTCCCCCTTCTGTCAATATTTATTTATTTATTTTAGATGTTTATTTGTTTGCTTTTTGAGATGGAGTTTCACTCTTTTTGCCCAGGCTGGAGTGCAATGGCACGATCTCTGCTCACTGCAACCTCTGCCTCCTGGGTTCAAGTGATTCTTCTGCCTCAGTCTCCTGAGTAGCTGGGAGTACAAGTGCGCACCATCACATCCAGCTAATTTTTTTGTATTTTTAGTAGAGACAGGGTTTCACTATGTTGGCCAGGCTGGTCTTGAACTCCTGACCTCAGGTGATCCACCTGCCTTGACCTCCCAAAGTGCTGGGTTTACAGGCCTGAGCCACCATGCTCAGCCCTCCTCTGTCAATAATTTAAGATGCCGATTTATCTTATTCCATAGATATTTGTTCTTTCTTTATGATATGCAAAAGTTTAATGTGTTTTTTCTTGTTCCATTTTCCTCTTCACTAAAATAATACTATGTTACTACCTAATTGTTGTCCTTCCAGTAATTATATTCTTCTCAAAATCGTCGACCTTTTTCTGTAATGGTAGGTTTTGTTGTACTGCTCCTAAATTACAAAATGAAAAGTTCATTCCTCCCAATATATTCTTGAATTTGATATTTGCCATTAGATGTAACTAGTGAAAAGCATTCATTTTTAGTCCAAAAAGATGCATTTGTCTAGAAATGCCTCCTACAAATCAGGACGTTATCATGTAAGACAAAGGTGTTTATCTGTCCATACGGAGTCACAACATGTATGAGAAATTCCGGTGTTTATCACGGTCTCTCAAATGTGTTGCCCAGTTACTTTACAGTGTTCTTTAACCCTCTCTGGGCCAGCAGGCTGTCTTGTGCTTCCTAGTTCCATGATTCCAAACATAAAGGCTTTAGCATGGGTAACTAAAGTACACATCCAAGACATTAGTTTATGTATTTATGTCTTTTTCATTTCTTAGAAGCATTTTTTTCTAGTCCCTTGTCACTTCTCAATCTGGTAAGAGTTTTTAGATGTTACTTTATGGCAGACAGACTAGATTAGGGTACATCCTTATAGCTGTTGTCTTTGGAAGGATCAAATTAACACTTATTAGAAATATTTTAAGAAAGTAAATGATAGGACAAAAGCATTTATAGACATAAAGAAATGCCTTTGAAGAAGCAACAAAGTAATTCTACATTTTCAGTCTATTGTTGATAGACTGTAAAGAGATTCCTCAGAAGACTAGATATACAAAGATAGTGATGTTTTTAGATACTTTAGAATTCTGGCTATTCTGACTGGTCTATGAGGTGAGTAGCAGAACTTGTGTAAGATAAAAATCTTAAAGAAAAATCTAGGTTGGCTTGCAAAAGAATCCTTGAAAAATTATTATATAGCAGCAGAGGATTTCAGACCTGGATGTGCCTAAAGATTTGGTCAATGCAAATGATAACATTAACATATGATTTGATAGTCATATATATTGGTCTTATCTCCAATTGCACTTGACACTATTCCCTGAAACCTGATATGATCCAAGCCAAGAGGCCTCCCCACAAAGTGGGACTTATATTTAAAATAGATAAGATGGGGGTAGGAATTGTGTTTAATTATAGAGGATGAAGCAATCTTCCATGTCTGAGTTTTGGGGCAGCTGATATTCCCAGCTTTGGTGTGCAACCTCCCCAAGCAGTTGGTGCTCAGGCTTAGAATGTTTCCTCCTCTACTTCAAAGGTCACTCATACCCATTACCCTAAAACAAGAGGGAAGCAGCTGGGATACAGGATACTCCTGGTGCAAAATCCTGGTGATGTCCCTGCAAAAAAATGTGCTTAAAATGAGATTATCCCATGATGAACTGTGGGTTCCTGTCAACACCAAGAAGTAGAGACTAAGGACTCTCCCAAACTCTTTGCTCTACACTAGTTAGGTTTCCTTTTGACAATATTTCATTTGTTATAGAATTATTTTTGACTTTTGTTTTTTACTTTTCCACTAATTATATTGCTAGGGGAAAATACATCATTAATAAGAATTCATGTCATAAATTCTGTCAGCCCTAGATTTTAATTGTTAATGTATTGTAGCTGAAAAAAATTGTTAATCTATGACACTAGTGACCAGGAAATCCAGAGTGACAATAATTAAAATGCTTGGATAATTGCAATATATCCAACACACTCATACATAAATACTTTAAGAGACATACACACAACGCATTTTGAGCTGAAAGTGCAAAATTTTCCATAAGTCAAAGATATTTATTAAAGGTCACTGAAGGGTATAATTCATCATCTGTTATACAGGACGATTCATGTTCATGCTTATATTTTTATCACAAATTAAAATATAAGAAGAATTGTAATAACCCTATATCTCTTTTTGTTTCAATAAGCTTTTCATTTTAAAATAGCTGTGAATTTACAGAAAGATTTATGGAGTACTCCTGTGTATTCCTTACCAAGCTTACACTGTTGCTTACATTACCATGGTACAATTGTCACAACTAACCAACTTTAGCATGCTACTCTTAGGTAAACCCCTGCTTTATTTTTTTATTTTTTAGTAGTTTTTTACATTCATATAATTTTTTTTTCTATTTCAAGTTTCCTTCTAGGTTACCTTATTGCATTAATTCACTTAGTCATCGTGTCTCTTTAAGCCCTTCTGGCCTGTAACCATCATTTTTTCTTTTTCATAACCTCGACAATTTTGATGAGTGGGACTCAGATATTTTGTAGAATGTTTCCCAATTTTGGTCTGTTTGAGATTTTTCTGATTATATTGGGCTTTAAGGTTTGAGAGAAAAATACCAGCTGGACAAAATGCCCTTCTGATTACATGATTATCAGGGTTACATGATACAACATGACTTAGCATGGTCGATGTAAACCTTAGTCGCTGACTTAAGTAGTGTTTGCCAGGTTTCTCCTCTGTGAAATTACTGCCAGCTCCTACTCCACCTTCACCCTCCCACGCCTTTGAATACACTATTATTTGGAAGAAAGTAGCTGAATACAGCCCATGCTGGTGTAGTGGGAGAGGATTTAACTCCACTGCTTGAAGGTGCACTTATATAAATTTTGTGGAATATTTCTACATGGAAGATTTATCTGTTGTACCACATTTATTTATTTGATTCTTCATTTATATCAATATAGATTCATGAATATGTATTCTATGCTTCGTGCTATAATCTAGTTCATTGTAAATGCTATTCAAAATACATGCTATTTATTTTGTTGCTCAAATTGTTTTAGCTTTGGGCATTGGAAGCTCTCTCAGGTTTATACTTATGTCCCTTAGACATGGCTCTGCATTTTTATTTTTTAAATATTTTTATATTTTTTGTGATGAAAAGGTGCTCCAATCTCATATTGTATTTCCTCACCAATCTTTAAATCCAGACAATCATCCACAGAACTCTTATTCTTTTTATAGAGCATAACATTAGAAACCAAGTTCAGGGCATTGTTTGTGTTCATTGCTGGGTGTAAATTTCTTTTCCAAAGCATCTTATCTGATATTTGGATATATAACAGCAAATCATTTTTAAACTAAAACTGTGAATGATTTAGTAGTAATAAATGTGTATTAGAGGCATTGAAGGTAGAAAGTGAGGTTAAACTATTATTTTTGAAGTGGCCTAATTTCTTATTAATTACCAGTTCATTTGTTAATATGTACTGTCAAAAAAAAAAAAAAAAAAAAAAAAAAAAAAAAAAAAAAAAAAAAAAAAGAAACTGAATCTGAATCAAAGTTCAAGCCCAGGTTTCTTGTTTTTGAAGGCTACATCATTTTAGTAGCTAAAGAGTTATGGAGGGAATTGGAGATTATCTAGATGAATATTTCTAGTTTATAAAGTGTTAAATGTGGACATGAGAGGTTGTATCATACACCCATTGTCATTAGACAGATTACTGAAAAAATGAGACTGGATCATAGGTCATGTAGGTTCCCAGTTTGTTGGCCTTTCAGAAAGCAATACAAAATCCCTACAATATAAATCACTTTTATAAAATTATCGATGATGTTAACTCTAATGCCTACTTTTTAGGATTGTTTTAAGAAAAAAAGCTAATGAAAGTATAAGAATACATATCAGTGCAAAATAGAGATACAAAAAAAAAAAAAAATGACATCCCTTATCCTTAAACAGTTGTTCTATATATCCAAAGTGAATGAGAAAATTAAAATATATAGTGTCACAGCAATGCCCCAGAGGGTTTATATGCATTATTTGATCTATTAACAATTCCCTGAATAAAGGTATTATTATGTTCACTTTAGAAATATGTAAACTTTAAAACAGAGAGTTTAATTAACATGTACAGGATCGCTCACTTGGTAAGCTCTTACAGACTGAATTCAAATATTTTTCTCACTTCAAAACCTTTAATTTTTTTCATTACTTCAAGATTCCCATTTTACTTCTTCAAGATATTTGGTTTAGAAAGAACTTAAGGGAAGTAATCTTTCTACTTTACAACAACCCATATCTTGCTTTTTCACAGACTATGTATCTCATATTGCTTTGTATTATAGTTATTTATGAGCAACTTTCATCTCTTCTTGTCAATTATCTGCTCCTTAAGGACATTTCTTTGTTACATGCCTTGTACATAACATAGAATACACTAAGAACATGATAAGATTCTTGAATGAGTGAATATTCTTCCCTATGGAAAGAAAAATACTGAAGTTATAATCAAGTGAAATGAAATAGAATAAAATAACAATCCTCTGAATACTTTTTGCATGGTGAATTGTTCATGAAAAAGTAGAAAATTTCTGATTCACTGAATATTTTAACAAAGAAGATTTAGATTACTTAAATGCTAATACAATTTTAAAATTGAACTCGACATTATTACTAAGCATATTGTTTAAGTCAGTGGGATAGTATAGCTAACAGCAACTGAAGGTCATATTCAGAGTTTGGTCAAATTATGCAAACAGAAAACCTTCAGTTGGGCAGCCACTGAGCTCTTCAATACATCAGTTATGTCTTCAAGGACCTAGACCCTTGCCTGCTTTCTCTATTCTATCATGGCCTTGACTTTTATCACCAGGTTTGTCATCTAATGTTTGAAATGCCTCAGCTCTAAGTCTTGGATCTTCTTACATAACAATATTCTAAATAGTAAAATGTGGTAGTAAGAGAAAATGAGTTTTGTTCTTACAGAAATCTCTTTTTCTGTGAAGATTAATTTTTCTAGAAGTTTCTCATTAGTCTTCGTCTTAGATCTTGTTGGTGAAAGCTAGGTTACATGAGCACACCAAAATCAACCATTACTGAAGGGAATACGGTTAGTATAATGGGGTCTGCCAATCACAATTCACAACCAAGGTAGGATGGTAGTAGTGAAGAAAGGGTTATTGCTCTGATACAGAGATCCAACATCTATATTAGACAAGGGCAACAGCTATGAACAAGAATCAAAGAGGCAAACTAGAGAACTGACTTGAGGATAGAAGAGAGCCTGAGACTTAGTTCCAGGATTTGAGGGCTATGCCCCAGAGTTCTAATGGGTTTTCTAGTGTTCATCTTTAGAAGAGTGGTAGCAACACCCAAGTTCTAGGGCAAGATTTTGGTGACCAGGTAGTATAGTAGACCTAAGTGAAAACAAGAATTTAGCCAACAGCGGGGCCAAAAAGTTAAAGAATGATCTGCTACAAAATGAGAGATAATTAAGCCAAGACATCTGTCAAAGCCCTACTCAAGAGAACTCAAACCCATGTCCTGACCAATCACCAATCATATCTAAGAAGAATCTCTTAGCCCACATTGGAAATGGGGCAAGGTACTCCAGCAGCACAGCTGGAAAACAGGTAGTGAGGTTCTGAAGTCAGAGGCAATGTGGGTTTAATTAAGGCAGAAAACATAAACCACTGTCCTATCCCACTAATAAGGACAGGATTTCTTAAAATAAAATCTAGACATGGTTTTCATTCTGCCATGCATGTTCTGAGTTGAGCTGTTAGCCTGAATGGTTCTACCACCTGTGGCAGTACCAGCCAGTACCAGCACATTTTATAAAATGATTACTTTTTGGTGCTAATATGCCCAGACACTGTACAAATACGTGATTATTTAATCTGTCCTCAAATTTTGTGAGATAATTTTTATTGTTGCCCTTCTACAACTGAAGAAAATGGAGCCAAGTCTTAAAATCTCAAAAGTGAAACCATAAGTGATGAGGACCTAGATTTGACTCCAGTTCTGCTGAGTTCTAAAGCCTGTGCTATAACCTAGATGTCACATGCCTTTTATGGATTGTCAGTTGATTTACACATACTAGTTGCAGTTTTTGTTTCTAGTGGAACTTCATGGACTCCATTAATTAGTCTGGTGGCTTAAAAAACAGGCAGGATATGTGTTAGAGGACCATGAAATCTATGTGGACAGTTACTGTATTGTCGCAGCCAGCAAGCAGCTGACTTCACCCCATTTAGCCTCTTCCTCTCTGAAGATCATCTCCAAAACATGGAAGCTTTGCAGATTTGGGTGACCAAAAATAGCAGACTTGACCTGTCATTTTGAGTGGCACTTAGAATTGTTCACTGGAGCCCAAAATGAAATTCTGGAGTTTCAATTAAAGAAAGACCTGCAATATCATATTTAATCAACATGTTTTAACCAGACAGGTTCATTGTTAGGCAGAAAAATAAGGGTATTTTAATTTATGAATACATGTTAGTGCAGCAAAATATGCATAAAATGTTAAATTGTTTTTCTATATAAATTTTATGAATTTAAGTAGTTCCTGGGTACTAGCCTTATACTCCAAATTTGAGACATATACCAGGACAGGAAAAAATTAAAATGCTTAGAGAAAAGATAATTTCAGCTAAAACTAGAGTGGTCAATTTTGCAGAGCAGCATTTTAAACATCAAGTTGTGAATTTCTCTGCCAGAAATTCAAATCAGCTGTCCCATTTTATGAAACTATAAGTTTTAACCTTTTCTCACAGAAAAACATGCCAAATTTTGAACTATGGACTGAATTAAAGAAAATGTAACTACATAAGAAATAATATATTATTAATATATATGTGAAATGTTTTGATTAAGTTCTAATTATCCACGAATTATTAAGTATAAGAACATAATTCAAACAATAAAAATACTCAAATAGAAAGTGTTCATTATTTGCAAAAAAGGTGATACATTCTATCCACATATTTCAGAAGGGAAAGGAAATAACTTTGATAAATTGTTTATAATTCCCTCAAATAAAAATACATATGGACTAATCAATGGTGTAACTGATTGGTAAATCATTTTACTTGTGACTTTTGGAGATAAGCAGTTTCTTCTCTCGATTTTGAAAGACCAATAATAATCAGAATAAGAACTGCACATCAAGTAATTCCTATGTGCCAGATGGTTTTTGAAAGGATATGATGAGTTCCCTAAATATGTGACATCTGTGCAGTAATATAAGAGAGATTGTTAGTTCCACATGATACTAATACTAATATTTTTGTATAAGCATTATGAACAGATAGCTCCAATAGTTCTAACAATATCCCTCTAAAAGAAGTATTATTACCCAAACCACTTTACGGATTACAAAGCTGACATTTAAAGAAGTTGCAAAATGAGCCCAAGGTAAGTAGAAGAGCAATGATTTGAAGCAGTTGGGCTCTAGAGTCTATGAATTAAACCGTCAAGCCACAAGCCTATTTATATTGCTTGATTTGAAGATGGACTACTCAAGTCCAAGGGTTAGACAGTGATGGGAGAAGCAAATTTAAAGATATAGGCCAAACAGTGCATTTTTGTGGAGAATCAATTTTGCTAAAATATCTGGGGAGTTTTTATTTTATATTCAGGGAAATGCAGATTTGTCATAATATGAAATTCAAATTTTTGTAGTTTTTTAAGCAAAAACAGAGTATTTAAAATAAAATGTAGGCTTCCACCTCTGTATACACCACGGTAACAAAGTAACATTTTACAAATATTAGAATGATTTTAGTAGTTTGTAGGAAGCTCAGATTCAGGGAATGCTTATGGAATAATTGTGTGTGCCCTTCTATTATGCAATTCTTAACACCAGTTTAACCCCATATGGTACTCTTTAAATGTGGGCTTTTTTGAGGTAATTAGATTATGATTGTGGAGTCCCCATGAATGGAATTAGTAGTACTCATATAAGAAGAGACCAGAGAGCTACATCGCATTCTTTCTGCTATCTAAGTATACAACCAGAAGCCAGCACACTGCCACCCAGAAGATGAATCCCAACAGAATCCTATTCTAGACTCCAGAACTGTGAGAAATGAATTTCTGTTGTTTATAAGCCAATAAGTCTGTGATAGTTTGTTATAACAGTCCACACAAACCAAAACAATGCCTAACACAAACAAGTACTTAATGCATATTCCTTTTTTTTTTTTTTTTTCTGAGACACTGTCTTGTTCTCAGAAAGAAATAAAATGCATCCAAATCAGTAAAGAGGAAGTCAAACTGTCACTGTTGGATGATGATATGATTGTTTACCTTGAAACCCTAAAGACTCCTCCAGAAAGCTCCTAGAACTGACATAAGAATTCAGCAAAGTTTCTGGATACAAGATTAATGTACACAGATCAGTAGCTCTTCCATACAACAACAGCAACCGAGTGGAGAATCAAATCAAGAACTCAACCCTTTCTACAATAGCTGCAAATATATATATATATATATATATATATATATATATACCTAACCAAGGTGACTAAAGACCTCTACAAGGAAACCTAAAAAACACTGTTGAAAGAAATCGTAGTTGACACAAACAAATGGAAATACATCCCATACTCATAGATGGGTAGAATCAATATTGAGAAAATGACCATAATGCCAAAAGCAATCTACATATTCAATGCAATCCTAATCAAAATACCACTATCATTCTTGGCAGATTTAGAAAAAGCAATTCTAAAATTCATGTGGAGCTGAAAATGAGCCTGAGTAGCCAAAGCAAGACTAAGCAAAAAGAACAAATCTAGAGGTATCACATTACCTAATTTCATACTACACTATAAGGTTATGGTCACCAAAATGGCATGTTACTCACATAAAAATTGGCACATAGGCCGGGCACAGTAGTTTATGCCTGTAATCCCAGCATTTTGGGAGGCCAAGGTGGGCAGATCATGAGGTGCAACCCCGTCTCTATGAAACTACAAAAAATTAGGCAGGGCATGGTGCCGCGTGGCTTTATTCCCAGCTACTGGGGAGGCTGAGGCAGGGAAATCGCTTGAACCTGGGAGGTGGTGGTGGTGAGCCAAGATCACGCCACTGCGCTCCAGCCTGGCGACAGAGCAAGACTCTGTCAAAGAAAAAAAAATAAAAATAAAGCACATAGACCAATGGAATATGATAGAAAACCAAGAAATAAACCCAAATACTTACAACCAACAGATCTTTGACAAAGCAAACAAAAACATAAAGTGGGGAAAGGACACCCTTTTCAACTAATGGTACCAAGATAATTGGCAAGCTACATATAGAATAATGAAACTAGATAATCATCTCTCACCTTATACAAAAATCAACTCAAGATGGATTAAGGACTTAAATCTAAGACCTGAAACTATAAAAATTCTAGAAGACAACGGTGGAAAATTCCTTCTAGACATTGACTTAGGCAAGGATTTCATGACCAAGAACCCAAAAGCAAATGCAATAAAACAAAGATAAATAGCAGGGACTTAAAAAAAAAAAAAAAGACTTTTTTGCATGGCAAAAGGAACAGCCAGCACAGTAAACAGATAACACACAGAGTGGAAGAAAATTCTTTCAATCTATACATCTGACAAAGGACTAATATCCAGAATCTGAAACAAATTCAAACAAATCAGCAAGAAAAAATAAATTCCATCAGAAAGTGGGCTAAGGATGTGAATAGACAATTCTCAAAAGAAGATATACAAATGGCCAACAGACATGTGAAAAAAGGCTCAACACTACTAATGATCAGGGAAATGCAAAACAAAACCACAATGCAATACCACCTTACTCCTGCAAGAATGGCCATCATTAAAAAATCAAAAAACAGTAGATGTTGGCGTGGATGTGGTGATCAGAGAACACTTCCACACTGCTGGTGGGAATGTAAAGTAGTACAGCCACAGCATGGAAAACTGTGTGGCGATTCCCTAAAGAACTGACAGTAAAACTACCAATCCCACTGCTGGGTATCTACCCCTAAGAAAATAAGTCATTATACACAAAAGATACCTTCACACGCATGTTCATAGTACTACAACTCACAATCGCAGAATTATGGAACCAACCCAAATGACCATTAATCAATGAGTGGATAAAAAAACTATGGGATAGATAGATAGATAGATAGATAGAGTCTCCAATATCATCTAGGTCGCTGTGAATGCCGTTGATTCATTCCTTTTGTGGCTGAGTAGTATTTCATCATATATATCATATGATATATATTCCATCATATATATATTATACATATATATATATATATATGAATGATAGAATACTACTCAGCCACAGAAAGGAATGAATTAATGGCATTCACCATGACCTAGATGATATTGGAGACTATTATTCTAAGTGAACTAACTCAGGAATGGAAAACCAAACATCACATGTTCTCACTGATATGTGGGAGCTAAGCCATGAATATGCAAAGGAATAAGAATAATACAGTGGATTTTGGGGACTTGAGGGAAGGGTGGGAGAGGGGTTGAGGGATAAAAGACTACAAATAGGGTGCAGTGTATACTGCTCGGGTGATGGGTGCACCAAAATCTCATAAATCACCATTGAAATCATTACAAATGAAGTTCCTGCAAAATCACCTAATGCCATATATGTTAGCGGCGTTTAAAATACACTAACTCTTTAGATATGTGACTCTGGAGGGTTTTTTTTTTTTTTCCCCCATAGAACATTAATTAACATTTATAATTGAGCAACTGAAAGCTAGTGACTAGAGAAGGAAATTATGTCTCCTAAATTGATGCTGAAAAGTTATTCTTGCTATCTTTCTAGATAGACCTGAATATCTGTTTTAAAGATGCAATTTGCATTTCTTTTGTTGTTCTTGTTGTTAAAATTCTATTTTAAAAGTTTATTATATAATGCATAGGAAATTTTCAACTTTTTTTCTTTTTAGTAGAAGTTTATCATTGGGGGAGATTTTAATAGGTATCAAAATTCATCAAAGGACAAGGTGCTCTAATTAAATAAGCCCAATTACAATTTTGAATCCATTTGCCCCTGAAGATTCAATTCTTGTATGTGTAGCATGAAAACAAAATTTTGTCTGTTTCTGTGAAAATTAGATTAATTTTGCTAATGTTATATTTGTATACATATAAATATATATAGCCAGTACATTTATACTTTCTAAACTTATAGAAGAAAATTGAAAAAAAGATAGATCTTAGAAATGTCTTTGAAAGAATGTGAATAAAGCTGATTTTCATGTGTATAAATATTTAAATTTTTGTATGTATCTATAAGTCCTCAATTAATGTTTTAAATTGCATTTTATAATCAAAATCAAATCTTTTTAATGCATCATTAATTTTTAAAAGATACTTTATAATTTAATTTCATGCAAATCTGATAGATTGATACCTAGAATTTTCCAAAACAGAATAGATTTCAATCTTTGAGCAGAGCACAGTAGACTTATAAAATATTCTTCCAGTTTCTTTATGTTTACTATATAATTTTCCTTGAATATATTTCTACAATTTTATAATATGATAAGCTTTTCCTTTATTGTGAATATATTTCATCCATCATCTATCATGACATATTTTCAAAGCAGGGAAGTTTGTAAGTGAAATTATTAAATTCCTTATTTCTGGATATCTGAATTATTTATTTAGAGCCTGATTGCATCTATTACTGAATTAGCAATTCATTTCATATATTTAAAGTGAACATGAGAATCAAAGACAGTAGTATAAATAAATTGATACTTTGAATTTACATTTTATTCTAATTTTAAATTATCCATCAATATAATATACAACCTTCAGCCTATATAAACTTAACCTTATATCACATAGACATTTTATAAAAATTCAAGACAAGCTATAATTCTAGTTAATCTCTACTACATTGAAGAAGTGGAAACATTTCAAATGAAGTTCCTGCAAAATACAATTTATTAGATCTCCTGATTTTCTAAAATCTAGCATATAATATTGAGGGCCTTTTTTCTATCACCGTGTTTAAAAATATATATACCAATTCTCACTGTGTATTTAATTTCCTATTTTATACGGATATTAATCTTTCCTAAATTGTATCATTGCGCTTTTAATTCCACAGTAGCATTTTCATAAATTAGGAAAGAGACTTTCACTACACATCTAGGGAAACATAATGCTAACATTTAAAAGTCAGGCAACTTTTGCATGAGTTAAGATGTAAATGATCATAGTAAAGAAAAGGATAATAGTGTTGATCTTGATACTACTACTACAGAGGTAATGTAACTATAAGATTGATGATAGCCATAAGGTTCACTCATGCATATCACAGGGCCAACACTACGTGTCACTCAGCAATATGAAGCCACCTGGTCTGGAGGTTTCCAGGAGACAAGACCACCTCAGCAAAGATGCAGCTCTTAGAACCTTTAAAACAAAGCTTACCCTTACAGGAATAACTTAAAACTCCCTTTTTGAAAGAACACCCGGTAACTGATCCAGGCTGAACAAGAGTACAAAAAAGGAGGAAGAACTTCTCAAACTCAGAATGGTCTCTAGATGGAGACCCTCCTGGTCAGGTAATCATCTGACTCCCTGACTGTATCTAGCCCATGCCAGCTTGTTCCTGCTATCCGGCTTGTAAGAGGACTGCCAGAATAAACTGCTTGTACATCAGACTTTGTCTAACATCCATCTTTGATGCAAATTCAACTCTAGGGGAAAAGTCGCTCCTGGACAAGCTAATATCCTGCAACCATTCCAAACCCCCAGACACAGCATAATAACAATAGTACTCTACCGCCGCATTCTGCTTCTGAGTACAAAATGTAATTGTATGCCAAAATTCTCATATGGTAAAAATGAAACCAATACCAAAATGAAAAGGAAAGGAAGGTAGGAAAAGAAGAAATAAGGAAAAGCAAGAGAGATGAGAATAAAGGCATGGAGAATAAAGGAAATTGTATCCATAACAAATTGGGTTTAATAAAACATTTACAGTAACTATTTCCCCTTCATTTGCAGAATTCTATACATATAATTCCAAATAAGCAGGACTAAGGAAGAAATTTATTATAAGATTTGAATGATTCTAATACCATAACTGTGCAAGTGTTCAACTCAATTCATGCATTTTAGAATGTTTTCAAGTATTTTTTAAAATATTCCTAGATTGGGATGGGGATTTGGAGAAAAAAAGTCAATTTCTTTGCTAATACTTTAAGCAAATTAGAGGAAAAAGAAGACATAGATCAAAAAACAAAGCTGTGAATTAGAGGAAATTACTCAGCAAGGTAGACAATAGATACACCAAGATTCAGTCCCATAATAAGAAAGCTTATACTAGCACCGATACTGTGTAGGATCTATTCACAAACCTTGCTGATGTCCGATGTCTACTACTCTTTTTCTTTTTGCATGTGTGTTTGCACATCTCTCCAGAACTGGGGTGAGAAGACTCTGGAAGCAATGTCTGTTGAAAAATTATTTTTCTTACATTTTTATTTCTTTATGTTTAGAGTTGGAAAATCACTGTGAAGCAGAAGCTGGCTTTCCTGAGAAAAATTTCTTATTCTATATTTATATAGGTGTACCTCTGGGATAAATGTATGTGACAAGTCGTTCTATGATTCAAGAAGTTTAAAAACATCATACATTTCTTGGCTGTCTTGTGTGGTCTTTTGGGAGGAATACAAAATCACCTTTAGGATTTTGTGCACTGTTAGATACAGGACCAGTTCTGGTCCAAGATTTCACCAGCTTTCACTGGTGAGTGTCTGTATACAAACTGAAGGAAATGATTACAAAGTCATGTTAGGATCTTGTCTACAGAAACATGGGCTTCTCAAAGCCAAGTATGGTTCTGAAGAGTGCTCACAAAGTTTACTGGTAACTTTTGAAAGATTGGGCCTCAAATATAGAACCTATGCTCTCACTGTTTAAGAGGCTTGAAGTCTACAAGTACCAGCCAAACTCTCACATTCCTAAGCTGCATTGACCTGCATCTACAATGGTGATTCTTAGTACGATAGGGTTGGCAAAACCTAATTCCTGCTTTCTTAATGGCCAACTGAACTCAGATCTCATCTAGCAAATATGATACTACTAAGTAGAAATTCTAGCATCAGTGATTCATTACAAGGGAGACAATCTATGGTTATACTGGAACATAAATTACATGAGAAAATTCTTGGTTTTGAAAATGATTTATTAGTCTGTTAATTCAATAGCCACTTTTACTTCACTATAATATGTCTTAAGATGGACTTGAGCTGTGTTAGTTTTCCCCTCAAGACATCATAAATGCTATGGGAACACAAATTTATAATTGAAAAAGGGTTGGTAGAGATGGTGGGCAAATTGTATAGTCTTCTTGCTATTCTTGGAAGCATGTGACTCAAGCACTGTACTCTAGGGAGATTTTGCTTTGTTATTTGTACCTTAACCTTTTTTAATGAATTCTCCAGCCCCATACATCTGAAGGCTTAGCATAATAGAGCTAATCCTATGACTATAATACTAGTTTAAGTAAATTGTATCCAACGATAATCTTTAATTACTGATCAGTCCTGTAATCTAAATTTGTTTTAAAATAACATCTTGAGATTAAAGCATTTTTTAAAATGGAAGTAATTTGAGAAAGTTAATATAAACCTTTAAAGCATTTGTAAGACAAACAATACACATTTGTGCAAATAAGTGGAATAAAATGATTCATGTTAAATTGTTATTGGTGGAAGAGATCCAAGTTACACCGAGTTACCGGTGGCATATCCATACAGGTCCATTGTAACTTCAGTCCTTACCTCATCAGAAGAAAGAATTCAACTGAGGGGCATAAAGCAGGAAAAGAGGCTGAGGCAAGTTTCAGAGCAGGAATAGAAATTTATTTTAAAAGGCCTTAGAAGAGGAAAGAAATGAAGGTGCACTTGGAAGAGACCCAATTGGGCATGTGAAGGTTAAAGAGAGAAGGTCAAGTGCCCCGTTTAACCATTATCCTAGGACTTTTATAAGCTTTTCTCTTTCCTATGATTCTTCTCTTAGAGTGGGCTGCCCGTATGCACAGAACCCTCATTACCCTTGGGAAGTGAACACGTGCAATATGTTTAGGGAGTTATACACATACTCACCTGAGGATTTCTTCCTTTTTCTGGTGGAGTATACCCAAAAGATCATGCTTCGCCATTTTTGTCTCTTCCTGTGCATGCCTAGGAAGCTGTTTCTCCCTGGGGTATGCATTCGGTTAACATTTTTAATGTTAACAAGTGTGGACCATCAGGAGACTTTCTCTCCCTGGCTACTGAATTATCATGTTTAAAGAGGCAATGAGATAACTGCCTAATCATCCCCCAGCATTTCTAGTGGTTGTGAGGAGAGCCCTCTCCTGCCCTGCTCATGCCTATCTAACTACCTGTAACAAAATTAAATATTTGATCAGTACCCCAAGCTTTACATCTTCCTTTTGAAAGGAATAAAAGCATATGAAAGATGGTCATGTGGGTTCTAGGTTTAGCCATCTCATGATTAAATATATTACCTTAAGTAAGTTAAATTTTGGGAGCCTGATATTTACGAATTTGGAGGAGGTGATTTTGCAGATTCCTTTTATTCCTTAGGATTCTGTGTTTTTGTTTTAAAGTGCAGCTTCTTTTGGGATAGAATATTCATGTGCCAATTTGATAAAGGTGCTAAATAATTTTGCAAGGTTCAAAGGCAATGTAATGCACATACAAATCACTTGGCTTTGTCATATTATAAGGACATGGGGAATGACCTAATTATATTTTCTGTCATTCCTGCTTTATGAATATCAGATCAGCGATAATACACAAAAGGTTTAATTATTATTTAACTAATTTTTATTGTCCTAGACAGTCAATAGGTAAATTTAAACAAAATCTTTTACAGGGTAATAATTATTCCACTGTCTATCTAAACTACCTCAAATACTTTATTTGAGTGAGTAGATTTGCATTGTCTGCTTTGAAATATAAAACAGCTCTTTAAAAAATTAATTTTTCTATTTTTTGATGCAAAAGTAGTTAAAAGTTGGTGAGTTAGATAAATACTAAATGACTACCATCACCACTTATTGAAAATTTTCTTTTTAAAATAACTAATTGCCTGCTAATTATTATAGCCAAAGGCTAACATTATCTTTTATTAATTATCCTAAAGGACTTCATGCCTTCTAGCAGTGCTGACTGACTCTATTTCTGAATATCATTTTATATACCTTTTGTTGGCCTCAATGCAGCTTTTGTCTCCTTTGTTTCTCCAATATCTCTGGCATTTTACCATGATCTCCAATGCTGATATTCTACCTCTGCCTAACTTCATATAAAATTAAATACATCACATTTTATTTATCTATTCATCAGTTAGTATACATTTGAGTTGTTTCTACTTTTTGACTATTGTGCATTTTTATTCAATGTGTTAATAAACACATTAGATCAAAAAATTATGTATATATTTAAGGTATACACATGATGTTTTGATGTGCATGTACTATAGTCAGGCAAATTAACATATCGATTATTTCATAGAGTTACCATTTTTGTGATAAAAGTACCTAACACCTACTCTCTTAGCAAATTGCCAGTATACAATGTAATGTTTTTGTTTGTTTGTTTATTTGTTTTGGATAATGATCATAATGCTTATTTATTTCTTTTTGTGTATGTGTGTGATTTTCCTTGTTTATTCTACTAGTTCATTTTTTGTTTTATACTTTATGTTCTAGGGTACATGCGCACAACGTGCAGGTGGGTTACATATGTATACATGAGCCATGTTGATGTGCTGCACCCATTAACTCGTCATTTACATTAGGTATATAGCCTAATGCTATCCCTCCCCCTCCCCCCACCCCACGAAAGGCCCTGGTGTGTGATGTTCCCCTTCCTGTGTCCAAGTGATCTCATTGTTCAATTCCCACCTATGGGTGAGAACATGCGGTGTTTGGTTTTCTGTTCTTGCAATAGTTTGCTGAGAATGATGGTTTCCAGCTGCATCCATGTCCCTACAAAGGACACAAACTCATCCTTTTTTATGGCTGCATAGTATTCCATGGTGTATATGTGCCACATTTTCAATAGTTTACTGAGAATGATGGTTTCCAGCTGCATCCATGTCCCTACAAAGGACATGAACTCATCCTTTTTTTGTTTGTTTTTTGAGACAGGGTCTGTCTCTTCCGGCTAGAGTATGGTGGCGCGATCTCGGCTCACTGCAACCTTCACCTCCCGGGTTAAAGCGATTCTCATGCTTCAGCTAGCTGAGTAGCTGGGATTACAGGCCATTACGCCGAGCAAATTTTGTATTTTTAATAGAGATGGAGTTTCTCTATGTTGGCCAGGCTGGTCTTGAACTCTTGGCCTCAAGTGGTCCACCCACCTTGGCCTCCCAAAGTTCTGGGATTATAGGCATGAGCTACTGCACCCTGCCACATTGAAGTATTATTGATGACAGACTTCATGCTGTACACTAAAACTCTAGATTTACTAATTCCACATAACTGTAACTCTGTGGCCTTTAACCTCCGTCTCTTCATTTCTTCCCCACCACCCATAGACCCTAGTAACCACTGTTGTACTCTGTTCCTATGTATTCAAGTTTTGCTTTGTTTGTTTATTTTGGGTTTGTTTTGTTTATTTTTTTAATTCCACATATAAATGAGATCATGCAATATTTATCTTTCTGTGCCTGAATTATTTCACTTAGCATAATGTTCTTTAGGTTCATCTTTGTTGTCAAAAAAGGCAGGATCTCCCTTTAAAAGGCTGAAAGTATTTCATTGTATAGGTATATCACAATTTTTTTTCATCCATTCCTCTGCTGGTAGATACAGATTTTTCCCCATAGCTGAGATATTATGAATAACACTGCAATGAATATAAGGGTACAGATATGTTTACAAGGTGATAGTTTCATTTTCTTGGGTATATATCCATAAGTGAGATTGCTGAATTATATGGCAGTGTTACTTCTAATTGATTAAGGAATCTTTATATTGTTTTCCACAATGGCTGCAACAGTCTACATTGCCACCAACAGTGAGCAAAGGACAAATTTTGTCTATTTTCTTACACCCTTGCTAATACTTATCTCGTGTCTTTTTGCTCATAGCCATTCTAATATATGTGAATTGATGTCTCATTGTGGTTTTGATGTATATTTCCCTGATGATTACTGATTTAGAGCACTATTTAATACTCCTGTTGGATATGTTTCATGCTTTGTTTGGAAAATATTTATTTAGAACATTTGCCCACTTTGTAATTGTGTTTTTGCTTTTGACTTATGAGTTTCTTATATATTTTAGATATTATATCCTTATTTGATATGTGGTTCATATATCATTTTCTCCAAATCTGTTGACTTCTCAGTTTGTTGAATATTTCCTTTGCTGTGAAGAAGCTTTCTAGTTTGACATAGTTCCAGTTATTTATTTATTTATTTATTTGTTTATTTATTTATTTATTTTGCTTTTATTGCCTGTGCTTTTGGTGAGATAGCTATACAATCATGGCCAATACCAATACCAGGGAGCTTTTCCGCTATGTCTGCTAGAAGGTTATGGTTTCAAGTCTTACATTTAGGTCTTTAATTCATTCTGAGAGGATTTTTATGTATGGTATAAGGGTCCAGTTTTATTATTTTGCATTTAGATATTCAGTTTTTCTAACCCTGAAATATATCTTCCTTTCCGCAATGTGCCTTCTTTGCGACCTTGTAAAAAATTACTGCTTGTGTTTACTTCTGGGTTCTCTACTCTGTTTTAATGGTCTGTGTGCCTGTTTTTATTACTATTACTTTTAATAATTTGAAATAAAGAATATGATGTCTCCAACTTTGTTTTTCTTTCTCAAGATGTTTTGGCTATTCATTATTTTCTCTAGGATGCAAGGTTTAATGTTTTACAGGCAAAGCCTTCAATGTGATGTATCCCACTAAAGGAATATAATATATAAAATACATGATCTTCTAAATAGATGCAGGAAAAAACACATTGTACAGAGGTCAACATATTTTCATGACAAAAACTCTCAACAAATTAGGTAGGTATAGAACAATATTTTCTCAACACAAAAGTAGTCATTTATAAAAAACCCATAGTTAATACCATAATCAATGGGAAAAAAAATTATCCTGTAAGAGCTGGTACAAAGTAAAAATGCCCACTTTCACCATTTGCATTTAGCACAGTTCTTCCAGTACTAACAAAAACAATCAGACAAGAAAAACAAATAAAAGGATCCAAGTCAGAAGAAAGAAGTAAAGTTATACCTGTTTGCAGATGTCAGAGATCCTATGTGTAGAAAACCCTAAATACTTCACTAAAAAGCTGTTAGAAGTATGGATTCAGTAAAGTTATGGGGTACAACATACAAAAATCATTATTTCTTCACATAAATAAAAATCTATGTGAAAAAGAAATCAAGAAAACAATTTCAATTATAATACCATCAAAATATAAAGTACTTAGGAATAAATTTAGCAAAGGAAGTGACAATCTTTTCACTAAAAACAATAAACATCGATGAAAGCAATTGAAGAAGACACAAGTCAATGGAAAGAAAGTCCATGTTTGTGAACTGGAAGAATTAATTGCTAAAATATTCTGAAGCAATTTACAGATTAAATGCAATCACTATCAAATATCCAATGCCATTTTTGGTAGAAACAGAAAACAAAAATGCCTCTTCCTTTAAGCTGAGATTTTCCACTCCTCTGTTTTCCCTTTATTGTTTCTCCCCAGATGATGTAATCTGTTCCCATTGTTATGATTATTATCTTGAGCTTCAAATTTTCCTTCCAAATTTTGTTTCCATATAGGATCAAGTGATCCTATTTACTTAAATATACAGGGATTTCAAACTGAAATCAAAAGTCAAACTTTTTTTCTCACAGGTAAGCATTTGCTTCAATTTTTAATTCTGTTGTAATAATCACTTCCCTGTCTCCGAAACTGGAAAATTTGGCACCATTTTAGACTCTCCATTCACTCCCTGCTATTTTGCACTGTCTATTATCAAATCTGTCTAATTGACCTCAGTTAGAGTTTTCAAATTTCTCAATCCTTATTTATTTATGTTTTAGTCACTATTTATTAGGTCTTCATTGTCCATCATCTCCTATTTACAATCTTGTAGTGATTGTAGCCTCCTAAAGTTTTTCTGGTGATCCTTTCTCAACTAAGCCGCTATTCACATAGCCACCAGAATGGGTAATACTCTCTCTCTTAATTATTTTCATTATCTCCAAGTTACTATCAAATCACATTAATGTGGAGAACAGCAATGCTTATAATCTAAACTCAGATAAACTCTTTATCGTAAACTCTTGCCTATCACCATCCTGTCTTTAATTTACAATTCATGGAATCACCCCATGACACTGAACTTCTCATCATCCCCACAAAATTCCCAATTACTTCATGATTCTTGACCTACCATTGCTGAGCTCGACTCAGCTTAAATATGTCCTTCTAAATGATACCTTTTATTACTCTACCAAGAACATTTAAGGTACTGGCAAATGGTACATATTTCCTCTGGGGACAAATGTGAACCCAAGGCAAGATGAAAGCCAAAAACAATAATTTGTGTTCATACAGGAGACTGTACTCACACAGTCATTTTTCTCTGCTGCTTTTGAATAAGCTTCCCATATGGATCTGAAATGAAGAAAAAAATGGATTTAGGTAAAAGGAAGACCTTTCAACTAAGATGGATATATGCAATGGATTCATCAGACATTACTTGGATAGACAGAAATGGAGGATTTGCTTCTTCATGTTTCCTGTTAAGGTGCATTATTGTACCCTATTGTGCTTGAAAGGATCGTATGAGCTGCATATATGTTTATAATTAGTGTGGCTATTATGTATATTCCTAATTTAAAAAGAAAAATATAATTCACTTTGCAAGTGTATTTTCTTTGTTAAAATAATCAGAAAACTTTAAAAAAATTGGTTCTGTTAGTATTTATAATGAATAAATGTGTGTATGAAATTTTGTTATTGATGGGAAATACTAATTAGCTAGTTAAGTTTATTGGTTTTTGTTTAATATTCAGCTCAAGGCACAATACAAGTGAATTGAATTTGTAATGTTATTGGTCAATTACATTATATTTGAATTATTCATAACCCAAGTACTAATGCCCTCACTCTATAGCACATATCCATGGGGGAATAAGGTTTTCGCATACATATTTGGTGAGTTTACATTATTAGCTGAATATCATGAATTCTGTTACAGGTGCCACAATAAAAATCACCACGAAAAATATGCCTAATGGTTATTCTGCAGATGTTCCATTATGAAACTATACCCAAGCTATTAATCTTCTGAAGCCTATTACCATTCCTACAGACAAGACCATCAATACACTAATGTTGTTAATTGCCTAATTTCAGTTGTCTTGAAAACAGAGGTTAGAAGCAGCCTTGAGTAAAAAACCCCATAAAAAAAAAAAAAATCTGAAAATAACCCTGATTAATAGTTGTAAGTCATAAAACACAGAAACTCTAAAACCTTTATAAAGACAGCCTTCTGATAGTGTACACTGAACAGTCATTAATGCTGGATTTATCATTGTAAATAAATTTCAGAAAATAAACTTAGTTTCTAAATCAATGTTTTTAAAATTACAATATTTTATTCCTCAAAACAATTTAAATACCTCTCTAATATTTTGTTTCTTATCAGTCCTTTCTGAATCATATATTGCTATAGAATTCTGCACACATCCATATCTATTTATACATATATAGCCATATATAGATAGAGATACATATTTCTCTCTGTGCCTATGAAAATGGAAATGTAGAGTTCACAGAGAAAACAGAAATCAGGAGATAGAACAGACCACTTTTCTAATTGTCTTTTTGTTGGCAGAAGAAAATAATTATATTAAAAATATGAAATAAAGTTACTGATCTTGATATTAGCATGCCCAGCTCTTTTTCTGAATTTTCATCTATTGTTTCTATCTTTCACTCTGCACCTTTAAATGTAACTTTTTACTTTCAAAAATCAACCTAGATCCAGGGTCCTGAATCCAGGTAAGTTGTTAAAAAAGGCTTCCTTGGTTTTCTCTTTCTTTTCTTTCTTTCTCATCATGTGATTTCTTTGCACTCACCCATTGTTCTTCTGCTTTCCACCATGAGTGCAAGCAACATGAGGCCCTCACCAGATGCAGGTGCCCAATCTTGGACTTGTCAGCCACTAAAAGCATAAGCCAAATAAACCTAATTTCTTTGTACATTACCAATCTCAGGTATTCCATTACAGCAACATGAAACAAAGACAAGCTCCATGAAAAAAATAGACCCTGACAGACTATACTTTTTGTGTGTTTCAACAGTGCTTGGCACTAGTCATGAATCACAGAAATTACCCAAGATATAGGTGCTCAATGAATTAATGGAAGAGTAGATGAAACAATAAATGAAGATCAACATAGGAAACAATTGTGTTTGTGTTACATATGCCAACTTAATTGAATAGTGTCAGCAATAATCATATGATTTCAATATATTTACTGAAAAAAAGCATAACACAAGCAATGAGAAAAATTAGAAAAGTTTACCAGGTTTTTTTTTTTTTTCTTAAAATTGCCATCTTTGATATTGTATCATATTAAATGTTTATTAAATGTTTACAGAATAGTAGAGTGTCCAATTTGGGAGAAAGTTAAACAAAACAAAAGCATATGCAATTATTTCTCTAAGATCTATCTATAAATCAAATTAACCTTTCTGAATTTGACTACATTAATAATTTATTTTGTGACTTGGAGCTGTATACCTGCTCTAGTTTGTATTGTTGTGACTGAAGATTAGTATTTAGTTGTGCACTAGGTAATATATGTCACTTTGAGAGAGAAATAATGGATCTAGAAAAAAATGATTTAATCAATATCATGAAAATGGCCATACTGCCCAAAGTTATTTATAGATTCAATGCCATCCCCATTAAGCTACCAATGACTTTCTTCACAGAATTGGAAAAAACGGCTTTAAAGTTCACATGGAACCAAAAAAGAGCCCGCATTGCCAAGACAATCCTAAGTCAAAAGAACAAAGCTGGAGGCATCACGCTACCTGACTTCAAACTATACTACAAGGCTACAGTAACCAAAACAGCATGGTACTAGTACCAAAACAGAGATATAGACCAATGGAACAGAACAGAGTCCTCAGAAATAATACCACACATCTACAGCCATCTGATCTTTGACAAACCTCAGAGAAACAAGAAATGGGGAAAGGATTCCCTATTTAATAAATGGTGCTGGGAAAATTGGCTAGCCATAAGTAGAAAGCTGAAATTGGATCCTTTCCTTACTCCTTATACGAAAATTAATTCAAGGTGGATTAGAGACTTAAATGTTAGACCTAATACCATAAAAACCCTAGAAGAAAACCTAGGTGGTACCATTCAGGACATAGGCATGGGCAAGGACTTCATGTCTAAAACACCAAAAGCAATGGCAGCAAAAGCCAAAATTGACAAATGGGATCTAACTAAACTAAAGAGCTTCTGCACAGCAAAAGAAACTACCATCAGAGTGAACAGGCAACCTACAGAATGGGAGAAAATTTTTGCAATCTGTTCATCTGACAAAGGGCTAATATCCAGAATCTACAAAGAACTCAAACAAATGTACAAGAAAAAAACAAACAACCCCATCAAGAAGTGGGCAAAGAATATGAACAGACATTTCTCAAAAGAAGACATTCATACAGCCAACAGACACATGAAAAAATGCTCATCATCACTGGCCATCAGAGAAATGCAAATCAAAACCACAATGAAGGCCGGGCGCGGTGGCTCAAGCCTGTAATCCCAGCACTTTGGGAGGCCGAGATGGGCGGATCATGAGGTCAGGAGATCGAGACCATCCTGGCTAACACGGTGAAACCCCGTCTCTACTAAAAATACAAAAAACTAGCCGGGCGAGGTGGTGGGCACCTGTAGTCCCAGCTACTCGGGAGGCTGAGGCAGGAGAATGGCGTGAACCCGGGAGGCGGAGCTTGCAGTCAGCTGAGATCTGCACTCCAGCCCAGGAGACACAGCAAGACTCCGTCTCAAAAAAAAAAAAAAACAAAAAAAAAACAAAACCACAATGAGATACCATCTCACACCAGTTAGAATGGCAATCATTCAAAAGTCAGGAAACAATAGGTGCTGGAGAGGATGTGGAGAAATAGGAACACTTTTACACTGTTGGTGGGATTGTAAACTAGTTCAACCATTATGGAAAACAGTATGGCAATTCCTCAAGGATCTAGAACTAGATGTACCATATGACCCAGCCATCCCACTACTGGGTATATACCCAAAGGATCATAAATCATGCTGCTATAAAGATACATGCACACGTATGTTTATTGCAGCACTATTCACAGTAGCAAAGACTTGGAATCAACCCAAATGTCCATCTGTGACAGACTGGATTAAGAAAATGTGGCACATATACACCATGGAATATTATGCAGCCATAAAAAAGGATGAGTTTGTGTCCTTTGTAGGGACATGGATGCAGCTGGAAACCATCATTCTTAGCAAACTATCACAAGAACAGAAAACCAAACACCACATGTTCTCACTCATAGGTGGGAACTGAACAATGACATCACTTGTACTCGGGAAGGGGAACATCACACATCGGGGCCTATCATGGTGGGGGAGGGGGGAGGGATTGCATTGGGAGTTATACCTGATATAAATGACGAATTGATGGGTGCTGACGAGTTGATGGGTGCGGCACACCAACATGGCACAAGTATACATATGTAACAAACCTGCACGTTATGCACATGTACCCTAGAACTTAAAGTATAATAATAAAATAAATAATAATAATAATAATAAAAATCTGGCATCGTCTTGCAGAAACCTATACCATTCATGAAATTTTTTAAGTTGGTTATCTGAACTAGGGATATGGCCATTCAATCATGGTAGACAATAACACTAAATGACCTTACAAAAGTTTAATTTGCTTTCATGGTGTTTGCAATCTAATATTTAAAATGTTTTTAACACATTGGTATACATACTTTTCTTTAAAAATTATTTGTACAATTTTACATTAAGGTTTCATTCTATTTGTCAGTTCTGCCCACATTCTTATAAAAATATCAAGAGAAGACTCTGAAAACATTTGTTTTAATGACTAAAAATTTGATCATGGGGGCAGGCTATCTCAAGATGCATTTCTTTACCACGTATTATTCTAAAACAAATCAACCTCAAGTGACCTTACCTGGAATCCTGTGACCTTGTTTCAAGTTTAATGCTTGAAAATAAATGCTTTAATATTTTATATCAATAAAGGTAAGTCAGCTTCTTCTTGGAATTTTATTTAACATCAGAAATATTGTCTCCATCTAAGTATACAAACACCTTTCCTCTTGCAAGTAGAACTTAATGTACTATCATCAAGCCCAAGGGAAAATAAAACCACTTTGAAGAAAACTAAAGCTAGAAAAAAAACATTTTTATATACACACTTCTAAAAATCACTCGTAAATAAATTCTCACCCCTTGAGATATGGATACAAACAATAGGTAGCAAAATGTTCTAATAAAATACTAAAAGCTTTAGTGGGCCTATTTCAATGGTTTCATGAAAGCCAGGAACCTGATTGAGTAGTACTTTCTTTGCAAATGCAGGAGCAAAAGGTCAGTAAATGTAAGAGTTAAATGGCTTTTGTTTTACTATTCCACAGAAACAGCTCTCATTTAATTTATATCACTATGGATCTTAAAATCCTTAAACCTTTTTTATAGGAAAGTCTCTCATATGGTACCCAGATCAGTGAGATGCAGGAGGTCAAAGGGTAAAATATCCAAGTGTGAGCTTGCTTAGAAGATAATCCACTGCACACCAGGGAAGGTAATGGGCCTTGACTTGGTGTGCTGTACAATAAGATTAGGAACAAAAAAGGTAGGTGGGCTTCCCTTTCTCCAGTTATTGATAGTACGTGCTTATAAAAGTAACCAAAACAGCAGTAAAATACATTAATTCATAAAGTGGTTTTTTCCCTGATTTTTCTGATTCTGTTTTATCCTGTGTAAACTATATGAAACTTAAAGATAGTATTTATTTACAAGGTGTAAGTTCTATGCACTAAATATGCTGTGCGTCGATGAGTCAACAAGTGACTTGAGTCTAAGTTTTTGGTCTGCAATTCATTCAGTATGAATTCAAATACGAATTCAGGTGTGTCATTTAACCTCCCCAAGTCCAGTATGCAAAATATATGTAGTACTCAAAAATCTAAGGCTAGCAACCCTCTGAAAGGTGCAGATAAAATGGCCTGTGATTTTATTACCTTATCAGATAACTTTTAACTTCTTTTTATTTAACTCTTTATATTATTCTCTTCTCTTTCCATGGCCCTCTCCTTCAGTTGCCTCTTCTGACATCTCTCAGGAAGTTGCTAGATTTTTTATGCCTTTTCTGAATTCTACAACATAATTGGGCTGACTCTAGGATAGATATGATTTCTGTTTTAGTCTAGGATTCATATACCATGCTAAGGGCAGGTAAGGAAGTGAGAAACATTGTTAAAAACCAAGGCCTAATAAGGGGTGAGAAAGGGTAGACAGTGAACGTGGGGTGTTGGGGGAGGGTCTTTATTCCATTATCCATCCAGAGTTCAGAAACAGCAATCAAATCATCTAAAAGCTGAACTGCTTTGTATTTTCACTATAGCTTGGTAGTTTCAAGCAATGTTAGTAATAAATCACTCCTTTTCCAGATAAATCTTTTGTTTTTTCTAAATTGTTAATAATTGTCTGGTCAGTACTACCCAGAAATTGCCTGGCATTAGATTTTGTTAGATATTCCTTACCTCAAATGTTAAAGGTGGGGAAAATATTTAATCTTCAAAGATGAGGATTTAATCTTCAAAGATGAGGATTTCTTATATGAAAGTACATGTAAAAAGGATTAATCAGCCAGATAACCATTAAGAAAAGACTATCATTTCAGATTTGAATTAATTAATATTATAAATATGGGCTGCTTAATTAATAACAGCTTGTATGAAATATATAAATACCATTAAGTTTACTTTTTCTGTTCTTTATTGTTCATGAAATGCAACAAAAGCAAAAGGAGATGGTAATACGATCAACATTTGATCCTACTCTTTTATAGTACATGTAACTACCTAATTTAATCCCTAAATAGTAATAGACGCTTAACTATTACTGAAACATTTTGGAACCAATCATGAGCCTGATCCTTAATAAATTTTAATTAAATGTTACATTTTGTGATCATTATAGATTCACATGCAGATGTAAAATTAATATATAGAGTGAACTCACGTATGCTTTACCCAGTTTTGTTAAAGATAACATCTTGCAAAACTTAGTATAATGTTACAACCAGGATGCTGGTATTGATTCAAGCAGCCAAACTTTTAAAAACTTCCCAAGCCTTACTTATACTTATTTTTATGTCTTCTCTTTATCCACAGAAAGACATGATATGACATTTCTAAAACAAGGGAATAAGAAATACATTAGCATGAAATGCTGAGCACTTGTTTTCAAGTAGAAAGGTATAGACAGAGTCAGGTTTCCTGGTACAATTTGGCAGTGAAAGTAATTCCTGAAGCAAATCAGACAGCTGTTTCTCTTTGTGAGATTTGTTAAATTTAAGTATATTTCCCACAGAATCTTTCCAAGTTTTTGTTGAAGTTAGCATTCTTTTCATTCATGTAGTTGTTATATGCATAGTCATTGTAAGGACATCTCTGATTACATTTGTATCATTTTCAAATTTGCTTCCCTAAGTTGTTCTTATTATGCTTAGTGTGTGTGTGTGTGTGGATGTGTGTGTGTGAGAGAGAGAGAGAGAGACAGAGAGAGGGAGAGTGTGTGTACATTTATTTCTGTGCATTTTTATCAAATTTAGGTCCACGTATGTGTAGCCAACACTACATTCAAGATACCGAACTGTTCTATCACCAGGAGGATCCATATGCTGCCTTTTTATAACCATTCCCCATCCCACCCACTTCATTAAGCCTAGTATCCATTGATCTGTTCTCCATTACTATAATATGATAACGAATGGAATAATACTGTATTCAGTCTATTAAGACTGGTTTTTATCCCTCAGCACAATTTCTTTAAAATTCAATCAAGTTGTTGCCTGCATAATAGCTTGTTCATTTTTATTATTATTATTTCATGATACTTATTTTCTTTTTAAATATCCTGTTTTGTGTACCAGAACCATACACATGAAACCATATTTTTAAATGTCTGCATTAATATTTTAAGTGGTCAGAAAAAAATGTTTAGTGCTTCAAAATGTTGACTTTTCAATAATATTAATTATAACAAATACTTACGGAGTATGCATTATTGCTAGGCATTGTTCTAAGCCCTTGTATATATTGACTTCTCTTACCCTGATTACAATCCTAAAATAAAAACTATTGCCATCCTCCTTTCAACAATGATAGAAAAAGACATAAGTGTTAAGAAACCTGACTTGCAGAATACAGCTACAAAGTGATCAATATTTATACCGAGGCAGTTAGGCTCCAGAGTCTGTACCTCCAACAGGAGCAGAAAATTTGAGAATTTGGATTTAACATATA
Source organism: Piliocolobus tephrosceles (assembly GCF_002776525.5). NCBI lineage: Eukaryota > Metazoa > Chordata > Mammalia > Primates > Cercopithecidae > Piliocolobus > Piliocolobus tephrosceles. The sequence continues at coordinate 45,411,260 of NC_045455.1, read as the reverse complement.
TGCTTAAACTTTTCTCTTTTTCACATCTACTTTGATATTTAAATTTTATCTTTGTATTATTTTAATAAGGCTCAAATTTATTAAACCCTACTATGTGCCATATATTGTATTCAGTACTATGAAATTATGAATTAAATGTGTAATTGATATTTTAATAAGTAATTATATTACAAAAAGTTTTCTAATTAGAATTAGGAAGAAAATAATATGAAAATAACTAATCTTTGAAAGGTAGGGACCAACAACTTTTGAGAATATATAACCATTGAACAAGATTTTGAAAAATTGATGGAAATTCAGAAGTGTTCCTGAATTCAAGAATGAGAGAAAAAATATTATTGGAGGTAATATATGCATATGACATGACAAGATTATTTAGTAATTTTCTGTGGCTAAAGCTCAGAATGCTTAAGAGAGGTAGTTTCTGAAAATCTGAAGTGATAAACTGAGATAAAGAATCCTGTTTTTTATTCAAAATTGCTTGGAATATCTTGAATGCAATGAGAAAGCATCTTTTTTTTTTTTTTTTTTTTTTAACAAGGCAGCTCATCTCCCTGCTATTTATCTGAAATCTTCCATTATAGTTGTAACTATAGAAAGCTGATCACAATCTATTCCAAAAAGCTACTGCTTAAAAGAATGTATGTTACCTGAAATAACATAGAAAAAAGATAGCTGTCTATGGAGAATCCAAGAATTCCTATAGGCATACAAAGTATTCTGGTAATGCCTGAGTTATCCAGCAACAATTTAGGAACTATTTGTTACATTGTATCTTTTGGTGATGAAAATGTAGCCATAAAACTTTTCTTGGAACAGGTAAATTTTAAGGCATGGTATTATTTTGGACAAGTTTCGAATGGGAGTAACAAATTTCTGTTCCTACAGGAGCTTAAGAGTTATTACCTAAATGCAAAGAAAGAATGTTCACTCTTACCAGTTTATACACTTTATCTCATATTTCTTGCCGCATTTCTTGACCAACTTTTATTTTTCATCTTTGAGAGAGACACAATGACATAAAAAAGAATTCACAATTCTATTGAAGACAACAGCAGTAATGTGATAATAAATGATAACTGACATTTAAGAACAATTTTTTAGGAATCCATAAGGTAAGGACATAAACTTTGAGGAACTGGACATACACACTCAGTCTAAACAGCTCAGCCAACCCTCAACTCTAAGCTGATTGCTGCCCAACAGATATACAGACTTAGCTTTTTTCCTTATATAATATTTTAGAGAAAAAAAGAGGAATAATATCTATCACATTTTTTAAATCCAAGTATTTAAAAATGAACTTAAGTAAGCCCAGTAGTCTGCCTTTTGGGCTGCTCATTCAAGTTTTGAAATGTCCACAGGGCATTACTGCAGAAACTGAAATAAACATTGTGCTGTCTTGAAAGTATCTGAAGGTAGTGACAGAAGAATGCCAAAATAGAATAAAGGAAAATAAAATAAGAATTATATATGATTGATATTGTCAAATTTTAGTTACTTGTATTCCACATTTATGCAATAAGAACTCAATCAAAACCCATCTCATTTTACCTAGACCATTGTGTGCAATATTTCTGTCAAGTCCTCAGTGAGTTAGCTACCAAAACAAAAATATTTAAAATGTAATATTATATTTTAGTATCTATTGCTTTCTTGAAGGTTCTCTCAGAAATGTAGAACAACGTCTATTAATGATAAAAGCATGTTTTTCCACTTGTTAATTTGAGATAAATTAAATTGAGACACATTCTTATTAAAATCAAATGGAATATTTATCAGGAGAGTCATATAAATACATAAATTATTTTCATTTGTTAAATCATATACTGCTAAACTCTTAAAATATATCCTATTTTTTAATCACGTCATGCCACAACTTTTATTTTAGGTGACCTTTGGCTGAAGTGAATAGGTTTGTGAATATGCTTGTTTATGGAAAACATGAAAAAACATTAAAATCAGTGATAAAAATGTTAAAGATGCAATTTTGTTAAAGTATTTAATAGAAGAGCAAAGGAACAAAAATAATCCTTTAGAATGTATTAGGAATCCTAAAATAACAAAAAATATTTTTTGTTATATATTTTATTTTATTTTATTTTTGAAAATAATATAAAAAAATTTTAAGGAAGTTTTACTGGAAAATGAAAAAATACCTCTCATGAAGATTAGATTTCACATTACACAAGAATTACAAATATTTAAAATTCCGTATGAACATATCTATGAAACAATTAAAATTAATGTGGAGTTAATGGATTAAGAATTTTAGGTCGTGCGTCAAATTGAGAAATAATTCAAAGAGATTGGAAGAGTTAAAAAATATGAAATTCATTTTTAGTGTGGACAATGTTCTACTATGAAAGATTAGCCTGACTCTTACTTTCTTTTCCGTCGTGTGTCTTCCTTGTGTATATACAAAGCCACACTTGTGTGTTGTGTGCAATACGAAAATACCACAAGGTCAATTATATTCCTTGAAAGTAAGACTCTAGTATTTTTGTTGTGCTAGATATTGAAGCAATAATAGAACATTAAAATAATTCCAAACTTCTTATCATGTACACGCTGAAGTAGTAGGTTTTATACAGATGTTTTTCATTCTTTTTATGAACAATTACATTATACATGGTACAATATAATACATGTACATTATATATATATACATAGTATAAAGAATCTACAGAATATGTAAATATAGTATTTATATATAGAAAAATATATTATATATTTTTCTAAAATTATTTGAAAATAAGAAATTTAACAAATGTTTCCCTAACCTTTTAATCTCCTTCCTGAGAGTTCCATTGTCTTAAATTTAGATGGGTATAATCCTAGCAACCCTCAGGTTCCAATAGCCTCAGTCCTATACATAGAATAAAGCTGTAATAGTAAAGAATTAAGAAATTATTTGTATGTGGAAAAGAAGACTGAAAAAAGCAAAAACTTAAAACTGCCAAGCACTTATGCCTTGCCCATTGATAATATTGAAAATATCAGTCAGTCTTCTACCACCATCTGGTGGTGATCTGTGGTATGAGCCAAAGAAGATAGTTCTGGTGTTAAGGTACAAATAAATTTCAATTTACAAGCACATTTTAAATGGATTATTTAATTTGATTATTATGGAAAGTTAGAGTTTTTTTACCTCAAATGTTTTTCTTATTTTTAAGTTTCAGAAAGTAGGACAAAAGATGTACCCGACTGTTATATATATAGGATAAACTAATAGCATTCATACTGTCCAAATAATAGTTGTTTTTTCAATTCATTTGAAACATAACTAAGTTAATAAACACTGTATAATCGACAAATCATTTAATAAGACAAAGGCACTCTTAAAATAAGTTGTGTTTGTTTGATTTGTTTTATTTTTATTATGAGAGTTTTTAAACATAATACAATAGGCTACTAGCTAAATATATGTAGAATATATAGTTAATTTAACCTGAAGAAAATACTGCCTTTAATTTCTTATTAACCTTCTCTAGTGGGGCGTCATTTATAAGAAATGGATTGCAAATATTATGCAGCAGGCATATGATAATAGCATCATATTTTCTGATTCCTTGCAATTCTAATTCAAACAGGAGTTGAGAAAACATAAATACAAAATTCAAACTTCTCAATGATATTTTTTAGCTGTAAAAGATCTTCTCCCTTTGCTCCTCACTGGTCAGGTTCCCAGGTAGCAATTTTTCATGAGAAAATGTGTGTAGATTATACAGGGAGAGAGGAGGGGCATGAATAATCTACTTTTTTTGTTTAGTGTTTTCAGAGTCTTCATTGGCCTCTCTGATGTGGTTTGTCTGTGTCCCCAACCAAATATCATTTTGAATTGTAGCTCCCATAATCCCCAAATGCCGTGGGAGAGACTGTGGGAGATAATTGAATCACGGGGGCAATTTCCCCCCTACTGTTCTCATGGTGGTGAATAAGTCTCATGAAATCTGTTGGTTTTATAAATGGAAGTATCCCTGCACAAGCTTTCTTGCAGACTGCCATGTAAGATGTGATGTTGCTCCTCATTCGCTGTCCACCATGATTGTGAAGCCTCCCCACCCATGTGGAACTGTCAGTCGATTAAATTTTTTTCCTATGTAAATTACCCAGTCTTGGGTATGTCCTTATTAGCAGCATGATAACAGTTTAATACAGTAAATTGGTTCCTGTAGAGTGGGGTGCTGCTGTAAAGCTACCCAAAAATGGGGAAGCAGGTTTGGAATTGGGTAACAGGCAGAGGTTGGAACAGTTTGGAGGGCTCAGAAGAAGACAGGAAGCTGGGAGATTTTGGGACTCCCAAGAGATGTGCTGAATGGCTTAGGCCAAAATGCTGATAATGATATGGACAATGAAACCCAGGATAAAGTGGTCTCAGATGGAGATGAGGAACTTGTTGGAAACTGGAGCAAAGGTGACTCTTGTTATGCTTTAGCAAAAAGACTTCTGGCATTTTGTTCCTACCCTAGAGACTTGTGGAAATTAGAACTTAAGAGATATGATTAGGGACATTTGGCAAAAGAAATTTCTAAGCAGCAAAGCATTCAAAAGTGACTTGGGTGCTGTTGAAAGTATTCAGTTATATATATTCACAAATATATGGTTTGGAATTGTAACTTATGTTTACAAGGGAAGCAGAGCATGAAAGTTAGAAAAATTTACAGGCTGATGATGTGATATAAAAGAAAAACCCATTTTCTGAGGAGAAATTCAACCAGGCTGCAGAAATCTGTGTAAGTAGCAAGGAACCTAATGTTAATCACCAAGACAATGGGGAAAATGTCCCCAGGGCATGTCAGAGAACTTCATACCAGCCCCTCTCTTCACAGACTAAGAGGCCTAGGAGAAAAAAAAAAAAAATGGTTTCGTGGACAAGTTCCAGGGTCTTCCTGGTCTGTGTAGCCTAAGGACTTGGTGCCTACATCACAGCTGCTTCAGCCATAGCTAAAAGGGACTGAGATACAGCTCAGGCCATGCCTTCAAATGGTGTAAGCCCCAAGCTTTGGCAGCTTCCATATGATATTAAGCCTGCAGGTGCACAGAAGTCAAGAACTGAGGTTAGGGAACCACCACCTAGATTTCAGAGGATGTATGGAAACACCTGGATGTCTAGGCAGAAGTTTGCGGCAGGGGTGGGGCCCTAATGGAGAACCTCTCCTAGGGTAGTACAGAAGATAAATGTGGGGTTGGAGCTTCCACACAGAGTCCCCACTAGGGCACTGCCTAGTGGAGCTGTGAGAAGAGAACCACTGTCCTCCAGACACGAGAATGGTAGATCCACTGACAGCTTGCACTGTGTGCCTGGAAAAGCCACAGACACTCAATGCCAGCCAGTGAAAGCAGCCAGTAGGGGAGCTGTGGCCTGCAAAACCACAGGGGCAGAGATACCCAAGGCCATGGCAGCCCACCTCTTGCATCAGTGTGCCCTGGATGTGAGACATGGTATAAAAGGAGATCATTTTGGGGCTTTAATATTTGACTACCCCACTGGATTTCAGACTTGTGTGGAGCCTTTAGCCCCTTCGTTTTGGCCAATTTACCTTGGTATTGACTCAACGCCTTACCCCCTTATATCTAGGAAGTAATTAACTTGCTTTTCACTTTACATGCTCATAGGCAGAAGGGACTTGCCCTATCTCAGAAGAGACTTTGGACTGTGAGCTTTTGAGTTAATGATGAAATGGGTTATGACTTTGGAGGACTGGTGGAAAGACGTAATTGGTTTTGAAATGTGAGAACATGATATTTTGGGGAAACCAAGGACAGAATGATATGGTTTGACTGTGTCCCCACCCAAATCACATCTTGAATTGTAGCTCCCATAATACCCATGTATCATGGGAGGGACCTGGTGGGAGACAATTGAATCATGGGGGAAGTTTCCTCCCATACTATTCTTGTGGCAGTGAATAAGTCTCACAAGATCTGATGGTTTTATAAATGGGAGTTCCCCTAAACAAGCTTTCTTTTCTGCCACCATGTAAGGTGTGACTTTGCTACTCATTCACATTCTGCCATTATTGTAAGGCTTCCCCAGCCATGTGGAACTATGAATCAATCTAACCTCTTTTCTTTATAAATTACTCAGTCTTAGTTATGTCTGTATTAGCAGTGTGAGAGCAGACTAACACACAATGCTAAGATATGCTTCATGCAACTATATCAGTATGTGTCCTGTGCTAATATGACAAAAGGCAACACCTTTTGCCTAGCATGGGAGCATTGTGATGGGAACTGCTACTGAAATCTCCCACCCCCAATGGAGTCTTTATTCATGAGGTTTCCCAAATTTGAATCTCATTATCTCCAACCTTAGGCCATTCCATTGAAGATTCTTTCTGCACTCTGAGTTACCTCTACAAATCACATAGGAAGTTCTGGATCATCTGAGTGTTAACCTTAGGCTGTTGAGGATATAAAATTATCACTCAGAATGGTTTTTAGGGATATTAACTAGAGACATGCCAGTTCTGGACTCCTGACAGATGACAAGTTGGACAACACTGAAGATGTGCTTCATAGCCCAGTGGGGTGAGAATAAATGGAGCACTATGAAAAAGCCATAATTGTGTTGATCTCTTTCTGGATTCTATTCTGGTCCATTCATCTACGTGCCTATCTATCTGCAAATATACAATTTTTGTTGACTGTAGGTTTAATACTAAATGTTCTTAAAATTGTGTAATGCTTATTTTCAAACACTGTTGTATTTCAACGTTATTGTCACTAGTCTAATTCCTTTTCTTTTCTTATATAGTTTAGATTCTGTTTCTATATGTCTAAAAAAATATGTGGGATTTTGGGATTTTGACACATATTGCATTAAGACTAAAGATTAATTTGGGCAGAACTGACATCTTTATTGTGTTGAATTTTCCATAGTATTTATCTCTGTTTATATAAACCTTCTGTAATATTCAAAATGTTTTATTTTATATTTTTTGGAGTTATAAATGGTATTTTATTTTATTATTTATTTATTTATTTATTTATTTATTTAGAGATAGACTCACTCTGTCACTCAGGCTGGAGTGCTGTGGCATGATCTCGGCTTACTGCAGCCTTGACCTCCTGGTCTCTAGTTATCCTCCCACATTTTACCCCCAAATAGCTAGGACGGGTAACTTTTTTTTTTTTTTTTTTTTTTTTATTTTTGTAGAGATAGAATTTCATCGTGTTGCCCAGGGCTCAAGCAATGCGCCCACTTCAGCCTCCCAATATGCTGGGATTATAATAGGCATGAGCCACTATACCTGGCCAATAAACGGTATTTTTTAAAGTATGGTTTCCAATTGTTTTTTGCTTCAATATGAAAATATGATGAATTGTAGTATAATCACATTGTATTTTGTAGCTTTACTAAAAGTACTTATTATGTCTAGGAAAGTTTTTGTATATTCCTGGGATTTCTCTACAGAAAAGAATGTCACTTGTTAATGGGAGCAATTTTACCTCTACTTTGTAAAGTTACATATTTTATTTCTTTTTCTTGTTTATTGTTTTGACTAAGACTTAGAATCTTATGATAAATAGGAGTAGTGAGACTGAATATTCTCAGCTTGTTCCTGATCTAGAAAAAGCATTCTCACATTCACTATTAACAATGGTGTTTGCTGCAAGTATACTGCAGATGCCAATTATCAAGTTAAATATGTTTCTTTCTTTTTAGACTTGAATGCTTAGAGTTTTTATGATAAGTGGGTATTTAATTTTGTCAAATGTTTTTTCTACATCTATTGATACAATTATGTTTTATTTTCTTTAAATCATTAACATGGTGAATTACATAGATTAATTTTTAAAAACGGAGCCAATGTTACATTATTGCAAGAACTCCACTTGGCCACAATGTATTCTTTTTATATATCTCTGAATTGCATTTGCTAACATTTTGTTGAGAATGTTGGTGTCTATATTCTCTCAGAATATTAGTCTAAAGTTTTCTTTATGTAATTATTTTGGTTTTGGTTTCAGGGTAATGCTGGGTTCAAAAATGTGTTTGGAAAGATTCCTTCAGTTTCCAGTTTCGGGAAGAGGTTGGGCAGAATTGGCATTATTCTTTCTTTAAATGTTTGGCAAATTTTTCAGTGAAATGCTCTATACCTAGAGATTTTGTTTTTCAGAAAATCTTAACTATCAATTCAGTTTCTTTAATAGCTATGGGATTACTTGTTTTCTATTTCATTAGGGTTAGCTTTGGTAGTTCATGCTTTTCAAATTATTGCTTCATTTTATGTAGGTTGTTGAATTTATGTGTGCAGCTTTCACAGTATTCATTCATTATTCTTGTAATGTTTGTAGTGTCTGTAGAGATACTTTATCTTTCATTTTTGGTATTGCTGATTTGAGTCATTGTCTTGTCAGTCTTTCTAAAGATTTACCAATTTTATTTATCTTTTAAAATAAACAGTGTGTGGAAAAGAAAGATCAGACTGTTACTGTGTCCATATAGAAAGAAGTAGACATAAGAGACTCTATTTTGTTCTGTATTTGAGATGCTGTTAATCTGTGACCCTACTCCCAACCTTGTCCTTGCAAGAGACATGTGCTGTGGTGATTCAAGGTTTAAAGGATTTGGGGCTATGCAGGATGTGCTTTGTTAAACAAGTGCCTGAAGGCAGTATGCTTGTGAAAAGTCATCACCATTCTCTTAAATCTCAAGTACCCAGGGACATGTACACTGTCAAAGGTCACAGGGACCTCTGCCTAGGAAAGCTAGGTATTGTCCAAGGTTTCTCCCTATGTGATAGTCTGAAATATGGCCTCATGGGAAGGGAAAGACATGATCGTCCCCCAGCCTGACACCTGTGAAGGGTCTGTGATGAAGAGGACTAGTATAAGAGGAAAGAAGTCCTCACATCTTGGTGTAAAACCCGATTGTATGTTCTGTTTACTGAGAAAGGAGAAAACGGCCTTAGGGCTGAAGGTGGGATATGCTAGCAGCAGTGCTGCTCTTTATGCACTAAAAAGGTTTATGGAGATGTTTGTGTATGCATATCAAGGCACAGCACTTTTCCTTAAACTTATTCATGTCACTGAGATCTGTATTCATATGTCTTACTGCTGACCTCCCTATGATGATCCTATTATCCTGCCACTTCCCTTTTTCTAAGATGGTAAAGAAAATGGTCAATAAATACTGAGGGAAATCAGAGACCGGGCCTGCGTGGTTCCTCTGTATGCTGAGTGCAGGTACCCCTGGGCCCACTTTTTCTTTCTCTATACTTTGTCTCTGTGTCTCATTTCTTTTCTCAAGTCTTTCGTTCCACCTAATGAGAAACGTCCACAGGTGTGGAGGGGCAGGCCACCCTTTCAAAATAGCTTTCAGTTTCATTTATTTTCTCAACTATTCTTTTGTTTTCAGTTTAATGTATTTATTATCTTAATTATTTTATTTTCTTAGGTTGATTTGGATTTATTCCATTCTTTTCACCAATATTTTATTTTATTTTTTGTATATGTGTTTTTTCCCATAACTTCTCTTGAAGCAATATCTTGGCTAAGTCTTGCAATTTTTGCTATTTAGTGCTTGTATCAGTTTGGTTTCACGCTACTAATAGAGACACACCCAAAACTGGGAATGAAAAGAGGTTTAGTTTGACTTATAGTTCTACATTTCTGGGGAGGCCTCAGAATAATGGTGGGAGGAGAAAGGCACTTCTTACATGGCCACGGTAAGGGAAAAATGAAAGAAGAAGCTGGGGAGGCCTCAGAATCATGGCAGGAGGTGAGATGCACTTCTGACATTGCCACAGCAAGGGAAAAAATGAGAGAAGAAGCAAAAGCAGAAACCTCTGATAAACCCATTGGATTTGGGAGACTTATTTAGTATCATAAGAATAGCATGGGAAAGAATGGCACCCCATGATTCAATTACTGTCCCCCCCAGGTCCCTCCCACAACACATGGGAATTCTGAGAGATACAATTCAAGTTGAGATTTTGGTGGGGACACAGCAAAACCATATCATTCTGCCCCAGCCCCTCCAAATCTCATGTCCTCACATTTCAAAACCAATTGTGCTTTCCCAACAGTTCCCCAAAGTCTTAATTCATTTCAGCATTAATCCAAAGTCCATAGCACAAAGTCTCATTTGAGACAAGGCAAGTCCTTTCCACCAATGAGCCTGTAAAATTGAATCAAGCTACTTATTTCATAGATACAATGATGGTACAGGTATTGGGTAAATACAGCCATAACAAATAGGAGAAAGTAGCCAAAACAAAAAGGTTACAGGGCCCGTGCAAGTCCAAAATACAGCTTGGAAGTCAAATTTTAAAGATACAAAATGATCTCCTTTGACTCCATTTCTCACATCTAGGTCAGGCTGATGCAAGAGATGGGTTCCCATGGTCTTTGGCATCTTTTACCCTGTGGTTTTGCAGGGTACAGCAACAGTTCAGGCTGCTTTCATGGACTGGAGTTGAGTGTCTACAGGCTTTCAAGGCACGTGGTGCAAACTCTTGGTGGACCTACCATTCTGAGGTCTGGAGGGTGGTGGCCCTCTTCTCATAGCTCCACTAGGCGGTGCCCCAGTAGGTACTATGTGTGAGGGCTGTGACTCCACATTTCCCTTCTGCACTGCCCTAGAAGAGGTTCTCCATGAGGGTCCCACATGTGCAGCAAACATTTGCCTGGGCATCCAGATGTTTCCATATATCTTCTTAAATCCAGGCAGAAGTTCCTAACCCTCAATTTTTGACTTCTGTGCACCTTCAGGCTCAACACTATATGGAAGCTGCCAAGGCTTGGGGCTTCCACCCTCTGAAGCCACAGCCTGAGCTGCACATTGGCCCTTTCAGCCATGGCTGGAGCCACTGGGATACAGGGCACCAAGTCCCTAGGCTGAACGCAGTATGGTGATGCTGAACCCAACCCATGAAACAATTTTTTCCTCCTAGGCCTCTGGGCCTGTGATGGCAAGGGTTGCTGGGAAGTTCTTTGACATGGTCTGGAGACATTTTCCCCATGGTTTTGGGGATTAACACTAGGATCCTTGCTACTTAGGCATAATTACTTATGCAATTTCTGCAGCTGGCTTCTATTTCTCCTAAAAAATAATTTTTTTTTTCTTTTGCATCATCAGCGTGCAAATTTTCCAAACTTTTATTCTCTCTTTTCCTTTTAAAATGGAATGTTTATAATAGTACCCAAGTCACCTCTTAAATGCTTCTCTGCTTAGAAATATCTTCCCCCAGATATACTAAATCATCTCTCTCAAGTTCAAACTTCCAGAAACCTCTAGGGCTGTGGCAAAATGCCACAAGTCTCTTTGTTAAAACATAACAAGTGTCACCTTTGCTCTAAATCCAACAAGTTCTTCATCTCCATCTGAGACCACCCCAACCTGGACCTTATTTTTCATATCACTATCAGCATTTTTGTCAAAGCCATTCAGCAATTTTCTAGGAGGTTCCAAATTTTTCCACATTTTCCTGTCTTCTTGTGAGCCCTCCAAACTATTCCAACCTCTGCTTGTTACCCAGTTCCAAAGATGCTCCACATTTTGAGGTGTCATTTCAGCAACACCCCACTCCTGGTACTAATTTATTGTATTAGTTCATTTTCTTTTTTTTTTTTTTTTTTTTTTTTTTTTTTGAGACAGAGTCTCACTCTGTCTCCCAGCCTGGAGTGCAGTGGCCAGATCTCAGCTCACTGCAAGCTCCGCCTCCTGGGTTTACGCCATTCTCTTGCTTCAGCCTCCCGAGTAGCTGTGACTACAGGCACTCACCACCTCACCTGGCTAGTTTTTTGTATTTTTTAGTAGAGACGGGGTTTCACCAGGTTAGCCAGGATGGTCTTGATCTCCTGACCTCATGATCCGCCCGTCTCAGCCTCCCAAAGTGCTGGGATTACAGGCTTGAGCCACCACGCCCGGCCTAGTTCATTTTCATGCTGCTGATAAAGACATACCCAAAATTGGGAACAAAAAGAAGTTTAATTGGACTTACAGTTCCACATATCTAGGGAGGTCTCAGAATAATGGTGGGAGGTGAAAAGCACTTCTTACATGGTGGTGGCAAGAGAAAAATGAGATAAGAAGCAAAGGTGGAAACCCTCGATAAACCCATCAGATCTTTGAGACTTATTCACTATCATGAGAATAGCAAAAGACAGACTAGTGTCAATGATTTAATTATCTCCCCCTGAGTCCCTCCCACAACACATGGGAATTCTAGGAGATACAATTCGAGTTGAAATTTCAGTGGGGACACAATTTAAAAATATTTTTGAATTTCCTTTGAAAGTTTCCTTTATACTGATGAATTATTTAGTATGATGTAGTTTAATATCCAAATGATTGAATATTGCCCTGATATCTTTCTGTTATTGATTTCTAATCTAATTTTATGATAATCAGCAAGTATTTTGAATTATTTCAATTTTTATAATTTTTTCAAGTTTGTTTTATGACCCACAATATAGGCAAGCTGATGAATGGGTCAATTGTTATTGTAAAGAATGTATATTCTACTATTGTTGGATGAAGTTTCTATGAATATCAATTAAATCTTATTGATTGATGGTATTAGTTCTTTCTATTGTTGTTGATGGTATTCTCCATTACTGGTTTCATTTACTACTGATAGAACATAATTTTAGTCACAAAATATAACTGTAGAATGTATATAAGTTTACTTGTTTTTTCATTTGCTTCTGTCATTATTTGCTTTGCATATTTTGAAGTTCAGTTATTAGTGCACACACAGTTAGGATCATCATAATCTTCTTCATGAAATGACCATTTTATCAGTAGGTAATGTTCTTCTTTATCCCTGGGTATTTATTTTATTAACTCTGAAGTCCACTTTAACTGATGTTAATATAGTCACTCTATTTTTCTTTTAGTTAATACTTGCTTGATATATCTTCTTCAATTTTTATTTTTTAACTTACTATTGTATTTGAATTTTTTGTAGAAAACATAGTGTTGAGTCATTTTTAAAAGTCTAATCTAACAGTATGTTGTATTTAGAGAATTTATATTTAATATAATTACTTATATATTTGGATATAGGTCTATCAGTTCATCATATGTTTTCTGTGTGTTTATTTGCTTGTGTTTCCCTTCTTTAGAGGTTCTAGCCAGCTTTTGGGTTATTTGAATGTTTTAGGATTCTATGTTAATTGATATATCATGATTTCAAAAATATCTCTGTTTATATATTTTAATGTTTGTTCTAGTGACTAAATAGTAGTAGTTAACTTCTCAATATCTAACTTGAATTAGTAGTTTACAACTTCATTTTTGAATATAGAAACTTTAGTGCAACAATAGAGATTTTCCTCCACCCCATCCATGCTATAACATTTTGAGTAATACATCTACATTTATTGAAATACTCATCCAATAATACTATTTTTTGCCTTAAACCATAAAACTTTTTTAAAAACTCAAGAGGAGAATAGTCTTTTATATTTATATAAATATTTACCATTCTGCTGCTCTTCTTTTATTTCTAATATTTTTTGTTTCTTCTGGTATAACTTCTGTTCTTTCTGAAGAACATAATTCAGCATTTTCTTTTAGTGCATGTGTGATGCCTAAAATTATTTTATACTTTGTCTTGGTTTCTTTTGTGTTGCTAAAACAGAATACCACAGACTGAGTAATTTATAATGAACAGACGTTTATTTGGCTCACAGTTCTGGAGGCTGTAAAGTCTAAGAGCATGGCACCAGCATCTGGCAAGGGCCTTTGTGCTACATAATCTCATGGCCAAAGGGCAAGGGAGTCTTAGAGCAAGAAGTGGCAAAACCTGCTTTTATAAGAAAGCCACTCTCACAATAACTAACCTATTTCCACCATAACAAAATTAATGCAGTCATGAGATCAGAGTTCTCATGTCATAAGCACTTCTCAGGACACACCTCTCACCACTGTTGCACTGGAAAGTAAGTTTCTGGCACATGAACTTTGGATGACATTCAAACCATAGTAGGTTTCACTCATCTAAGAATGAATTTCTCCCTTCTTGAAGAATATTGTCACAGGTTAGCAACCTTGGAGCAGCAAAGATGCAGCAAGAAATGACAGGAATATGAAGAAAATTGAGAATTGGTAGTCAAGATGATAGAAGAAAAAAAAATTTAAATAGGATCAATTATTCACACTTCATGGGAAGTTTCCATTTGAATTCATTAATAATGGAGCAGGATACAAGTAGGTCTTCATGGAATAAGCAAAGAGATACTGAACAAAATCTATGTGGGAAGGCTAAAGAGGCAATCTGATGCCATTTAAATTGCGTGGAAAGTTCTCCTCTTGGGCCAAGTCAGTGAGAAGAAAAAGGAATTATTAGTGAAATTGCATTTATTGAGCCAAGAAGTAGCTATGTTAATGTTTCTAGAATCCATTTATATTGTAGTATATTTTACATTACTGATAAAGGACAAATAAATTGAATGCCATAGAAGATAATTTGTCAAAGGATAGACTAAGGATCAGAATTGTGATACTTATTTTTCCAACAGTGCTCTACTGGGTTACTCCTATTAGGTTACAATCTCAGGTAGAATCAACCAAAAAGCTGTGCATAAAACTTTCTGGAAATGCCGCTTCAGGAAGATGAAGATGAACTATTCTCTATTATTTCTACTAAGTACAACTGAAAATCCTAGACACTATATACAACAAAAACATAAGAAAATTCTTTAAAAAGGAGAGTTTGAAGAATGGTATGGCAGTGAATTTCCTGAGTTTTCTTTTTCCCATATATCCCAGACTTAAAACAAGGAGTGAGCAAGCTGGAAAGAACCAAAGGCACAAACAGAAGTAGTCTTAACAAAGATCTCCTCTCTCTAGCCAAAGGAACAGGAAAGGAGCCAGCTGGAAACACAGAAAACTTCTAGACAGTAACTCTCTATACTACAGCAGAAAAACCCACAGGAATGAAATGGGGGATACCATTATAGACTTTGCAGATACTAAAAGAATAGCGGGATATTTTGAATACATCTGGACGGTTAAATTGGACAACTTTGATAATATAAAACAATTCCTAAAAAAAAAAAAAAAAATCCACAACTCTCTCTATCTATGCAATAGATACCATGAATAGCCTTATAACTCTTAAAGAAAGTAAATTTATCATTTAATACCACCCACCTCCTCCTGCCCACCCCCCCAAAAAATCATCTAGTCTGAATGTTGTGAAAGAAAATCATCAATTATACACAATGTTTCTGAAAAATTAGAAGTGAAAATAAAGCTTCAAAATCTCTCTTATAAAGCTAGTATTACTCTGATATCAAAATCAGACAAAGGGAATACACAGAAATTAGACTACTGACCAATAAGCCCTCTTGAATGTAGGCATAAAAATCCTTAATAAAATATTAGCCAAAAAGTAAACCAACATATAGAAAGAATTATACCTCTTGAACAAATAGGGTTTATTTTAGTCATCAAAGGCTGGTTCAGCATTCAAAAATCAATAAATATTATGCACCATATTAACAGTAAAAGAGGAAATGGATGGTCACACTGGTCACACTGATTGACGGAGAAGAAAATTTGCTTTCAAGATTAAACATCTATTCATAATGCAAAATAACAACAAAAAAATACACACACACACACGAAACACTAAATGAAACAAAAATACCTCTTAGAAAAATAGAAAGAGAGAAGAACTTACCCAACTCTATAAAAGAGCATGTAATATACAGAAATATGAACACCCTATCCTTTGCTTAATTGGGAAAGACTAAATGGTTTTCTTCTAAGATGGGTATAGGGCAAAGTTGTCATCTCTCACTCTGTTTATTCAATATAGTGCTGGAAGTTCTAACCAGTGCAATAAGAAATATGGTAATAAAAGGCATACAAGTTAGAAAAAAAAAAACATATAGGACTGTCCCTACTTGCTCATAACATGATTTTCTACATAGAAGTTTCTGATTTTGTAAAACACACACACAGAAATTCCTAGAACTAAGTTAGTTGAGCAAGATGGTAACATGTAAGATAAATATGTAAAAACCTATTGTGAAGACCTAAATGTAAGAAATACAATTATAAAACTCTTAGAAGAAAAACCTGGGGAAAAACCTTCAGAACATTAAATTTGGTAATTATTTCTTAGAGATGACACCAAAAACATAAGCAACAAGACAAAAAGAAACAGACATACTGGACTTCATTAAAATTACCAGCTTAAAAGACACCGTCAGTGGAGTAAAAAGGCAACCCACAGAATGAGTGGAAGTATTTGCAAATTATATGCTTGGTGAGTGATTAATATGTGGAATGTATGAAAACCCCAAAACTCAGCAACAGAAGCACACATTTGAATTAAAAAATGGCCAGAGAACCGGAATAGGCATTTATTTGTAGAATACATAAAGATGAATAATGTGTACATGAAGAAAAATCAGTAGTAATTAGGGAAATGTAAATCAAAAGCACAATGAGATATCATTTTACACACATTAAAATGGCTATTATTTTAAATAAAAACAGAAAATAACAAGAGCTGGTGAGGATGTGGAGAAATTGGAAGCTTCATGCATTGTTGGTGGGAAGGAAAAATGGTGCAGCCAGTGTGGAACACACTTTAGTGGTTCCTCAGAAAACTAAAATTATAATTAGCATATGACTCAGCAGTTCATTTCTATGTATATACACAAGATAATTCAAAACAAGGACTCAAACAGATACTTGTAGGCCACAGTTCATTGCAAAATGATTCACAGCAGGCAAAAGATGGAAATAACCCCTGTTTCTGTCAATAAATAAATAAAAAACAAAATGTAGTAGGTACATACAATGGGATATTATTCAGCCATAAATAGGAATGAAATTCTCATACATGCTACAATAGGGATGAACTTTGAAAACATGCTAAGTAAAATAATCCAGACACAAAAAGACATATATTGTTTAATTCCAATTGTACTAAGTAAGGATCCAGAGTAGGCAAATTTATAGAGACAAAATAAATTAATGATTACCATTGGCTGTAGAGAAGAATTGGGAATTGCCTTTTAATGGTTACAGGGCTTCTGTTTGTGATGATGAGGAAATTTTGCAAATAGCTAATGAAAATGTTTGTTAACATTCTAAATACAATTAATGCTACTCAATTGTATATCTAAAATGGTCAACATGGCAAATTTAAAATATATTATGTATATATAATACAAAATTAAAATTCAGTTTGTATTTCTATATACAATCAGTAAACATGTGGAGATTGAAATTTAAAATGCAATAGCATTTACAATAATTAAACCAATTAGAAACTCAATGTGCACATCTAACAAAACACACCCAGGAATTTTATGTTGAAAACTTAGAACGTCAATGAAAGAAATCAAAGATTATCTAAATAAACGAAGAGACAAATAGTGTACATGGATTAGAACAATCAACCTAATAAAGATATCAGTTTTCCCCAAGTTGATATGCAAGTTTAATGCAATTCTTATCTTAATCCAGGAAGATTAATTTTTGTACATAAATATGCAATAGACAAATACACTACAGACAAGATTATTCTAAAACGTGTAAAGAAAGGCAAAGGAACCAGAAATGGCAAAATAATTTTGAAAAATAAATATAAAGTGGGAGGAATAATCTACTCAATCGACTTGTTTTATTAGAAGGTGAGACACATCAATGCAACACAACTGAGAAACAAGAAATAGACCTGTACAATATGCCTGTTTTATTTTTGACAAAAGAACAATAGTAACTCCATAAAGAAAATATGACCTTTCAACAAATTTTACTTAAAAAATTAGATATCCATAGCCACATTAAAGAAAAAATTCTAAGACTTGTGTAAAAATTAACTCAAAGTGAGTTATGTCTGCTGGTTATAAGAAGTCAAACCATGCACTATAAATGAAAATTAAAAATATAGACATTTCAGAAAGAAACATAAGAGAATAATATTTGGACCTATGTTTAGGCAAAAAATGTTCTTAGACTTGATACTATGTATAATTCATAAATAAAAAAAATTTAAGATGCATTTTACTTCATCAAAAAAATAACTTTTGGTCTAAGAAAGGTCCTGTTAAGAGCTACCTCTTGGAAAAAATTGCAAATCATATATTCAACAAAATGTTAGTATCGGGAATAAATAAACAACCCTCAAAATTCATCAGTAAAAAAAAAAAAAAAAAAAAAAAAAAAATGAAGGATCTGATTAGAAAATGGGCAAAAGAGACAACCATACATTTTGCTGACAAATAAACACATGAAGATCCTCATCATTTCCCATTAGGGCAATGCAAATTAAACCACAATGAGATATTAGTACACACCTGTAATAATGTATATAATTAAAAATGGATGGTACTATTAAATACTACAGAAAATGAATAGCAAATGGATCATTTATATACTGATGGTGGGAATGTAAATTAGTAAAGTTATTGTGGACAATTGGCAGTTTCTCATAAAACTGAATATGCAACTA
This sequence comes from Piliocolobus tephrosceles, assembly GCF_002776525.5. Lineage (NCBI taxonomy): Eukaryota > Metazoa > Chordata > Mammalia > Primates > Cercopithecidae > Piliocolobus > Piliocolobus tephrosceles. Next base: position 45,392,826 of record NC_045455.1, on the reverse strand, counting down.
CCATATAATTCAGCTATAACATTCTTAAACATTTATCCCAAAGAAATCAAGCCTTACGTTGACAAAAATCATGTGCATGACTGTATATAGCAGCTTTATTCACAATAGTCAATAACTAGAAACTGCCTAGATGTCTGTACATGGGTGAATGACTAAACAAACTGTAGTAGATCCATATCATGGAATACTACTCAGCAATGTAAAGCAATCACCCATTGGTACGTATAAAACCCTGGATGAATCCTCAGAGGGTTATGCTTAGAGGAAAAAAAAAATAATGCCAAAAGGTCACATACTGTATGATTCCATTAACATAACATTTATTGTTTAAATGACCAAATTATAGAGAAGAGATGAGTGGTTGTCTGGGTTTAAGCAAGGAATGGAGATGGGAATTTGACGTGGCCAAAAACAGACAAAATGGGCCAGGGGTGGTGGCTCACGCCTATAATTCCAGCACTTTGGGAGGCCGAGGCAGGTGGATCATGACGTCAGGAGATCAAGACCACCCTGTCTAACACGGTGAAACCCCGTCTCTACTAAAAATAGAAAAAATAGCCGGGCGTGGTGGCGGCGCCTGTCGTCCCAGCTACTCGGGAGGCTGAGGCTGGAAAATGGAGTGAACCTGGGAGGTGGAGCTTGCAGTGAGCCTGGATAGGGCCACTGCATTCCAGCCTGGGCAACAGTGCAAGATTCCATCTCAAAAAACAAAAAACAAAACAAAACAAAACAAAAACAGACAAAATGAGGGATCCTTGCAGTGATGGAAATATTCTGTATCTTTATTTTGTCACTGTCAATTACCTGATTGTAATATTGCCCTATAATTTTATAATACCTCACTTATGAGGGAAATTGGGCAACTGCAGGTACAGAAATCATACTGCCAAAGGAATAAAATGTAATCTTTCATTTTAATCTTTAAAATGTAAAATGTATCTAATAATTCAACGTTCACTTGAACACCCAAATATCATTTTAGACTTAAACCACACTGCCGTAGAAATTTGTCATGAAATTGTTTTTCTCAGATACCTGACAAAGTTTTTCTTTTTTTTTTTTTTTTTATTATTATACTTTAAGTTCTAGGGTACATGTGCATAACATGCAGGTTTGTTACATATGTATACATGTTCCATGTTGGTGTGCTGCACCCATCAGCTCGTCAGCACCCATCAATTCATCATTTATATCAGGTATAACTCCCCAATGCAATCCCTCCTCCCTCCCCCCCCATGATTAAACAAAACGTAAAATCTATTTAAGTAAAATGGTTACTTGAAAAACAACAATAGCAACAACAAAAACCCTATCCTTCTCTACTAAATTACTGTATACGACGTTAGAATCAAAAACAATGCTCAATTCTCCAGCACCATTTTTTGTCGTTGTTGTTATTGTAATCTGACCCAGTCTATTGTTTTCCCTATTTCTGTTGGTATACCCTCTGTCTTTGTATTAGTACCTCTTCTGGACCTGTTGTTTCTGTCATCATTCCTTGTCTTGTGAACCCTTTGTTGTGCCAGAAATGTTATTCTTACTTATGCAATCAGTGCTTTGCAATGATTAAGCCATGTGACAATCAATGTCCACTCTTCACCATTTCAAGTAACTACACATCCCCACCTACATCTGATCTCAGGGATGTGATTCTCATATCAAACATCTGGGAAGAAACTAAGACAGACCTGATCTAAATAGTCTTTGGGAAATTCAGATTTCTCTCCCTCTGTGAAACTTCTACTGAACACCCCAGGTGGAAGCATGATCTCTTACACTTTAAAATCAATAAGCAAAGTTTTTGTAACTTTCACTTGGTAAATCATTAACTTTCTTCAAACTAAAATCAGGGTGTTACTTACATAAATTTATACACATACATGTATCTTCTCTTTCCATATAATCTCTGATTTTTTTTTTTACTTAAGATTAAACCTTATATTTCTTTTTATCTCACAGTATTTTGCACATAAGCATTAAATCAAATATTTATTTACTACTATTTCTCAGATAACTTAAATACATTCTAAGTAAGATACCACAAACACCACCAATCCAGTGCTTGAATTCTTCCTATTTTTTTTTTTTTTTTTAAGACCGAGCCTTGCTCTTTCACCCTCGCTGGAGTGATCTTGGCAGATGGCAGTCTAGACATCCTGGGATCAAGGGATCCTCCTGCCTCACCCTCCCAAGTAGCTGAGACTACAGGCTCATGCCACCAAAACTAGCTTATTTATTTATTTATTTAATTTATTTATTTTTATTTATTTTTCTAGAGACAAAAAAATCCCCATATAGATCAAGCTATTCTCAACTCCTGGCCTCACGAGATCCTCCACTCTCGGCCTCACAAAGTGTTGGGATTACAGGCATGTGCCTCCATGCTTGGCCCTTCCTAACATATTTTTAAATAAATTCAATCCATTCTGAACACTCATGAAGATATAAAATATAGTTTAAATATAAGATAGCCTCTCTTTAACACTAGAAATATAGCTGTGTCTTCATCTTTGATAAAACACACAAAGTTGGTGTTATTTAATTCTATGATATTTTATATACCATGGAATAATTGCCTTAAATAATATAGGTAAAATAAAACACATGATACAGTTTGAAAGATTCATTAAAAATACTATGAAAATACTAATTATTTTTATTATGGTGAAATACACTTCTTACATTAATAGTACCTTAAATTGGATTCGAATAGGAAACATGTGGTAGAACAAGGAATGTCTTCCTTTACATGAAAGATAATTTATAATTATTAGTTAATAATAGCATGTACTGGTGTTTCGTTTTTTAATTCAGGCATGAGCATGTTATGGAACATGCAAAGAATTCAGAAAATGTTTCCCCTTGCATAACTAGAAAATAGAATTATGATGAGAAGCTGGTCAGGTCTACTTAGTGAAATTTCATATAGGCTCTTAATTTGGGATATTATTAATATTTCTTTAAATAAGCCACAGGCTTTTACATAAAATGGACTACAGAGGTAAAAAATTAGTATTATTTTCTAATCCAAATTTATTGAGAATCTCGAAGAATCTTAAAGAAAAATCATCTATACAGTAATTGAACTTGAAATAGTTTCAGTGAAAGTACAGAATTCATTTAAATTCTAGGTGAAATTTCTGTTTTTTTCCTTCCTTCCTCTCTTCTTTCCTTCTTTTCTCCCTATACATCCCCCCACTTTCTTTTTTCCAAAAAACAATTAAGAACTTAGACAATAACACACCATTTTATGTTTTTTCATTTTTATTTTCAAGTACTCTGCTTATAATTACTATTAATTTTACGTAGTTAAGCAAATATAATAATAAAATGTCACCTACTGAATAAATCAAGTTAATATTGTAATTGATTTTTCTGGATTGCTTGTGCTTATTTACTTTCAACAGAGGCTGGTTTTGTACTTACATTTACTTTCTCATTTTCATATTATTGATTGCAATTGCTGCAAAAAATTGGAATTGTTGCTATTGTTTTATGATATTAATTAATTTGATTTACACATGGATTACATTTTGAGTAATTACATTATGACAAAGTAACACTAATGTAAATAAATTACTTTATTTGAATACACCACTATTGGTATTTATAATAAGTAAACCTCTCATTCCATAAAAAATCTTTGCGATTAGAACAAAATCAATACCATAAATTTTCACTCTTTCTTACACACCACAAGACACTGTATTCCTTGTTTACATAGTTGTTAATCAGTGTCAAACTGAAGAACAATTTTTTAAAATATCTAGTGGGGGATGCTCCTAGACCTCATATTTAACACCTTCATCAGTGGCCTGAGAATTTTGCTTAATATCAAATGACCCTCACAATTGTACATTATTGGAAGGGTATTTTCAGAAGTTTTTAAAATACATGCATAAAGTGGTAATAAGCAGCAAACCTAGGAATAACAAAATCAGAACTATGTACCTCCCTAAGGAAACCTGACTGTGAAAATAGCAGAAAGAGAGAATTTAGAAATATGCAGGTACAACAGTAAAATGCCAAGAATCCCAATGTTTATTAATCAAAAGCATTCTATCGTATTAAGAGTTGAAAAGGGTATGGTGAAATGGACATGAATAAATAGTGAGATAAAAATTAGGAACTTTTAGGTAATTTTGCAGTAATAGGCATTTATTTTATTCAAGAGTAAATAAACTGTATAGATAACTGTACAAATAAATTCCAAAACAGTTCCAGAAAACACTCTAGTCACCACTTAGAATCAAAGAAAGGTAAACTCTGAAAGACCTAAATGAAGGAATATAGGGAGCTAATTTCCTTTTCAAGTATACGAAAATTCTATGTTAGCTAAGTTGCATTAAATTTAGAGACAAATTGAACTACTAAAAGTATAGAATGCAAATTAATATTGCACTTAATAATTTTTTTTCAGGAAATGTAATGTTTCCTGCATTGCACTAGGTTACAAGGGAATGGCTTTAAAGTTATTTGCCTGGAGAATACTAAAAATAAAATAAATGTTCCACTTCTGATAATGACAAACGCAGATAATAAAGGGAATTCTTGGCAACTAATTATAAAATGTATACAGAAATGCAAAGGACCAAGAATGTTTAAAAACATTTAATAAAAAGAACAAAGTGGGAGAAGTTACACTAATAAATATCAGAAAATATAATAAAACTACAGTAATGAAGATAAATAGCAAAAGGGGTAAAATTGAGAGTGCAGAAACATCTATGACTTTATGAAAGATTAATATGACCCAAGATGGCCAAATAGGAAGAGCTCCAGCCTCCAGCTCCCAGTGTGAGTGACACAGAAGATGGGTCATTTCTGCATTTTTCAACTGAAGTACCAGGTTCATCTCACTGGGGCGTGTCAGACAGTTGATGCTGGTCCACAGGTGCAGCCAGACCAGTGAAAGCTGAAGCAGGGCGAGGCATCGCCTCACCTGGGAAGCGCAAGGGGGAAGGGAATTCCTTTTCCTAGCCAAATGAAATTGAGACACATGACACCTGGAAAATAGGGTAACTCCCACCCCAATACTGCGCTTTACCAAGGGTCTTAGCAAACAGCACACCAGGAGATTATATTCCACCCCTGGCCCAGAGGGTCCCATGCCCATGGATCCTCCCTCATTGATAGCACAGCAGTGGGAGATCTAACTGCAAGGTGGCAGCGAGGCTGAGGGAGGGGCGCCCACCATTGCTGAGGCTTAAGTAGGTAAACAAAGCTATGGGGAAGCTTGAATTGGGTGGAGCCCACCGCAGCTCAAGGAGGCCAGCCTGCCTCTGTAGACTCCACTTCTGGGGACAGGGCATAGCTAAACAAAAAGCAGCAGAAACCTCTACAGATGTAAAAGTCCCTGTCTGACAGCTTTGAAGAGAGGAGTGGTTCTCCTAGCATGGAGGTTGAGATCTGAGGACAGACAGCCTGCTCAAGTGGGTCCCTGACCCCTGAGTAGCTGAACTGGGAGACATCCCCCACTAGGGGAAGACCCATACACCACACCTCACAAGGCTGGGTACGCCCTGAGATGAAGCTTCCGGAGCAAGAATCAGACAGCAACAATCGCTGTTCAGCAATATTCTATCTTCTGCAGCCTCCGCTGCTGATACCCAGGCAAACAGGGTCTGGAGTGGATCTCAAGTAAACTCCAACAGACTTGCAGCTGAGGGTCCTGAGTGTTAGAAGGAAAACTAACAAACAGAAAGGACACCCACACCAAAATCCCATCAGTGCGTCACCATCATCAAAAACCAAAGGCAGATAAAACCACAAAGATGGGGAAAAGCAGAGCAGAAAAGTTGGAAATTCAAAAAATCAGAGTGCATCTCCCCCTCCAAAGGAATGCAGCTCATCGCCAACAATGGAACAAAGCTGGACAGAGAATGACTTTGACAAATTGAGAGAAGAAGACTTCAGTCAATCAGACTTCTCAGAGCTAAAGGAGAAACTATGTAACCAGCGCAAAGACCCTAAAATCCTTGAAAAAAGAATGAATGAATGGATAACTAGAATAATCAATGCAGAGAAGACCTTAAAAGAACTGATAGAGATGAAAACCATGACACGAGAACTATGTGACAAATGCACCAGCTTCAGTAACCGACTCGATCAAATGGAAGAAAGATTATCAGTGATTGAAGATCAAATGAATGAAATGAAGCGAGAAGAGAAATGTAGAGGAAAAAAAGTAAAAAGAAATGAACAAAGTCTCCAAGGAATAGGGGATTATGTAAAAGATCAAATCTATGTCCAATTGGTGTGCCTGAAAGTGAGGGGGTAAACGGAACCAAGTTGGAGAACACTCTGCAGGATATCATCCAGGAGAACATCCCCAACCTAGTAAGGCAGGCCAACATTCAAATTCAGGAAACACAGAGAATGCCACAAAGATACTCCTCGAGAAGAGCAACTCCAAGACACATAATTGTCAGATTCACCAAAGTTGAAATGAAGGAAAAAATCTTAAGAGCAGGCAGAGAGAAAGGTCCAGTTACCCACAAAGGGAAGCCAATCAGACTGACAGCAGATCTCTTGGCAGAAACTCTACAAGCCAGAAGAGAGTGGGGGCCGAAATTCAACATTCTTAAAGAAAAGAATTTTAAACCCAGAATTTCATATCCAACCAAACTAAGTTTCATAAGTGAAGGAGAAATAAAATCCTTTACAGATAAGCAAATGCTTAGAGATTTTGTCACCACCAGGCCTGCCCTACAACAGATCCTGAAGGAAGCAGTAAACATGGAAAGGAACAAGTGGTACCAGCCATTGCAAAAACATGCCAAAATGCAAAGACCATCGAGACTAAGAAGAGACTGCATCAACTAATGAGCAAAATAAACAGTTAATATCATAATGACAAGATCAAGTTCACACATAACAATATTAACCTTAAATGTAAACGGACTAAATGGTCCATTTAAAAGACACAGACTGGCAAATTGGATAGAGTCAAGACCCATCAGTTTGCTGTATTCAGGAGATCCATCTCACATGCAGAGACATACATAGGCTCAAAATAAAGGGATGGAGGAAGATCTACCAAGGAAATGGAAAAGAAAAGAAAAGCAGGGTTTGCAATCCTAGTATCTGATAAAACAGACTTTAAATAATCAAAGATCAAAAGAGACAAAGAAGGACATTGCATAATAGTAAAGGGATCAATTCAAAAGGAAGAGTTAACTATCCTAAATATATATGCACCCAATACAGGAGAACCCAGATTCATAAAGCAGGTCCTTAGAGACTTACAAAGAGACTTAGACTCCCATACAATAATAACGGGAGACTTTAACACCCCACTTTCAACATTAGACAGATCAATGAGACAGAAAGTTAACAAGGATTTCCAGGAATTGAACTCAACTCTGCACCAAGCAGACCTAATAGACATCTACAGAACTCTCCACCCCATATCAACAGAATATACATTCTTCTCAGCAACACATCACACCTATTCCAAAATTGACCACGTAGTTGGAAGTAAAGCACTCCTCAGCAAATGTAAAAGAACAGAAATTATAACAAACTGTCTCTCAGATCACAGTGCAATCAAACTAGAACTCAGGACTAAGAAACTCAATCAAAACCGCTCAACTACATGGAAACTGAACAACCTGCTCCTGAATGACTACTGGGTACATAACGAAATGAAAGCAGAAATAAAGATGTTCTTTGAAACCAATGAGAACAAAGATACAACATACCAGAATCTCTGGGACCCATTTAAAGCAGTGTGTGGAAGGAAATTTATAGCACTAAGTGCCCACAAGAGAAAGCAGGAAAGATCTAAAATTGACACCCTAACATCACAATTAAAAGAACTAGAGAAGTAAGAGCAAACACATTCAAAGCTAGCACAAGGCAAGAAATAATTAAGATCAGAGCAGAACCAAAGGAGATAGAGACACACAAATCCCTCCAAAAAATCAATTAATCCAGGAGCTGGTTTTTTCAAAAGATCAACAAAATTGATCGACCGCTAGCAAGACTAATAAAGAAGAAAAGAGAGAAGAATCAAATAGACATAACAAAAAAATGATAAAGGGGATATTACCACGGACCACACAGAAATACAGGCTACCATCAGAGAGTACTATAAACACGTCTATGCAAACAAACTAGAAAACCTAGAAGAAATGGATCATTTCCTAGACACTTACACTCTCCCAAGACTAAACCAAAAAGAAGTTGAATCCCTGAATAGACCAATAGCAGGCTCTGAAATTGAGGCAATAATTAATAGCCTACCAACCAAAAAAAGTCCAGGACCAGATGGATTCACAGCCGAATTCTACCAAAGGTACAAGGAGGAGCTGGTACCATTCCTTCTGAAACTATTCCAATCAATAGAAAAAGAGGGAATCCTCCCTAACTCATCTTATGAGGCCAACATCATCCTGATATCAAAGCCTGGCAGAGACACAACAACAAAAAAAAAAGAGAATTTTAGACCAATATCCCTGATGAACATCAATGCAAAAGTTCTCAATAAAATATTGGCAAAACGAATCCAGCAGCACATCAAAAAGCTTATCCACCATGATCAAGTGGGCTTCATCCCTGGGATGCAAGGCTGCTTCAACATACACAAATCAATAAACGTAATCCAGCATATAAACAGAATCAAAGACAAAAAACACATGATTATCTCAACAGAAGCAGAAAAGGCCTTTGACAAAATTCAACAGCCCTTCATGCTAAAAACTCTCAATAAATTCGGTATTGATGGAACATATCTCAAAATAATAAGAGCTATTTATGACAAACCCACAGCCAATATCATACTGAATGGGCAAAAACTGGAAGCATTTCCTTTGAAAACTGGCACAAGACAGGGATGTCCTCTCTCACTACTCCTTTTCAACATAGTGTTGGAGGTTCTGGCTAGGGCAATCAGGCAAGAGAAAGAAATAAAGGATATTCAGTTAGGAAAAGAAGAAGTCAAATTGTCCCTGTTTGCAGACGACATTATTGTATATTTAGAAAACTCATTGTCTCAGCCCAAAATCTCCTTAAGCTGATAAGCAACTTCAGCAAAGTCTCAGGATACAAAATCAATGTACAAAAATCACAAGCATTTTATACACCAGTAACAGACAAACAGAGAGCCAAATCATGAATGAACTCCCATTCACAATAGCTTCAAAGAGAATAAAATACCTAGGAATCCAACTTACAAGGGATACAAAGGACCTCTTCAAGGAGAACTACAAACCACTGCTCAGTGAAATAAAAGAGGACACAAACAAATGCAGGAACATATCATGCTCATGTACAGGAAGAATCAGTATTGTGAAAATGGCCATACTGCCCAAGGTTATTTATAGATTCAATGCCATCCCCATTAAGCTACCAATGACTTTCTTCACAGAATTGGAAAAACCTGCTTTAAAATTCATAAGGAACCAAAAAAGACCCTGCATTGCCAAGACAATCCTAAGCCAAAAGAACAAAGTTGAAGGCATCATGCTACCTGACTTCAAACTATACTACAAGGCTACAGTAACCAAAACAGCATGGTACTGGTACCAAAACAGAGATATAGACCAATGGAACAGAACAGAGCCCTCAGAAAAAATACCACACATCTACAGCCATCTGATCTTTAAGAAACCTGACAAAAACAAGAAATGGGGAAAGGATTCCCTATTTAATAAATGGTGCTGGGAAAATTGGCTAGCCATAAGTAGAAAGCTGAAATTGCATCCTTTCCTTACTCCTTATACAAAAATTAATTCAAGATGGATTACAGACTTAAATGTTAGACCTAATACCATAAAAACCCTAGAAGAAAACCTAGATAATACCATTCAGGACATAGGCATAGGCAAGGACTTCATGTCTAAAACACCAAAAGCAATGGTAACAAAAGCCAAAATTGACAAATGGGATCTAATTAAACTAAAGAGCTTCTGCACAGCAGAAGAAACTACCATCAGAGTGAATGGGCAACCTACAGAATGCAAAAAAAAAATTTGCCATCTACTCATCTAACAAAGGGCTAATATCCAGAACCTACAAAGAACTCAAACAAATTCACAAGAAAAAAACAAACAATCCCATCAAAAAGTGGGCAAAGGATATGAACAGACACTTCTCAAAAGAAGACATTCATACAGCCAACAGACACATGAAAAAATGCTCATCACCACTGGCCAACAAAAAAATGCAAATCAAAACCACAATGAGATACCATCTGACACCAGTTAAAATGGCAATCATTAAAAAGTCAGGAAACAATAGGTGCTGGAGAGGATGTGGAGAAATAGGAACACTTTTACACTGTTGGTGGGACTGTAAACTAGTTCAACCATTATGGAAAACAGTATGGCGATTCCTCAAGGATCTAGAACTAGAAGTATGATATGACCCAGCCATCCCATTACTGGGTATATACCCAAAGGATTATAAATCATGCTGCTATAAAGACACATGCACACGTATGTTTATTGCCGCACTATTCACAATAGCAAAGACTTGGAATCAACCCAAATGTCCAGCAGTGACAGAGTGGATTAAGAAAATGTGGCACATATACACCATGGAATACTATGCAGCCATAAAAAAGGATGAGTTTGTGTCCTTTGTAGGGACATGGATGCAGCTGGAAACCATCATTCTCAGCAAACTATCGCAACAACAGAAAACCAAACACTGCATGTTCTCACTCATAGGTGGGAATTGAACAATAAGATCACTTGGACACAGGAAGGGGAACATCATACACCACGGCCTGTTGTAGGCCAGGGGAAGTGGGGAGGAATAGCATTAGGAGATATACCTAATGTAAATGATGAGTTAATGGGTACAGCACACCAACATGGCACAAGTATACATATGTAACAAACCTGCACGTTGTGCACATGTATCCTAGAACTTAAAGTACAATAATAAAAAAAATTTTAAAAAAAGAAAGATTAATATAAGACATATTGGAACAAAAGTGGTCTCCAAAGTAGAATGAATGTATGAAACTTTTCATACATTATTCTAGAACAATAGCAAAGGTTTAAATTAGAGAAAAAGCTGAAACTTGATCTTACTTAAAAGCACAAAGAAATCAACAATGTAAAAGCAAGAACAATATGATTTCAGACCACAATGTAAAATCTTTTTTTTTCTTTGTATCTCTTCTTCCATTTTTCTTGTGTCTTTCACTTTTGCCTTTCTTCCCCTTAGCTTTCGCTTCCTGAGTAAATCCATTGAAAATCCATTAAGTAGGACAGAAGCTGGTGTCTGCATGAGTGTGTGTGTGTGTGTTTAGTGTTGAGTATTGGTGGTCTAAAGCAGGGTGTTGAAACTCAAGCCAGGTGAGAAGAATATCTGTGCAGGAGGGTGATGGACAAATGCAAAGTGCGTGATCATCACATGTTGGGTAATAAATACACAGGCAAAATAAAGCAAATAAGCATGAGGTGTTAAAGCTTACGTTTGGTAAGAAGGCATTCACAGAGGTCGGCAGCCTGGCACAGACTATAAAAGCCTGAGTAGAGTTAGAGTGCCCTTTCACAGATGGTTTTCCTGTCATAAAATGTAACCTACAAGCACAACCTCCACTGATTCTCTTGGTGATGTTGGTGCCTGTCTTAACAGAGTCACTTACTGATTTTATAATGCCATGTTCACACATTTTCACAGAATGTCCACTTCGTGTGTTTTCCAACCTTACAGAATATATGCACTCTAGAATATCCAATTATCTGAACCTTTTGATTTCTTCTGTTACCATCTACCAGAGCAGTTTTGACATTTTAACTCAATGTTTACAGCTATGTCTTTATGCTTCTTCTTCTTATTATTATTATTATACTTTAAGTTCTAGGGTACATGTGCATAACGTGCAGGTTTGTTACATATGCATACCTGTGCCATGTTGGTGTGCTACACCCATCAACTTGTCAGCACCCATCAACTCGTCATTTACATCAGGTATAACTCCCAATGCAATCCCTCCCCCCTCCCCCCTCCCCATGATAGGCCCCGGTGTGTGATGTTCCCCTTCCTGAGTCCAAGTGATCTCATTGTTCAGTTCCCACCTATGAGTGAGAACATGCGGTGTTTGGTTTTCTCTTCTTGTGATAGTTTGCTGAGAATAATGGTTTCCAGCTGCATCCATGTCCCTACAAAGGACACAAACTCATCCTTTTTTATGGCTGCATAGTATTCCATGGTGTATATGTGCCACATTTTCTTAATCCACTCTGTCACTGCTGGACATTTGGGTTGATTCCAAGTCTTTGCTATTGTGAATAGTGCCGCAATAAACATACATGTGCATGTGTCTTTATAGCAGCATGATTTATGATCCTTTGGATATATACCCAGTAATGGGATGGCTGGGTCATATGATACATCTAGTTCTAGATCCTTGAGGAATCGCCATACTGTTTTCCATAATGGTTGAACTAGTTTACAGTCCCACCAACAGTGTAAAAGTGTTCCTATTTCTCCACATCCTCTCCAGCACCTATTGTTTCCTGACTTTTTAATTATTGCCATTCTCTGATGGCATTTGCATTTCTCTGATGTTGCAGAGAAATGCATTGATTTGCATTTCTCTGATGGCCAGTGATGATGAGCATTTTTTCATGTGTCTGTTCGCTGTATGAATGTCTTTTTTACTGCCCAAGGTTATTTATAGATTAAATGCCATCCCCATCAAGCTATCAATGAGTTTCTTCACAGAATTGGAAAAAACTGCTTTAAAGTTCCTATGGAACCAAAAAGAGCCCGCATTGCCAAGACAATCCTAAGCCCAAAGAACAAAGCTGGAGGCATCTGACTTCAAACTATACTACAAGGCTACAGTAACCGAAACAGCCTGGTACTGTAGATATAGACCAATGGAACAGAACAGAGTCCTCAGAAATAATACCACACATCTACAGCCACCTGATCTTTGACAAACCTGAGAGAAACAAGAAATGGGGAAAGGATTCCCTATTTAATAAATGGTGCTGGGAAAATTGGCTAGCCATAAGTAGAAAGCTGAAATTGCATCCTTTCCTTACTCCTTATATGAAAATTAATTCAAGATGGATTAGACACTTAAATGTTAGACCTAATACCATAAAAACCCTAGAAGAAAACCTAGGTAGTACCATTCAGGACATAGGCATGGGCAAGAACTTCATGTCTAAAACACCAAAAGCAACGGCAGCAAAAGCCAAAATTGACAAATGGGATCTCATTAGAGTAAAGAGCTTCTGCACAGCAAAAGAAACTACCATCAGAGTGAACAGGCAACCTACAGAGTGGGAGAAAATTTTTGCAATCTACTCATCTGACAAAGGGCTAATATCTAGAACCTACAAAGAACTCAAGCAAATTCACAAGAAAAAAACAAACAACCCCATCAAAAAGTGGGCAAAGGATATGAACAGACATTTCTCAAAAGAAGACAGTCTTTATGCTTCTAATAGCCATCCTAAGAGCATGTCAGTGTCCTTGCCGGAATATTAAATTTTGTATCATAAGACAATGTTTCCATATTGATAAACTCTCTTTTAACCGACCTTGTTATCTACATATCTTCTCTTGATTCGGTGCCCTCATCATGTAGTCCTGTATTTATTTTATTGGGTTATGTGAATACTTACTTACTGGGTATTTGGATTTAGATATAGTTTTATGTTTTTTCCTTAGGATGTCTAGCACTATGCTGGCTAAGTTACGTTTGACGTCCTTATTTATTTGTCTAGATACCTAGGGTAGTTCCTGTCTTGTAATGAAGAGCCCTTTGCATTATCTTCCAACACAGGGAGAGTGCTAGCCTTTAATAGCCAGATGTAGGCTATGACTGCAGAGAAATTTGATTCTCAGGGAAATCCAGAAATTCAAAATTTTCAACCAGATCTTCCCATCACTTATCCTACACACTTCTCAACCTGATGTTAGTGTGGTGTATCTTCCAGGACTGATAATTCAATCTTCTCTAGGTTCCTAGTTACTCCTATATTGAGTCCTAGACCTACTCTTTGGATTTTCTGCTCACTGATTTTAGGAGATAAGAGTCTCTTTATAGTTTTTAAGGGGACCTTCTGGCCTCACACTTCCCTTGTCTTTCTCTAAAGCGTTTAACACCCAAGCAACAGCTATCCAATTCTGTTTCCCTTACAATTCTGTTTTCTGATTTCTCCATGATATCTTGAATTCTTAATATGTTGCATCAGGCGTTTCATTTTCTACTTCCAGTACGTAACCTTAGTTGAGTAAAATTTTTTAACAATTGTACTGCTACCACATGTCAAGGACTATGGATAGTCCATCTACAAACACTGATGGGGTTCTCATTGCCTGCTAACGATGATCTAACTCCAAAATCTTTGTTTTGAGTCTGTTCTTTTGGACCTCTCCTCGCAATGACTCTAGTAGGTTGGGTAAATGTCTTTGAAAGCAAGACTCTAAGAAAGAGATTCATGCAAGAAGTTAATGGATGTTCTTAGGATGAACAACTGTAGGACGGGAAAGAGGGAAAAGTTGAAATGTACTGAAGTAAGAGTAAAAGTTTTAGTTAATTCTTCAGGGAGCTCTAGAGTTGAGTTAGGCTTACAAAATTGCTCTAAGTAAGGTCAGGGGATCAGGACATTTATAAATCACATTGAGTTATCACTGGATTCAGCCTGCCCCGGAAACGGTGAACAAAAGTTTGGGCAAGGAAGCTCTCCTGAGTCCAAGCCAACTGCAAAGAGATAACTCAGCCGAGAACTTTCAACCATCAGTACTCCCAGCACCTAGGACAATGAGTTTTTCCTTCCTGAAGGAGAAAATCTGGATAGTACACCACACTTCTTCAAAAAGTTATAAATGGCTGGGTTAGATTTGTTGTTGTTTGTTTGTTTCACTTACTGCGTTGAACCACAAAAAGTTTAATGCTCTCCTTGATCAAATACATGCATGACATGTGCTATGATTTGAATGTTTTTCTTCCAAAATTCAGATGTTGCTAATGTGATAGTATTAAGAGGTGGAGACTTGAAGAGGTGATCAAGCTGTGAGGTGTCTTCCTTGTTAATGGGATGAAAGTCCTTATAACAGATGTTTCATACCACATTCAGCTAGCTTGCTAGCCTGCTCTTCCATTTTTCTGCCATGTGAGGACTACAGGTGCTTTGATCTTGGACCTGCCAGCCTCCAGAACTGTGAGAAAGTAAATTTTCCCTTTAAAAAATTACTTATATTTTGTCATAGCAGCACAGAATAAGAGAGCACGAGAGTGCTATACTACAGAAGGATGTATGAACACGATACCAATTTTGTGTTTTGAACTGTTGAAAAGAAATGGAATTTGTTATTTCCTCCAAGCGTTAGCCATTTGAGGTTGCCATTGTAAGACATCTGCACACTAAGGTTTACCATTTTTTTCTTTTTTTTGGTTGACGTTAAAAAACATTTTAACACTTTGCACATTTCTCTGAAAGGGCTTCCATGACTAGTCAAATGTTTGTTCTATTTGTTTAATATTAGCAAAAATGTATCTTTGGAAATTGGATTTGACAAAAACAATTTAAATGAGTATGCTACACTGAAAGCAGCTTTCGAAAATAAAAGTGATGATCTAAGGTACATTCCAATAATTTTCAAGTTTCAGATTAAAACAAAAACTGTTCCCTAATTTCAAACTTTATGAAAATGATTTAATAGCAATTGATTTTCTTTTTCAACTAATATGAAAATAAATTAAGGCTCATAAATGGAATTGATTCATATAAAGTTTCAAACTATGGAACACTAAATATGATAATGTTGAAATGCCAAAATTGTATAACATAATGAAAATGATTATATAAAATAGATACTATAAAAAAGACATTGTGTAAACCATTCTATTATATTGGGAAATACCAAAGGTTTTCCTAGTTAATAGACTCAATAATGAGTTTTGTTATCCATATTACTAGCCAATAAACATAATTCATTGCTAATTGACATCTTTGTTCATAAGAGAAAAATAAATAACTGTGTTCAAATCAAATAAATGAAATTATGTAAAATTGTAATTGCTAAATATTTATGTTTTTGAATTAGTACTTTTATGTAGTATTCTCATTCAGTAAAAAATAATGTTTGATACATTTGAGAAAGCATATAGACAATGGAGTGCTAATACACATCTGCCAAGTAGCTATAATTAAAACTTGACTGTAAAGTTTGGGTGAGAACCTGAAGCAAAAGGACCTTTCATCTATTGCTGGTGGAAGTATAATTGGCAAATATTTTTGAAATTAGTTAGACATTTTATTTTAAAAGTGGAGATTTGCCTATGAGGTGAGGCAACAATTCTACTTTTAGAGTTAGTAACATAGAAATAGAAATATATGTGCATCAAGAAAGTGTGCAAAGTTATGTATACACAAAATTAGGTATATAGATGATTAGTTATATAATATAATATAATATAATATAATATAATATAATATAATATAAGCCTTAATACATATACAAATGTTTCTATGAATGTATAAAATATTTCCCTCATTAAAAATTAAACTATACAACTAAACTATACTACTAAGAAATATATGCTTAGTTGCTAAACAACTAAAGAAAGACATGAAAAAATGTTACCATGAAGTCAATAATTATTTTGGGTGAGAACTGTGCAATGACTCAAGGAGAAAATGCCATGCATACTCTGGAGTACTAACATTATTACATTGCTATTTGTTGTAATATAATGCATTGAGATGTACATTTCTGTAACTTTTGCATATGTGTTACATTTTTAAACTAATTTTTCTTATCAAAGTAGATAACAAAAATAAGGTAATCTGTTGTTTGTAAAGATAAAATGAAAATATCACCATGTAAGAAAATGAGGAAAAGTGTTCTTCTTATATATTTTTCACCTTCCTGGGAGAATAGACTATACTTTTACTTAAAATTTCTCTATTCCCTTATTATATAATTATTTACTTAATTTTACACAAAATATTTTCATTATTTTTTCTTTACAGATTCCTAATTTGAAGTCATGAATTAGTTAACAATCATAAGATGTATTCAAATAGGTTTTTATATTTTAATGAAAATTTAGTAAAATCTGTCATAGGAAGAATTAGTCCCTGATTTCTAGCATCCAATAAACCAATCTATAAATTTTAAAAATTTAGAGACTGTTAAAAAATTATGTAAAATCAAATGAACAAATGGTAAAATTTAAACAAGTTCCAAAGGAAAATTCCAAAGTTATTGCTAATATGGAAAACAGTTCTTTTTGAAGTATTTTAAAGACTATCAAATAGGAGTTAAAGTTGGAGTAAAAAAAATTCAATAAACCACAAAACCCTGTGCTATCACATCTTCATTTGGCAACTCCAGACCAACAATCATACTCATCTATATCGGAGCCATAAATACCTTATCACAATCTATTCTTACAAGATTTGGTACACATTGCTCATAATTCTGGCAATTCTTCCTTCTGCAAACCCACACATGGGGTTTCTTGATAGGAATTATTATTATTAATATTATTATTTTTTAGATGAAGTCTCGCTCTGTCTCCCAGGCTGGAGTGTAAAGGCACCATGTCGGCTCACTGCAACCACTGCCTCCTGGGTTTAAGCTATTCTCGTTTCTCAGCCTCCTGAGCAGTTGGGATTACAGGCGTGCACCACCACGCTCTCGAACTCCTGACTTCAAGTGATCCACCCCACTCAGCATCCCAGAGTGCTAGGATTACAGGGGTGAGCCAACGCGCCCAGCCCATAAGAATTCTTTAAGGAGGAGCTGTCTACATTTTAGGAAATGTCCACGTGAAAATCTATATGATAGAAACATTTTAGGAGTAAATTAACTTTAGAAAGGAAGAAAACTGCTTAGTGATCGCAACTTTGTATCTAATACTGATTCGTCATTACAGTCAAGCAAGGGCAATCTGCAGTCCTCCGTCACCTATCTTGTTCCAGGGTAATTCCTAAATTTCCTTCTCTGGGTGTTTCACCAATAAGCTCTCCAAAGATGAGATAGTCTAGATCACATATGTCAGTGTCATTTTGGACAAGAATCATTAATTTCCTTCTGAAAAGGAATATAATTGACTTTAGATTCCATATCAATGTTACCAGAAGGAAGAGGCTAGGGAAGACAATTTTGGAGTATTAGATTCTGATTCACCCCTGGGCAATGAAGTTCTCTCAGTTTTATAGACTGAGACCAGCTGGTTGTTCTTGTTTGTTTTATAAATCTCTGATAGCTTTCCTGACCAGAACATTCTACAGCATCCTCACACTCACATTTGATCATATTGTATTTGCTTCCCATTCAGCTGCCTTTCATTATTTTTACTTTGATTTGAAGTCACTGAGTAATATTGAAGTCTGCTCTGAAAAAGAATCCTATAAAATGCACTGTAAAGATGATAATGTTTCTCATTCAAAAACACATAGTTATTTAATGTCCCCTAACTAGGACACCTTAGATTACTTCCCCACTGCTGTAAGTACAAAGAAGAGCTTTAATTCTCGTGAGTAAGTAGGTTTTTAAATTGTTTATTTATTTGTTATTTTGTGGACAGAAGTATTTTGATAGCCAAAGTTTCTCTTTCCACACTAGCTATCAGAAATCCTGGAGCCAAATTGATGACTCACATAAAATACTGTATAGGCCATGATGGCAAGCACACGTCTTGCTTTACTCTCCATTCATCTGCATTCTATTTTTTTCATTTTTATTGCTTGTAGTTAAAGATATGCCACTTCATTTATGAGTTTCTGTAACCCATCATTCTAGGAAAAGGAAATCATAAGCAAGTAAAAAATATTCCTTTGTTCTTATGTATGGTTTTCCCGCTCGTTGAGCTGAGTATTTATAAAAAAATTTTAAAAAGACAAATTATGCCTTAGGATTTAAAGTAAAATCCATAACAAATGCAAATTTTATATGTACTATATAAAAAATACATTTACAATAAATGTGTTGAGAAGGTAATATTCATGATAAATAAAATATTTTATTGCAAATGTTTCAATGAATAAATATTTACTCACTACACATTTAGTTTATTTAATATATTCCAGAATAAAGAAAAATGACCAATTTTTCTAATTTATTTTAGGAAGATCATTTATTTTTAACATCCATGATTGACAATATAGCACTCTAAGTAATATTATAATATCAAAATAAATAAATGTGAGAGTAATAAAATATTAGCTTTCATATTTGAAGGAAAAGTTAGACAAAAGGAAAGAACACAGATAACTAAAACAATAAAATCACTAAGATATATTTAATAACTAGAACTTTAAAAATTTGTGCTATAGGCAGATAATATGTTTCCTTTTCCATTTTTTCTTCAACAGTGAAATTGTGTAAAAATTATGTAAACATACAATAATCTTAAATAAAACTTTGATAAATTTCCCCAATTAGAAATTACTCAGTCTACACTTTTTGCAAATGATGTAGTAAATTCAAATAATAGTGATAGAAGTGAAAATAAATAAGTAAATAATCATTTGAAAGGAAAAGAAAAAGTAGAACATGGCACCAAAACAACATTCAATAAAATAGAAAATAAAATATAAAAAGAAAACACATGTAAAGTCTATAGAATTATCATTATTATTATTTTGCTCATTTTTGAATCACATTATACCGTATATATTTTATCAACAAAAGGTTAAATATTACCTAGGAATTTAAAGAAAAAATCCAAAAAACAATTTTAATTAAAACAGGAAAACATGGATAATAATTTAACATAATACTTTACATTTGAAAAAGTGCGTTTTGATAAAATAAGCAATACAAAAGAAATAAATTTAACTTAATAAAATCTAATCAAGGGACAAAAAGTAAAAACATGAATGATGCAGGATGTAGAGCAATATAGTCTCATTTAAAATTAATGACACTTGTTTTCTAAACTTGATTAAAATTTTTCAGAGAAAATAGAATATGCAAAGTGTATGCATACAATAAATATGATATTGTTAAATTAATTATTTTAAAGAACTACATCTAAAGATGGCATCACAAAAATTCTCTCAGCCTCTCAAGATGCTGATCATTTTCATGTCCAGTAATCTAGTTCAATATAAACAAGACTAAAGCTTTTTTCTATTAAATTTATGATTATATATTTCAAATAGCATAATTTTGAAATAAGCATTCATTCAAATAACATTATAAAAATAATATCAGAAAATAATAATATTAGAAAAAATAGCAAATAATATTAGAAAAAAAAGCACTAGAACCCTAATCCAGTAGTAAAATAAAATAATAGACAACCATAGACAATTAAGAGTCATTTCAGGGTAATAAAAAAGTTAGAAAGTCAATTAGTACAATCAATTATAACGTTCAATGAAAATGTTTAATGTTTAATAAAATGGTTAAAATTTATTCTAATAAGGATTGAAAATAAATTGGTAAAATTCAACTTCTCCTAAAATATTGTATAAAATGAGGTATTCTTTATTATGATTAATAGTATCTAATTGAATAACACTAACAATATGCTATTGGAATTTGAATTTTTATTACATAATTAATATCACTTAGAATGTCTTTAAATATATTTAAAGATGAATATATATTTGTTTCTCAAAATGTGAAGGTTGTATAAACCTAGTAAAATATTCACATGAACATTTACATTTTAATTAAATTATTTTTATTATAATATACTTTATCATGTAGCAAATTTAAAACCACTTGTAAACTACATATTCTTCTGACTCTAACAAACATAAATCCAAGTTAATTAAATACAAAATACCACATTTAAAACGTCATCGATTTCATGTGATAGATGATGCTGTTTTGATGAAACAAAATAGCTTCTTTCAACATCACTATGACAGTAGCCACTACTGACAATAGTTCTATGAAGGTTAGCATTTCTATACTAATATATACCGTGATCATTTGAATAATTCATTATTATCTACACCTTTTCCCAGGCTAAAATTAATCATCATTTATGTAGTGTATCTACCTTCTTTTCTCATTAGTCTCTATTAATTGAAGTAGTACACTACTGTGTCGCACAATGTTGTTGGCAAACACATATATGTTCTTAAAAATAACTTAAGTAAGCCCAGATTATTCAAAAATAATATTTTATTTTGGAATTCTTACTAAAGGTAATATTTTGGCATGAAGGCAGGTTTTTACAATAACTTAGATAAACTCCAGGGTCTAGTAGGACTATTGTTGTTATTTTAAAATTAAGATGTGTTAATCTAACCAAAGCATTCATACATTGGAACAACATATTAAAAGTTAATCAATTTCTTGATAATGTTTTCCTGTGTCACTTTAGTCAATACCATAGATAGTATTGGCAGTCGATCTACAAGCAAAAAGTAAATCAAGTGAAAGCTATTATACCTGAAAAGACTTGGGGAGACAAAACTACATCATGATGCTTAAGTTATTTTTCCTTAGTGCTTATTTTCTTTACATGCCTTCTGTGTGGTAAAACACAAGCTCTCAGCCATTTAATGGTACATTTTCCATGGCAAATTAAACCTATTTGTTTCAATTCATTTCAAGTCACATCATACAATGCAGCAAAAGAATGCAACATTTCATTGACTAATCCACCCCTTAAAATCGCTTGGAACAAGTTAGAGCAAGAAATTGTGTGGGGATTTACTTTCACTGCCTTGGGAGGAATCAAATCCTTATTATAAATTGGAGCTAATAGTGGTCACTGTGTAGTGTAGTTCAAAATCATTAGGACTGTGTTATATGACTCTAGAGTATAGTATATTTTTAAACATTGAGTCTGCAGTCTTAATATTTTATGAATATTTTATTTTATAAGTTGTAAGTTATGAGTTTTCATAACCCATGAAAAGACCTCAGAGTTACATAATATTGAATGGTTGTTCATGAAAAAAACTGCATATTTGTGAATTGATCAGCAAAGGAGGTAAAAGGAAAATAATGGAAAAAAAAAAAACCCAATTCTGACAATTGGGAAATGTGAGTAATGGTCCTATGACTCCTATTTTTTAACTAGGTTTTCCTTAGGTAAGTCACTTTATTTCTTTGGGTCTCAGTTTTCTCATCTGTCCATCAGGGAGCTTGAATTAGGATACCTCTAAAAACTCTTGAGTTCTGAAATCCTGTGTTCTACTATGATGTTAATTTCATCACGTATGTATAGATAATTTCATTGCCCACTTAATTCTGGACTACTAACAATTATCTATCCTAAAAGTACATCTCTAAAATGTTCTATCTAGCAAGTCTTCCCTAATCATCTAGAGCCAACATTAAGAATCTTTTCTTTAAAATTCTATAGCTGATATTTATCAATTTTAAAGTATTTATTCTGACATGTGGTCCATATTGGTGTATTTGTCTTTGTTCCATACTAGAAGTCAAGGGCTATTTATTACTCATTCAGGTGACTCCCCTTCTTCTGCAGTGCCCCTACCTCAAAGACTTAATAGTGCTACATGTACATGAAGGATAAAATTGAGACTCAGTGAAAGTGCATTGTATAAAAGTGGGGAAATAGGTTTTCTGCCCTATACTTGAATCTTATTGCACCTATGAGAGTCACTAGGTCTTCCCCTTCACTTGCTACAATATTTGGCCTTTGAAGTCTTTTGGACAGTCCTTGGAAATTGCAACCTGAGTAAATCAACATCTAAATTTAAATTTGCTAGTGATATCCTCCCAGTTTCAAATTTACTATCTACCATAACAACTCATAATGCCTCATCACTTTCACGGGCCGTATTTCCCTGTTTCTGTCACTGGCCTATATCAGAAACTCTGAGAGTGACAAATCTCTTTTAGTTTTTTTCCCCTCTTGGAAAACATTTTTTCAATCAGTTGATCTCAATAAATGCCAAAAATTTTGTGTCTGGGGGAATTGCCTGTTTCCTTCATATCACTATATTGTACTTAACCTCAGAGTACTGATTACACTTCACTTTAATTGCATGTAGATTTTTAATCTACACAGTAGCCTATGAATTTCTAAGGGAAGAATTTTTTGTTTTATCTCTGTTTACTAGGTAGTTAACATAAAGCCTGATAGAGCACCCCCACAGAGCACACAACATGTGAATAAACAACTTCATACCAGGGTCTGGCTGGAGTACATATGAACTGTAACTCAAGGTTGTGCCTTAGAAAAGCTCACAACCTACTTAAGACAATCTGAGCTATATAAAATGTGGCAACAGAAAAATCACAAGTAACTCCTGGATCTTTTTATCTTTCAGGAAATTAAATTCTTCTTGCTAGAACAAATTAAATGATCAGCAAAAAGTGATAGAAACCTGTAAGAAAAAGTATTAGGATGTAAAAAGGATTTAATTAATGGTGTCCATAATACTGTTTCTATTCATCTCACATTATTACAGAGTGTTTAAAAATGTTAAATTGAATGTGTAGAAAAAATAAATAAAATAAATTAGTATGATTCAAAGTGACAGCACAGGAACCCCTAGATACAGGCATGAAAAGAAACAAATCAAAACTAATGGTATTCCTCTGAGTGAATATTGATACCAACATAAATTATAATTCCTATTAAATTCATGAAGTGTTAATTAAAATGCTGCTCTACACAGCATTACATATTGTATATGTGTAAGTGTTAGTGCTAGCACATTTTACTGCTTCTCATTTATCACCTTCAGAATCAAATGTGTATTTTTATATGCTGTACAACCTATGAAATGCAACAAGCAGATTGGATTTCCCTAGAAAATTTCCTTGTCTTCATTAAGAGCTTTATGCATTTTCCATATGTATGTGAGAAAAAATACAGAATGGAATAAAATATTATTCTCTACATATGTATATTCATATATATGTGTGTGTGTATACATTTCTTGACTATAGCTATACTAATTTATGTTTCAAAAAATTCTATTCTATTTTATATCAAAATATTAAATGGAACTAACAAGTCTTAAATTTGAGATCCTTTATAACAATGTACTTGTTTCACCATTGTTCCATCATTATTTCATTCCATAATTATTCCATCAATATTTCAAATATGTATGTATTCTACCATTATTTCAAATATTTCCATATTCTATAGAATATTTAGCTTTTCTAAATTATTGTCCTTAACAGACAAAGACATAAATAGCTGATTTCTAAGTTTTTGAAAAGTAATTGTATATTTACAAGGAATACTACACCAGAAAAAGTTTGCAACATCAATATTACCAGACAACTCTTTATTAGTTTGGAGTGTATTTCTTTTAATGTGAACTTCTCAGTCTTTTTGCTACAGATATTATCTAGTATTAATGGCATTACACAGTGGTCACATGAGACTGATAATAAACTGAGAGGGAAAATTGTGTTCCTCAGAAGTAGAGTGTCTTAAACATTTTGGTTTCCACAGCTGTTTTACACTTTTAAAAATTATTGAGGAGAACCAAAACCCATTTGTTCCTTTGAGTTTTATCTAGTAATATTTACTAAATTAAATACTATACCCAATACTTTTAAAAATATTTATTTTTAATTCACTTACCAACATTAATAAATCTATTACAGTTAAACAAAAATGACTTATATTTTTATACAAACAAACATATTTTCCCATGCAAGTATTATTGAGAAATGTATCTTGGAAAATTTGTCTTTTTAGAAAGCTATTAGATTTTCATATATTCTACTGCACTATATCTATAATATATGTTTTGGCTAAATATGAAAAGAAAATCTGGCCTCATGTTTATTCTTTCAGAAACAGGAAGTGAATTTAAAAGCCTTTTCTGATAATTATTTCTTTTTGAAACTCCACTAAACAGACAAGTGGTAGTTTCCTTAATATAAATTGCAATGTAGAATCTTAAACCACATAAATGAATTTACTGTATTCTGCTACATTCATCCAATATTCTCTCTTGCCAATTGAATGTAGTTTTTCCCCACACATGATTTCAAAAGCTTAGGCAACATATTTTGAAAAATACTGTTTTTAAAAAATATTGGCTCACTGAATTATACACATCTACCAATATTTACTTACAAATATATGTATGCATTTATTGAGGGTGTTTCAAAATTTGTTTTTGAGACAGGGCCTCACTTTTAGCCCAGGCTTGAGTGCAGTGGCATGATCACAGCTCGTTGCATCCTTGACCTCCCAGGATCAAGCAATCCTCCCACCTCAGCCTTTCAAGTAGCTAGGACCACGGTTGTGTGTCACTATGCTCAGCTAGTTGTTTTTTGAATTTTACCCTCCCACCCCCCACCAATGTTGGAGTGCAGTGGCATGATCTTGGCTCACTGCAACCTCTGCCTCACAGGTTCAAGTGATTCTCGTGCCACAGCCTACCAAGTAGCTGAGATTATAAGTATGTGCCAATACAGCCTGCTAAGTTTTAAATTTTTAGTATAGACGGGTTTCATCATGTTGGCCAGGCTGGTCTGGAACTTCCAGCTTGAGGTAATCTGCTCACTTTAGCCTCCCAAAGTGCTGACGTTACAGGCGTGAGCCACTGTACCGAGATGGAGTCTTTCTATGTTGCCTAGGATAGTCTTAAACTCCTATGCGATCCTCCTACCTCGGCCTCCCAAATTACTGGGATTACAGGCGTGAGCCACCACAATATTTAAACATTTTAATATACAATATGTTTTTTAAATCGCATCTGTTAATATTACCATAGTGCATGAGAAAAATATTTAACATTGGGAAGATGTTAAGCTTACATGGAAGGGTGCTCTTTTTCCAAAATCCTAGCTTGCACTTGAACATTTCAATTTTATCATTGACAAAAATAGTATTATTTTTGTTGAGGTGGCAGGATCATTTCGTTAATTTTTGAGAAGTATCTACTAAATGCCAACATCTAACAAACCATAGTTTATCAATGTTCTTCGAAGTAAAAAGAACTCCTCATGAAAATAGTAGTAGTTAAATGCTAAATTTCACAGTCATGTAAATATTTTTTGCTTGAGAGAATAATTTGCAGTGGCATATGTAGCAGAAGTACTTCATCTGTACTTCCCGTTTTTCACACCTTTTTAATGTCTTTTATATATCTAGTTTTTATTTATCTAACATTTTATTAAAAAGAGCTGTATTCAAAAATCAAGATTTATGAAAGTGACTTTTTGCTGCTTCATCAGGGCATTTGTAAATCAAATTTGGCTTCTTTTTTTTTTTTTTTTTAGCATTACTATTACTGTTAGTGTGTGCTGGTAAAGACTAACTACTAGTTAGGCCAAGCTTTAGTATCTTGAATCATGCTAAGGTGTGAGCAATTTTACCCTTCACTGCTTTTGCATGACCAGTGAATATATCAACTCAGTAGATATGAGAAATGATGTTTCTCACTATTATTTTAAAGAGTGTGAACTACAGGGAATCCCCCTGAAAGTCTGTATGGCACTCTTGGGTTTTGTGGAACATGTTTAGTGAATTGTCATTACAGAACAAGATTTGAGCAGATTGCGTACTCCCTAATATATTTACTTTTAAAAACATTAAGCATTTCAGAATTCCTATAGACAACTTGTAAAATGTTACTAGAGAACAGTCAAATTACAATAATGACACTAATTATGTTGAATATTAAATGGCATTCCTAAGGTCATAGAAAAGACTAATGATATAAATTAACATTTGTGTCTTCTAGGGGAGCCCAGAGTTCCCTCTTCTGTATTCTTTCCTCTTAATTTAGCTTGTAAAATAATATTTGCTAAAGCATTGATTCCTTCTAAATGATTTTCAACTTTTGGACAAATTCTTGAGAGCAATCTTTTAAATTCAGAAATTGTATAGGCTTCAAATTTTAAACAACCACAAATATATAACAGCTTTGAGAAAGTAATCTGAAGAAAATATGTCACTAAAATGTGTAAACTACAAAATTCTCTATAAAATACTACACCACATGTAAAATTCATTTCTAGGTTACATGTTTTTAGTATAGAAAATAATACATCCTCTAAAGATAAACTCTATTTTTTTTTGCCAAAATTGTTCACATTTTCGATCATTTATGGTCATTTGTGAAAACTCAGTGCCTTATTCTACTGAGACAAACTATAAACATAAAAGAAATTATTTTTCTCAATAAAAATATTTTATTTAAAAATAAACATTGGCAATAGGATAAATATTATAGAATGCTTATAATCTGAAACTGTACAGTGTTGTTGCAAATGTGCCAATTAAAAAGACATTTTTGCATTAATATTTCTACTTTTTACAAAAAGCCTTTCCTATGTATCTTCCAGTAAATTGACCAGATGCTTAGTGATATTAAGAGTTATGAGAAGGGAAAGCACCACTAAAAACTTACCCTTGTTGCCAAAAACCACCTGTTCCCCCAAAAGCTATTGAAATAAAAATCAATCAATCCTTCAATAAAAATAAAATGAGGAAAAAGTTTAAAAATAAATAAATAAAACATTATGTGAAGGGAAATATTTACTTAGCATATATACATAGTGTATATTTTATACATATAATTTATATCTATACATTATGTAAATATAAAATACAAATATATATAATACTTGAAGGTGAAAAGACCTACATAAGTGTAGAGAGTAGTGGTGTTCACATTTTATAAATTCAGGCCCAAAGTTTATGAAATGAGGTTTATATCTTTAATGATTGACTAAAAATATAATATTTTACCTTATTTCTAGTTTGAGAACGCATGTGTTTAAAAGTTTTGTCATCTTTATCTCTATAATTCTCCATGCCTGGCAAAGTTCATAGTGAATGCTTAATAAATGCCAGTCAAATTGAATTTTTAAATGTACATTTGGAACTCTTCATTTCTTGGTAGAAAAGTATTCATATGACGTATGAATGGTAGAGAGTACGATGAAGAACGGATCATTCAGGTTTTACTTTCCAGAGCACATGGCCTTTTCTATATGCTAGCATAATGGATACACTGGTGCAGGGAAGCTGGGGGATTTTTCTTCTGGGCCTGTTCCATATTTATCATCTATTTTGTCACTGGGTACACAAGGTCTATGCACTTTATAAGAGGATTTCTGCCTAGAGAGACATATTTTATTTTTTTGCTAAGATGATCAATATAAAATCGACAAAGTGTTTGCAACTGGAGTTTAAAAGTAGTTCCTGAACCTTGATCATGTTGTTCTTGGTCTTAGTGGAGTCAGGAGTATAGCCAGTTCTTCAATGCTTATTCTACTTGCTTTGAGATGAAAGCCCCAAAGACTCCTTTTTTCTAAAATTAATAAACTGAGCAAAGGAAAGAGTAGGTTGCTGTCCACATGAGCCAAAGAATGCATGAATAGGCTCACGCAAAATCTACAATTATATTTGTACAGCATAATAAGGCAGGATCAATATGTTTGTTTCCATGGAATACTGTTCCACAATAAAAAGCAATGACGTATGTGTGACTATTTGTATGAATCTTCTGAGTTAATTGTGATACTGTGAAGTATGTTACCATCACAAGAAAGGATATTGCAAATTCATTACCAATTTTGTTACCATACATGAAACATTTCCACTGAATATTTTTGGGTACTCACCTTCTCATTCCAGTATTAGTGGTTCAGACTAGAGATTGATTTATAGATATTCCTGAATATCCAAATAATTGAAACACAATATTTTTAACAACCTTTTCACTTCTCCGTACAGAATATTTGATCTACTCTAAAATAAAAACACAGTACAAGAAAAGAATATATTGACTTGATTGGACTACAATCCATTGAATGGCATTAACCTTAATTAGCTGCATTATTAAATGCATATAAAATGGGGAGAGACATTGAAAAAGAGGAAATTCTATTTTGGGTTTTGGGTTATCTAATGTTTCCATTTACTTTATGCCATATATTTTACAGTAAAGAGAGGCTTAGGAAGAAACAAAAGTTGCAACTAGAAGAGATTAGGAGGTAAAATTTAAAAATCAAGGATGAAAGTTTATTTCTAATTTTTCTTTTAATACCAGAATCACTAAATAAAGAATAAGTTTTATATATTTTATTGTATGTAGTATTTGAGATGTATTTTCTTAAAACAAATTTTATCTTTCTTTCATAGTGATACTCTTATATTCAAAAATTATGTTGAAAAATTATGTCCTATGATGTAATATTAAATCAATCAATATTGATATACAAACATTCCACTTGTGTTTATTTAGGGAATATGAGAAGACTATTTGGTGGCAAGGATTTGAAGATTAATTTTGTTTGGTATAAGATTTTCTCTTAGTGTCAATGTCTTTGATATTGACAACATGTTTTAGTGTGGAGTCATTCTAAGCACTATTATATAGCACAGCTCCTAATTTAGACTCTCAAAACTCTATTCTTATAGAGAAATTGAATTCCATGGGACTTTTGATGGGGCTTTTATTTTTAGAGAATATCTCTGAATTTTAACTTGTTTACATATTACAATGAATATTTCCATTATTAAATTATTTTCTGTTATAATGATTTTCTCTAAAAGTTGAAATTTTCAGCATTTCAATAACTCAAGATAATGACAATAAAAGCTACTGCTTATTGAGCACTTATTATGCCCCAAACAATGCTCCAGGCACTGTGTAATGGTGATCTCTTATAATCCTCACAATAATCTCTGTGCAAACAATATTACATTCAATTCACAGATGAAAAAAATATGCCTCAGGAAATTAAAATAACTTATCCAATGTCATAGACTAGTAAATTACAAAGCCATGATTCAAGTTCAGTTTCTGATTCCTAAATCCATGTGCATGATGATTAAGGCACAGAGTCTCTTTTAGTATTAATTATTTATATATACACAACTTCTCAACTTATTTGAGTTTGATTTGAGAATGAAGTCAATTTTAACAAGCAATATGAATTGGAACAATCAATAAATTAAATGACCATACTCTCCAAAGCAATTTACAGATTTAATGCTATTCCTATCAAACTACCAATGATATTAATAGAACTACAAAAAAGCTATTTTCTAATTCACGTGAAATAAAAAAAGAGCCCGAATAACCAAGGCAATCATAAGCAAAAAGAACAAAGCTGGAAGCATCACATTACCCAACTTCAAACTATACTACAAGGCTTTGGTAACCAAAATGACATGGTACTGCTACAGAAACAGACACATAGAACAATGGAAAAGAATAGAGAGCCCAGAAATAAGATCATACAAATATAACCTTCAGATCTTTGACAAAGCTGACAAGAACCATCTATGGAGAAATGACTCCCTATTCAATAAATGGTGGTGGAATAACTGGAAAACCATATGCAGAAGATTGAAATTGGGCCCCTTTCTACACCATATACAAAAATTAACTGGAGATGGATTAAAGACATAAACGTAAAACCCCAAACTATAAAAGCCCTGATAAACAATCTAGGCAATAACATTTTTTACATAGGCAGGGTCAAAGATTTAATTACAAAGATGCCAAAAGCAATTGCAACAAAAGCAAAAATTGTAAAATGAGATCTAATTAAACTTAAGAGTTTCTGTGCAGCAAAAGATACTATCAACAGAATAAACAGACAACCTACAGAATAGGATAAAACATTTGCAAACTATGCACTGACAAAAGTCGAATATCCAGCATCTACAAGAAACTTTAAAAAATTTACAAGAAAAAATAACCATTAAAAAGTGAACAGATTACATGAACAGATAATTTTCAAAAGAAGACATACATAGCCAACAAGCACATGAAAAAAAAGCTCAATATCACTGATCATTAGAGAAGTGCAAATAAAGACCATAATGAGATACTATATCACACCAGTCAGATGGCTATTACTAAAAAGTCAAAAAAATAACAGAATCTGGCAAAGGTTATGGAGAAAAAGACATGCCTATACACTGTAGTGGGAGTGTAAATGAGTTCAACCATTGTGGAAAGCAGTGTGGCAATTCTTCAAAGAGCTGAAAATAGAACTACCATTCAACCCAGCAATCCCATTACTGGGCATGTACCCAAAGGAATGTAAATCACTCTCCTGTAAAGACACCTGCACCTGTGTGTTCACTGTAGCACTATTCATCATTCATCATCACAAAGACAGGGAATCAACCTAGGTGCCCATCAATGGTGGATTAAATAAAGAAAATGTGGTACATATATATCATGGAATACCATGCAGCCGTAAAAAGACATCATATCTTTTGCAGGAACATAGATGGAGCTGGAGGCCATTATTCTAAGAGAACTAACACAGGAACAGAAAACCAAATTCCACATGTTCTCATTTACAAGCAGGAGCTAAATGATAAGAACACATGGACACAAAGAGGAGGACAAAAGACACTGGGGTTTACTTGAAAGTAGAGGGTGAGAGGAGGGAAAGGATCAGAAAAAAAAAAATAATAACTATTGGTTATTAGGCTTAGTACCTGGGTGATGAAATAATCTGTTCAACAAACACCTATGATATAAGTTCACCTATATAACAAACCTCCACATGTACCCTTTAACCTGAAATAAAATTTAAAAAGAAAAGGCAAACGTGGAACTGTAAGGTATACTTACGTATACTATGCTTTCACTATATTCTCTTTCAAAAGTTTGAAATAGATTATAATTAGATTTTCATTTGTTTATTGTTTAGATTTTCATTTAGGTAGACAAAGGCTGTTTAATGAAAGTCTGCTCATCTTGTGTTCCTTCACAATTTCCCAAAGCATAATCTGTTGTCGGTTAGGATGAGGAATTGTCAAAAAAGAAGGAGACAACATAATTATACTTAGCCAATGGTGAGCAAGTCTTACTGACCTCTAATTTAGTATTTGAGCATACTCAGTGCTTAAAATGGCTACATTGGAATCAGTTACAGACACTTAACATTAGTTAATTTGCTTTATGAAACTTGGTCATACAAATTAGGTCATTTTTGTCATACCCAATTAAAACAGAGTCAAAAAGCCAGGGGGAGAAAGCACTCAGAGCACATAACATTGCTCCAGAAAGATAATTTCCTACAAGTCAACTTGCTGAAATTGCCTGTTGTAACCTGAAACCAGTTTTATCTAATGACCACTGAAACAACCCTGAATGTTTTATCTAAGGCCCTCACTTGCCGATCAAAACCTGCCAGTTCCCCAAGACCTTACTAATAGCAATGAATTTTCTCAAAGAACAAAGCATAACATTTCCCTTTTTTTTAATAAAAGCTCTAACTTTTTATTTATTATTGAGACATACTTAAGACCATCCTGTGTGCATGCATGCGGCAAATTGCCATTCTTTCTTCCTAAATAAAATATATTCATTGAAAAGATGCGTCTCTATATTTATTTGACTTCAATAGCTTCCTGGGTTAAAGGTTAAGCAATTTTCTTTCTGTGTGAAAGCAAAAACACCCATCAGTTTATGGGACCTAAATATATTCTAGTAAGGTCACTCAGGCCCTTTTCTTCACTAAAGAGAAGACAACTTAAAGAACCGTGAACTTGTATTGTTGGAACCCTGTTTCCATCTACAATACCCTTCATTCAGCAAAATGTACTGAATATCTAACATGAGCCAGGCACTGTTCCAGAATGGGCAATATAAACTTCTATGTGGTTCTTACGCACTTATATTTGCAGGTGGGGAGTGGAGCAAGAGGCAGACATTAAATGAGAAAAACAATATAAGAACAAAGTTAAATGAGTGACATTATATAATTAAAATAAGGTGGAAACTGTAAAGGAAAGAAATAGGTCTGAAGGAAAGTTGTGTTAGCAAAAGATTTTATGAGCAGGGAACATTTAAGTTACAGACACAGGATTACAAAATGAAAAACAATATGGCTTTAAAAACAAACAACAGCAAAAAAGAAAAGAAGAAAGAAACAACGAAAAGGGCCTATGTTGCTGAAATGTGAGGAATGAGCAAATGAGTTATTTGAAGTAAGGTGAGAGGAGTAGTTTGACAATGGACAGTTAATATTAACAGATTTGAATTTTCCATGAGGGAAAATATGCAGTTACATGGTGTCACAGAAATTAAAGACACAGTTTTTAGTACAAGTGCTGTTTAAAGTATGAAGTTGTTCAAAGTAAGTATATTCATATAAATAAACATATGTTAATTGTATAAGAAGAAGGATGTTTTCTTTTTACCGATGTTCTGATGATACACACATCTACATGTAAACTCATGCCATCTTCGTGCATCCTGTAGAGTTAAAAAGTAAGATATACACTTTGGGAGGCCAAGGCGGGCAGATCATGAGATTAGGAGACCAACCTGGCTAACATGGTGAAACCCTGTCTCTACTAAAAATACAAAAAAAAAAAAAAAAATTAGCTGGGCATAGTGACATGTGTCTATAGTCCCAGCTACTCAGGAGGCTGAGGCAGGAGAATCTCTTGAACCCAGCAGGCAGAGGTTGCTGTGAGCCAAGATCCCGCTACTGCACTCCAACCTGGTGAGAGAGCCAGACTCCATCTAAAAAAAAAAAAAAAAATCAGCTATAGAGGCTTGAAAATATATGTTCACTGTAACTTTATTAGCCTCCAGTATTAATATTATTGCTATTTATCAAATGCCAAAAGAAATTGTATGAAAGCACAGGGGTTGTACTTCAGAAACAATTTAGCAAGTTCCCTAAGACACAATAGGACATCTAATGTCTACAACATCTGAATAAATGCAGTGATTTCTTAGCTCCTTCATTGCTTACTGGAAGGATGAATGATACTACATTTTACTTAGCTATATGAGGATACTTTCTAGACTATTTTGGATGTATCAGAATTTTTCTCCTCTCAGTGCGCTGTAAATATTTATTCTTCAAACATTGTTTTGCTTTGAAGATTGTTATGGTATCTTGCTGGCTCATCACCAGAGAGAGTATTATTCGTGCTTGGCATAAACTCTATGAATTGCAACATGTAACTTTGCAATAAATTGCAATATATGAATTGAAAATTAATGTTGGTCAGCAAGAAAATATATTCCTACTCTTTAAATATTATTCATATTATAAATTTAAGAATACACCTTCAAATTGTCAACAAAAGCCAAGTTAAAATAAGTAACTTGTATGGAAGAATTGAGTAAAAATAGTCAATATACTTCTGTTATATTTTATAATTTTAATTTAAAATTTTTATCAAGCTAAATGTGTGTGCCATCCCTTTTCTTCTTAGAGACTTATAATAAATCCTTACTGCAAATTAAAATGAAATTTAGATATGTTAATCTAGCCTAAAAGACCAAACATGGCCTGATTAATCTGCTTCCTCAACCTCCTCTCACACTGATTGCACTCAATATGTCAAGTTTAAGAACTGTTCACCATCTGCTGTGTCTGCCTACACTGCCCTTCTCCCTCTGTTGAACATACCAATCTCATTTCTGCTCTGGTCCTTTGAGCATTCCATTTTTTCTCTTTGAAGGCATTACCTCTGGATTTACCCTGTCCAGACGTAAATGCTTATACTAATCATTTGGTTCTCAGGTTAAGTTTCACCTAATTGTAAAAACTTTCTTTTACCATTCTAGTTAATGCAGCCACCAAACACCTTTCACTTGGATAGTTCCAGTTTCATCTGACCTCATGTCTCTTTTCAAATTTCTTTCACAGCACAGATCACAATTTGGAATTACATTATTGACTTACTTGTGTTTTAATTTTCATCTCACTCCACAAAATTTTAAACACCATAAAGATGGCAATGATAGGTTTCTTAGTCACCATTGTTGTCACAAGAGATTATAAAAGTGCCAACATGTGACATCTCAATAAACAGAAAGTAAAACACAACGTTTTAGATCCTGAAAGTGTTCTCTTATTATATTATATACATGCATTAGAAACGCTCTATTAAGAGTCACATAAATCCTTTACTGCATGTATTGTGAAAATGTTTTCAAGGACTTTTCACTAATTACTCTGAAGTCTTTATGAAAATGTCTCAGCAATAAGAAAACTGTTTATTTTAAATATCTATGATTTTATGTTTATGAATGTTATATTGTGAAAACATTGTTCTCTTTTATTTACCTACTAAAAGCATCAAACTTGCGCTGGGACGTAGGGATGAATAGAGTCTTGGGGCATACATATCTGTAGGCCATTCTTACCTGTCTTCATTTTTTTCTCATCTGAATTCCATTTATCTAACATCTATAATGATATTATAAATATTATATACTTATAACATTAGAAAGGCCTTAAAACTTACATGCAATAAAAGGTGAACAATGATTTTCCTAACAATGAGTGACCATTTCAAAATTTCTAGAATTATAAAACAATACTTTTGAAGCTAACTCAAGAAATACACATACGGATTACATTTTATTACAGGAAGTACTCTTTTAAGCGTAAGTTTAAAAGTAAGTTTCCACATCCTTTTTTTCTTTAACATTTAACATCCCCTTTAGACAGACATGTTATTTGTCTTCTATTTTACAGATAAGAAAACCAAGAAAAATAAACAGGTTAACTAAAAGACCCTAAGATAAATAATTTATGAGTTATACAAATTCATCAAGTCCTTCACTTAAATGTCCAAATTCAGTTATATTCAACCATTCCCTAGAGCCATCACTGAGACATCAACTTACGCATTCCACTAAGGACCCGTGACAGCTATAGAAGATCTATTTATTTTTCAAGGGTGATAATATTGATATTATCAAGAATCCCAATATCAAGAACTACTTATCTTTGTCTCTTTCTTTAAAAAGCAACCAGTACTTACAGTTGCCTCTAGCATAGATGGATCATAATTCTATTTGAGAATTATTTTCTAAGCTTAAACCGTTAATTGTGGTACTATGCATTCAGTGTAGATTTTTGTTGTTGTTGTTGTTCAATGCTTATCACCAGACACCTGTCTCAAAGCCTGAGGGAGTAATAGCTCAGGCAGACTCTATGAGCCATCTGCCACTGACATTCTCAGATTGTACTGGGTCAACTTCTCTGGGAATTATATAAGAAGTCTTCTTTGACCTACCCTTTCAGGCCGAACAGATCACATTGTAACCGCACTGGATTTTAGAGTGGGCCACTTCTTAAAAAGGAAATGTCACATTGAATGTGAAGCTGGTGATTGGCATATAAGATACTTGAGGAAATAAAAACAATTTTTAGATTTTAACATGAGCAATTTAGCTGTGGAGTTTCTGTGTTTTGATGAAAACACAGTTTTCCTTCAGATGATAATCTCACGTTATCTTGACGCACTCAATGTGTCAAGTTTAAGAATTGCTCACTATCGCTCTTCAGGAAGAAGTTTTGTCATTTGTCTTAAATTAATCGTGTAATGACAATGACCTCAAAAAAAGAATACTGATATTCATGGTGATCTTACAGTCGGCATCCTATTTGCCATTGAAATTCAAGAAGTTTGCAGAATGACTTTTTTAAAAAGGTTGTTTTAGTCTTAGAAAACAACCTCTTCAAAAAAATGTTTCCAGTTTAATTTAAAATTCAACTTCTCTGATTATAGATCTGTACCTCTTATTAGCATTAAATGAGTTGGTAGTCTCTACTCTTCCTGAAAATGAGTCTTCAATGATTTCATTTGAGATAAAAAGGAAATATATATTCAGACTTTTCCTATTAAATCTCAATGCCCTCAAGCAAATGGTCTGCTGAAAGGTGGTACAAACTACTAAAGATGCCCTGGAGAAGCTTATTAGAGGATATCAATTAATATGAATTGCCAGATTTTCACTGCTCGATATGTCACTACTTGCACAGTCAGTACTATTGAATTATTAATAGAACAATGCCTTAGGACTTGCCTCCATTATTTCTACGCAGGCTTAAAGAAAAGTTTAAAGACAAATAAATACATATCCTGGGTACTATATTTCCTGTAGCTAGAATATTGATCATATCTATTTCTAGATTCTGTTTTTAGCTAGGAATTATGAAGTAACACTGAGGTGTGTTCATTATTTGATATTAGAAATGATGGGCAACAAGTTGGTGTAATTTTATTTGTGACCAACTGCAATGGCATCTCTCACAGAATGGAAGGATCTGAATCAAAATTCCAGAGCAATTCCTTGAAAGTCAACCTAGGGATCCACCCTGAAGGACTTTTTAGATTTCCAAAAGGAAAAAGTATCACTTCATTCCTTGCTATGGGAAGAGTTGAAGAGATGCAGCCTAGTATTCCAAAATAAATCAATGAACCAGTCTTATTTGATCTACCATGTTTCTCATTAAAACATTTTGTTAGTAAGCAGAGAAGAGCATTGTGGTCAGCACATAGTAGATGTGGTTTGCTAATATCAATTTTATTTTGTGAGAATAAATTGATTTAAAGCAGGGTCAGTGCAAGTGAAGGAAAACTTGTTGAGTATCTAATCGCCTTACTTGAATCACTGTCTAAATGGAACTGGGTATATTATCTTTTTGTAATGATTTATTGCTATCAGTTTTATCTAATTTTAAGAATTTAATGATAAAACAGTACAACACTAATGTCCATTAGAAAATATTCTCAGTAACACATTTTAAATGTATTTTTACAATATTGATTTGCACTATGTAAATGTTGGGTCCTTGAAATGTCATTATGTTTCTGTATTTGATAGGCTAAGGCATTTCTGAAAGATATTCATGTTAAACACAGCAGTCTATTGGTTAAAAATTTATAAATAAAAATTTTTGACAAGGCTTAGAAGCTCATAGACTTTCTAAATGATGGTAGTTTGAAAATAAATGATGCAATATATTACAGATGCTAAAGGAGAAGCTAATGAAGGAGCTAAAGTCATACAATTTAAAAGAATTAATGTTTGACCTTCTCTAAAGTGAATGTGTTTAGAATTACCTAAATATGAAAACAGTTTAGGGCCTGGTGCGGTGGCTCACTCCTGTAATCCCAGCATTTTGGGAGGCCGAGGCAGGCAGATCATGAGGTCAGGAGATTGATACCATCCTGGTCAACATGGTGAAACCTCGTCTCTACTAAAAGGCAAAAATTAGCCTGGCCTGGTGGTGTGCACCTGTAGTCCCAGCTACTTAGGAGTCTGAGGCAGGGGAATCAGTTGAACCTAGGAGGCAGAGATTGCAGTGAGCCGAGATTGTGCCACTGCACTCCAGGCTGACAACAGAGTGAGACTCTGTCTCAAATAATAATAATAATAATAATAAAATAAAAAATAAAAATAAAAAAATAGAATTTGATGAATCCAAATACTTAACTATGAAAGAGTGTATTGAAGTGTAGATACCTCAGAGTCCTAATATGAGAGAGAAAGAATGAGATAGAGAATGAACATGAGAGTGACAAGAGCAAGACAGAGTGAGAGAAGGATTTACATAAAGAAATGCTGTTTGATGGTGATGTAGTTTAACCCGAAATGTCCTAATTATTTTCTTGTTCTGAAATGTAATTAAATTGACAATTATGTGATCCTTCAGAGCTTAAATAAAACTGTTTGATAAGAAATAATGTTGATATTAGACAACAATGACACCTAGTTTCAAATTTAAAATGCACAAATAAATTAAAGGAAGCCTTAACACTGAACACAGATTTGTAGAATTTTTAAGTAAATAATTCATTTAAGTTTATTTTTATTATTTAATGGGAAACAGTTACAACTTTGCCACACCGAGAAGTCTTCGAAGTTTTAGTTCAACTATTTTCCCCACTGCATTTAGTCTTTCTCAGTGAGCTACTGAAAATGTGAAGGGAAAGTGTGTCAGGCTGTCTCTGCCACTGCCCTCTGTGCCCTGCACTTAGCGGTGTTCAAAACTGTTTGATGGTGAGCAAGGAAAAGAAAATGGGAGGAATTGGAATGGATTCTACATAGAGGAACTTTCCTTGCTGATTTTAACATGTCACAGCTGTATTTTGTTAATGAAACATTCAAATGAAAGCTTCAAAGTAAGAATCCAAAGGGGTTGTGTGAGAATTGAAAGTTCCCAACCCCGTCACATTAACTGAGCTATAGATTCTACTATCATTCTTGTTCGTGTGTTTATTTTATTTACATGAAATTTGATTAGGCAAAATTACTGAAGTATATTGATTTAGAAGCTAACTCGAGACTAACGTACAAATGTGGTCCAGAAGGTTTTCTGAGATACAATATGCCTGTTGGGTAAAACATGACAGGTAATCTCTCTA
This sequence comes from Piliocolobus tephrosceles, assembly GCF_002776525.5. Classification (NCBI taxonomy): domain Eukaryota; kingdom Metazoa; phylum Chordata; class Mammalia; order Primates; family Cercopithecidae; genus Piliocolobus; species Piliocolobus tephrosceles. Next base: position 45,353,813 of record NC_045455.1, on the reverse strand, counting down.
GACTGGACTGAAGTGGGATTTGTAGTTTTATAATTCTGCAGGGAAAGTAATGTAACAGCTGTGAAATAACGTGATACTTAAATGCCATTTTCTTACCAGTAGTGAGGATTTTTAATTGATGTATTTAGCAGGTATTAAGCAAACCTCTACACTCTTGTCCAGTGGGAAGTGGTTGTCATGTGCCCCATGCTGTTATCCCATATGGTAGAACTGCCCATGTTCAAAATTCCTTCCGTTTGGATCTGATAAAAATCCCTGATTAATTTAGACTTGCAATTGAAAGTGTTGCAAAAAATGTGAACAATATATGATACCTGAGTTTAGTGTCCCCCCTTCATCCCTTAATTTTCTCTAGTTCACATAAGCATAGCTAGCCACATTCTGTTTCAGGATTAAGGTAGTGATAATTTCATTTTATGTGTTCATTAAGATCAGATGCACTTTTAAATGTATTTTATTTTTTATTTTTATTATTTACAAATGGACAAATTAAATGGTAGGTATTTACAGCATACAACATGATGTTTTAAAGTATATAACATTTCAGAATGACTAAATATAGCTAATTAATGTATGCATCTTTTTTTGTTATTCAAAAATCCTTTTACAGTAGTAGACATTTCACAATGAGAACTTTATGAGTGAATGAGTGAAATAACATTTCTACCTTATGTTCAGGGGTTATTCTGATAGGATTAAAAAGAATAATAGAGCAGGTTATAAATAGTAAAGTCTAATATAGCAGTGTATTTGGTAGCAGTTTTGATATATCTATTAGGATAAATTGCCTTAAAAATTAACTAAGATAGTAGCAGTGAGGTATGGTAGAAAAAAGTCAGGATTTGAAGACAGGTTATCTGAGTTCAAAGCCTAGATCTAAAATTTACAAGCTTTGTGTTTCACTGAAACTCTCCAAACTTTAGTATTCTTTAAGGAAAGTGGGGTTAATGTGAATAAAATAGTCATTGCTGTTCAGATAAAATTCTGTAAAACACTGAATGAACGTCATCTAACATCTATCATAGTTCCTAATAAATGTTGGTTACTTAATAAGTATTCCATGAATAAAGAGTTTTGAAAATTCTACATTAAGGTAGACACATTAGTTGCTCCTATGATTAACTACCTGGAATTAAAATAGCTTGAAGATAAAAAGACTGCACTAAAAATAAATAAATAAAACCTCCTTTTTGTCCAAAGTTGTAAGAGTGGATAAAACTCAGGCCTTCTTTGAACTGATGTCTGGTGCATAAGCAGTAAGTTACATTTGAACATTGCCATTGCCTTGAACTAAAGAATTAAAATATATTTTTGTCAAATTGAGAGAGAAGAAGCATTTTTCTTGTTTTAAAAATTGTCCTTTGTGCATGAAGAGAGCAGATGGTAGAGCAGAGGGAGGAGATGGTACATATATATTATCAAGTGCTTAGCACATAAATCAATAGTCTTTTAAAATCCAAGTTAAACTTAAGAATGACTTGATGAGATGCAGTATCAGTTATGTCACCTCAAACATGAAATATGTTGTTAATAGAATAATTGTGCTGGTGTTGTTTTGTAAAAAAAAAAAAAAAAAAAAAAAAAAAAAAAGCTATAACAGATAAATTATATGCAATGTTTAAATTATAAACATACAACCCAGGTAGTTAATATTATGTAGAAGTTAATGAGATTATGATTTAGAGGAATGATTATTTCTACAAATTAATCTTCATTTGTGAGGACTGAGAAATCTTTACTAAATGCATGAAGGGAAAACTGTCTATCATGGCTGAATTTCACCCATGCCTGACATGATAACATCCTGCCACTAGAGCTCATTGTTGCTCTTTCTATAGATTCCAAGTTCGATTTATTTTTCTTTATTCTTTTTATTTTCTCTTTTTCACTTGCTTGCTCGCATTTCTCTGTTAGCTGGCTATAATCCACTCTGAAAAATATCACATTCTAAAAGCATATTGATATTTATGAATATGTATAATCCAATATCTAGAATCTTCTTTTAAGACCATGATAGGATGTCCAAACTATGCAAGTCTCTGATAAAAGAGCAGCTTACGGAATCATTTGCACAAACACCAGTCTGGTAAACAGATGTCTCCTAGTTAAATATATTATATCACGTTTATCAAACATGTTAAAGTGTTAATTTTCACATATTCTCCAAGCTTGATCAATTTAATGAAAAATACTAAAGGATCCTATAAGGTGTAATTTGGACTACGTAAATCGTTTTACTATTGTAATTTCCTCCAAAATCTATGCCCTTGCATAGTTATTAAGTAATATTTGAAGTCTTTTTTTCTTAAGGCCAATACTGAGACCAAATGCCTTTAAGGTATTTTTAATTCCTCATTGTAAATAGGAAACAAATGAAGTACCCCACCACTGCCAACATATACACACACAACAAATTAAGACTTTGTTACTTTCAAGTTGTCTTTGGAAACAATATTTAGGACGACATGTAAAAATTGTTGGGCCGGGCGCGGTGGCTCAAGCCTGTAATCCCAGCACTTTGGGAGGCCGAGACAGGCGGATCACAAGGTCAGGAGATCGAGACCATCCTGGCTAACATGGTGAAACCCCTGTCTCTAAAAAAAAAAGAAAAAAAAAACTAGCCAGGTGAGGTGGCGGGCGCCTGTGGTCCCAGCTACTCGGGAGGCTGAGGCAGGAGAATGGCGTAAACCCGGGAGGCGGAGCTTGCAGTGAGCTGAGATCCGGCCACTGCACTCCAGCCTGGGCGACAGAGCGAGACTCCGTCTCAAAAAAAAAAAAAAAAAAAAAAAAAAAAAAAAATGTTTACAGGCTGGGCATGGTGGCTCAGGCCTTAATCCCAGCACTTTGGGAGGCCGAGTCGGGTGGATCACTTGAGGTCAGGAGTTCCAGAACAGCCTGGACAACATAGGGAAACCTCATCTCTACTAAAAATACAAGAAATTAGCCAGGTGTGATAGTGCGTGACTGTAATCCCAGCTACTCAGGAGGCTGAGGTGACAGCATCGCTTGAAACCAGGAGACTGAGGTTTCAGTGAGCAGAGATCGCACCAGTGCACTCTAGCTTTTGTAACTGACAGGACTCTGTCTCAAAACACAAGCAAACAAAACAAAACAAAACAAAACACACCACACACAAAAAAAAAAACTGTTTATGTTACGCTTGGAGGGCTTCTCCCAATGTGTAGAGATGATGCCAATACTGCCTAAGGCAGCCAGATCAAGGTACTTTCTATCTTAAGTAGTAATAGGAGAAGGAAGTGGTGAATTAAAAAAAAAAAAAAAATGAGCGGTTTACCAAGAGACATTTGTGAGTTCCTTCTACTTTCTATTTTATCCTGGCTTCCTCCCTATGTGTCAAATCACTGAATGCTCCTGTTGCTTTCCTGATCAGTCTCAAACTGTTGGCAACCTAACTCCAACACCCAGTCAAACAAATAGTAATCCAGTCAAACAAGCAAGAATTGCCCAAAATTCATATTGTGTGTTTGTTGTGTGAGTTTTATGAATTCTATTAGATAATAGAAGGCCCCCAAAAATGTCCAGGATAATTTTGGTTTGTTTCTATTTTCACTAAATCAGAGGTCATTATGTTATCATGGTCACACAAATCTCCACATATCTTATTAAACTATAGATGCTCTTTTCCAAGAAAAACTCCCATTTAAAATTTTCTAAAGAATCCAACAGCCCAAGCCAAGTTAAAACTATGACCTAAATTCCCTAACTAGCTCCAAAATGAATTTTCAATGAATTCATTACCTCTTTCATTTTCTCAATAACCTTTTTCAATTAAAAACATAACTCAAAACTGTGCATGCCTGTTTCACTCATGCACACACAGCTCAAGTTGTTCCCACAATGCTTTTATGGGAACACACTTCGTTATAGCACAGTCTGGGGCACTCTAAGCTGGATCTTCCTATAATTTGGCCCCACTTCATTATAAACACTAGCTTTATGCTCCAGGCCCACCCCACTCCCCCACCCATCACTAACTAATTGAGACACTACTTTTCTGATAACCAAAGCAAAATATTTCCTTCTGTTCTACTCTCTGCTTCAGAGAGTTAAACATTTGAGCATTTCTACCAAATAAGCATTTCTCTTATAAATTCCACACTCCCTGGATATACAATAATGGATAGTTAAATTGCTTATGTGCTCTTATGATGTGTCAGACTATCAAAAAGAATTGGACAGACAATTTAGGTTCATATTTCAATAACTGGTATAGGTAACTTCCTATTTTTTGCCTAGTTAATTTCATATGCTGAGAGAGTTCCTGGAGATATAGGCAGAGTACAGGCTAGGAGAAAGAAGATGGACAATGTAATTTGAATGAGAAAGATGTACAGTGATACTTTTCCTTTCAAATTACCTGACAATTCAAGAGACGTGGGTTATATATTAAGGAAAGAATGTAGTTCAAGACAGCATATGCCTGCCTGGGACTGCCTTAGATAAATGGACAGCTTTCTATATTGTGGAAGTTAGATATTATATTCAAGATAAACGGTTTGACTGACAGATCAGTATCTGAGAGAATCCTGGCATATCAATATCTTCATGCAAATAAGCACAGCCATTCTAAAGTCATTAGCTGAACTTTTGGTTGGGGGTGGGTCTGTGCAACTAAAAGCAAGAGTGATGAAGAGTTTAACATTTCCACAAAAATCGACAGATCATAAAAGTTACATGTTGAAAAAATATAAAACATATTTGAAACAACTGTCAATGAAAATTATTGAAATATTTATCTCTTGAGATTTTTTATATGTAATATAAAATTTTACAAACTTTTAAAATAAGATAGGCACCCTAACAGTGCATTGTAATGGGAATGATATTTACATGATACACTTTAAAGACTAAATGTTTAGCAAATATAAATATTGGTCATCATTCATGAATCAGAGTACTAGAATTTCTCTTTCTTTTTCTTTTTTTGCTAATTTAATTCTTGTATATTTTTGCTTTGTGTAGCATATTTCAATAATAATGCACATTGCACAGACTAGTGTTCAGTATTCTGAGTAATTAGCAGATTTAAATTAGCCTCTGCTATAGAGAACACACTAGTCTTTAAGCCTTGCTATTTTTCATTGTAGTATTTTATTTTTATCACCCCACAAGGTTTTAGTTGATTCTTTGTATATTTGAAATTTACAAGTATTTTAGAATCATATAAATTTTCTTTCACTTTGAAATTTGTTAAACACATAAACAGTCACCAACATCATTGAAGATAATATGGTATGAACATTTCTTATGATACTCTGACCTACCTTTTATCCTAGGACTAGGCTTGAAGCCTGGTAACTAGAAATTACTAGTCTCACTGGAACAATTCTTTATAAAGAGAATTGATGTCTATATAAATACAATGTGCATACTTATGCAAGCAGCCATTAACCTTTAAACCTTATTCGACTCCTCCTGAGTACAATCATTTGCCCCGTGTTATCAAGTTAACATCAACTGAATCATTAGCATCTTGCAGACTTTGTGGCAGGGTTCACCGTGGAAGGATTCACCTATGAGGGTATTTATTTGTCTTTTAGTGTCTATGGTCTTTTAATCTGCAGCTTGTTTTCCTATGATTCAAGAACCCAAAACTACATGGTCTTATATAGCAAAGTTGCCAAAAAAGTGGATGGTATTCCACTTTCTTTGTATAGAAGACTCTAATTTCCCCAGTTGTTACATAGAATTGTTTCAAATGTCTAGATACTGTAGCCTCACAGTACTCTTATTAGAAATATGCAAATGAAATTAGAAAGAAGTACTCTTTATTTTCTATGTCATTTTACATGTAGAAACATGATTTATGTTTGTGTGTTTGAAGAGTGCTTTACAATTACGTAGTAATCCATGTAATAAATATGGGGAATTATGTATTGATCTACTGACTATCAAGCTCTATTCTTTGATTACAAGGGATAAAAGTGTTTATTGTACAATATATTTTCAAATGTTCCTATGTGGATTATCTGCTTTTGTCTCTTATTTTTAGTCATTTATTTTTCCATCTTAAATCACCTTTCCAGAAAAGCTCAACCAGTTCCTAGGCTGTCACTCTTTAGTGAAAAATTGAAATAACCAAATCCAATGAATAAATTGAATCACATACTAAAATGATGTTTAGATTTCTTGAACACAATAATAAAATGCCCTCACATATCTCTATAGCTATGTCAAACTTCTTTTTAAAATCTCTTGATTATTCTCTCCTTCTTATACCTTCCCTTAAACTTTCTCCTCAACCAACTGAATTAGCCACTCAATTTATAATGAGTTGATCAGAAACCTGGATGTCATACATGAATTTACTCATCTTTACATTCACACCTCCAAAGAATCAATATTAAAATTGAATCTTTTTCCTCCTTGCCCTTAATCTTTTTCTAGTTTTGGCTCCCATCCTCTTCCCTTTGGTTTACTGCAATAATATAAATTGTCTATAGTCCCCAAAAGTTCCAAACATGAATGTACATTTTACTGAAGAGGAAACCAGATGGCAAATAAGTACATGAAAATATGTTTAACATTATCTACCAGGAGAGAAACATAAAAATCATAGTACATGACTAAACCTGTCATAATCACTAAATAAAAAGCTGTGAGCAAAACAAAAATAACGTCATTAAAAATGGGCAAAGGACATGAACAGATACTTGTCAAAATAAGACATACAAGTGGCTAACAAACATGAAACACTGCTCAGCATCACTAATCATCAGAGAAATACAAATCAAAACCACAATGAGATACCATCTCACACCAGTCAGAATGGCTATACTAAAAAAAAAAAAAAAAAAGAAAAAAGAAAAAAAAATACAGGCGCTGGAGAAGCTGCAGAGAAAAGAGAATGCTCATACATTGTTGCTAGGAATGTAAATTAGTTCAGCCACTGGGGAAAGCAGTCTGGAGATTTCTCAAAGAACTTAACACAGAGCTACCATTTGACCCAGCAATCCCATTACTGGGTATGTAACCAAAGGAAAATAGGTTATTCTATCAAAAAGACACTCATATGCATTCATATGTTCATTGGTGCCCTATCAACAACAGCAAAAACATGGGCGCAACCAGGTGTTCCTCAATGGTATACTGAATAAAGAAAATGTGGTGTATATACACCATGGAATACTATGAAGCCATAAAGATAATGAAGTTACATTCTTCCCAACAACATGGATGTAGATGGAGGCCACAATCCTGAGTGAATTAATACAGGCACAGAAAACCAAATTGGATGTGTTCTTACTTATAAGTGGGAGCTAAAATTGGAACACACGTAGACATAATTATGGGAGCAAAGACACTACAAACTACTTGAGGGGAGAGGGAGGCAGGAGGCATAGTTTGAAAAACTACTAATTGGGTACTATGGTTACTACCTGGTTGTTGGGATTCGTACCCGCAAACTTCAACTTCATTCAGTATTCTCATGGAAGATGATTGCACATTTGACCCCATATCTAAAAAAAAAGCTGTAATGTTTAAAAATGAATGAATAAATAAAATTAATTAGAAAACATGCTAAAAGCCCTATAAAAATAATTTTCATGCTATATTGTTTTAGGTAGATTGTACGGTTTTTGAATATTTTTTGTGACAGTGGTCACTGTACATTTGCATCCTAATGAAATAAAAGTGAATCTTTGGCATGACCATACTGAAAAAATAGATTAAAAGCTATGAAAATGCTTAATGCTGATAAAGATGCAGAAAAATTGGATCACCCATTCATTACCGGCAAATATATAAAATTAAAAAAAAAAATGTTAAACATGCAACTAATTTAGAACTCAAAGATTGCACTCCTGGCCTTTTATGTTATAAATAAGGAATAAAGGTTATATGTACACAAAATCCTGTACATAAATGTTTATAGCAGCTTTGTTCGTAATTGCTAAAACCTGAGAATAATCCAGATGTTGTTCAATGGTTGGATGGTTAAACAAACTGTGGTATATCGATATCACGGAATACTGTTCCACAATAAAAAGCAATGACTTATGTGTAACTACCTGTATGAATCTTCAGAGAATCTTGCTGAAAGAGAAAGGCCAACTCCAGTAGGTTACAGGCCCACTACAATAAGTTATGTATGAATTTATTTATATTATATTCTCAAGGTGACAAAATTATAGAAATGATAAACAGATCAGAGGTTGCCAAAGGTTAAGGACTTGCCAGGAGGGAGGAAGAAGGTGAGATGGAAGTTGATGTGACTATTAAAAGGCATTGCAAGGGACCCTGACAGTTATGGAACTGTTTTGTATCTTGACTGTGTGATGGATGAACAGATCTACACATGTTATAAAGTTGTATAGAATTAATTGCACACATATACATCCACACAAATGAGTACAAGTAAAATCGGGGAAATCAGAAGAATATTGATTTAAGGGGAGAGAGACTATTGCAATAGTGGAAAGACATCGAAGTCAAGTTGGCTGAAACAAAAGGTAGGAGAGTTTCTACGTGCAGGGTGAGCTAGTGGAAAAGTACTGAAGGAGTCAGGGGGTAACTTGGTCAATGTGATTAGGCCATCTGTGTTTGCCAACTGGCACTTACTAAAGATAGATTATTACACTTTCACAGAAACTGGGAAATAGGGGCTCTATCTTGATTATATTTCAAAAGATGGCTTCCAACTCTTCCAGACATTCCTGGATTCTAGAAGATTTATATCTCAAAGAGCAAGATAAACAATTTACAATTTTGAGTTTTCTAAAGTAAATGCTTTGAAAATAAAAAAAAAAAAAAAAAGCGGTGGAGGTCAGGAACTTACAGTCAGGAAGAAATATGTCTAAAGTTTAGAAGTTTGGTCAGGCTGAAGGGAACGCTGAGGCCATCTTAGTCCCTTTCTGTCCATTCCTGACACTGCAGCAAATTTGCCTGTACTGAACCTGGTTCTCCTGTAAGCCTTAGGTGAATCACCCAGTGGTTTTCCTGGATCCATCATATGTAATTTCCTCTCAGATGACTTTGAGTACATCTTTGAGTACAACTAATCACATCTATATTGTTTTTTGTTTTTGTTTTTGTTTTGTTTTGTTTTTTTTTTTGTTTTTTTTTTTTTTTTTTTGAGACGGAGTCTCACTCTGTCGCCCAGGCTGGAGTGCAGTGGAGGGATCTCAGCTCACTGCAAGCTCCGCCTCCTGGGTTTACGCCATTCTCCTGCCTCAGCCTCCCGAGTAGCTGGGACTACAGGTGCCCGCCACCTTGCCCGGCTAGTGTTTTTTGTTTGTTTGTTTGTTTGTTTGTTTCGTATTTTTAGTAGAGACGGGGTTTCACCATGTTAGCCAGGATGGTCTCGATCTCTTGACCTCGTGATCCGCCCGTCTCAGCCTCCCAAAGTGCTGGGATTACAGGCTTGAGCCACCGCGCCCGGCCTATATTGTTAATCACTCTGTTTTGTAGTTATCTATTTGTACTTCTATTTCCTCCAATCAACTACAAACTTATTAAAAGGAAGTACTGTGTCTTCTTCATGGTTCTTAGCAAAGAACCAGTACTTACACATCATTTATTTGATCATTTATTCAACAAATGTAGATGAGGAACCTAACATGTGACCAGAAAATATATAAGCCCTCTTCATCACATTGCTAATACCCCTCGACCCAGGACCTCTGTCATGGTATTTAACACATTATATGTTTCAAAATGATATTTGTGCACATATTTAGTTGTTTTTTGCCCTGGGGGATAAAAATAACTGTGTATATATTTTTTCCTATTTAGGACATTCGACATATTTTAAAAGGAGTTGATCTTTTTTTCCTCCAGATCTGTTCCTTTATCATATTATTTATTATAGTTAAGGATATCATCATCCATCTAACTGCTCAAGCCAGTACATACGAGGTTATCCTAGAAACCTTCTGCCTTGTTTAGCTCTCACATTTATTTGGTAAAGAGGCCTGGATAATTGTGTCATCTAAGTGTTCCACACTTCTATCTCCTCTTTTAAATACCTATAGATGGTACATTAGGTCATCATAACCTGGGCTATTAATTTATCTGACTCCACTCAATCCGTTGTCCACACTTCAATCAAAAGATTTTTCTAAAGTAGAATCTAACAATTTCATAATTTCTCCGATAAAATATTTCAAAGTATTTCCTTCCCTCTCTTCTCTCCATGCCTTGGAAAAATAATAAACTCTATAGTTCTCAACATGGCATTCAATGACTTGCATGATTCAGAGTCCATCTCACTCTATGGGATCATATTTCTGTATTTTTCTTCATGTATCTTATGATCCAGAAATTAATTGATATCAATTGATACTGCTATAAGACCTTAAACTTATGCATGCTTTTATATTTTTGCGTATGTCTCTTTCTCATTTTTCATTTATTGTCCTAGAGCATTCTCCCTCACTCCCTACCTTCCTTCCTCCCTGCCCTTTATCTTTAATATATTAGACTAATATATAGTCTCTATCTCTCTCACTCTCTCTCTCTCTGTCTCTCTCTCTATATATATATGTAAACTATATTAGACTTTAATATATATAATATATTAGACTTTAATAAATAATCCTCAAAGCAGAAATATACCTTCTATGAGAAAACTTTCTAACTTTCTTTTACTGCACCCTACTCTTGAACTGATTTACCTGTGTCTTTGTATGTGTGTATATTCAAAAACTATAAGAAAACAAATGCTACAAGAAATTAGACATACAAAGAAAAGCAAGAGGAAATAATGGATACAAAGTTGATGTGGAGGAACAAAATGCAGAGCATCTCCTGGTATTTTAAGAAAATTAGAAACAGAATTGAAGGAGGTGTTATACACGCTTCATGGGCATGCCCAGGATTATTTACAGTAATACTTAAATGAAAAAAAGGTCAGATGCAGTATATTATAGTCCTTTTCTTAACAATGTCAATCATTTTAAGTTAGTAATGGAGTAAAAAAACAGTCAGGACTCAATAGAAGGGCAAAATATTGAAAGGATTTGAATAAAAAATGCTCATTATAATGTGTGCTGTATATGCAGTTCAGATTTCATTTTATGTAATTTTTGAAGAAAATAGAACATAGCTTGCATAATGCATTTCATAGTAATAACATTATGCATGATAGATGAATAAAACTAGAAAATTTGTTTTATTGCTCTGTGTCGTGTCTGAGTAACGGCTAAATGTACTAGTGCTTTCAATTAGTATCATTGCTTTATACAGAGTCAAGTGCAGCCAAATTGCATAGAGAGGTGAACTGACAATTTGTCAATTCATTGGCTCAATTACATACCCAAAGAACCACTTTGAGTTTTAGATTCAGGGTGGATTATTTACACTGAACCAATTAACCAGTTCAATGATAAATGTCTACTCTGTGAACATAACTTGAAAGTAAATATATATCTACAAATCACTTAAAACTATTGGCGCTATCTCAAACATCTATGTGCCTACCTTCATACGTAACATAACAAAGAGGAAGAAAGTTACCATGCATTTGCTTACGGCTATTTGATCTGAATTCTTCACATTTAGAAAGGTGTTACATTCCTCAGTGATGCACTTTAGAACTGGAATGAGGAGCCCTTAACAAGGAGGAAATAAAATTGTATCTTTTATTTCCAAAAAATATCTAATTTCTCGTATTACGGTTTCCTAGAATACAGAGACTCTGTGCATATATTTTTTCTAAGTAATCAATTATTCTTATCGGAATTTAAGTTGAATTCATCAATAAACAAAAATAAGATATTTTATGCCATATTATAGAAAGTTACATTCAAATATAAGAAGGATGAGACTGGGCGCGGTGGCTCACGTCAGTAATCCCAGCAGTTTGGGAGGCCGAGGCCGGCAGATCACGAGGTCAGGAGATCCAGACCATCCTGGCTAACATGGTGAAACCCCGTCTCTACTAAAAATACAAAAAATTAGTTGGGCGTGGTGGCGGGCGCCTGCAGTCCCAGCTACTTAGGAGGCTGAGGCAGGAGAATGGCGTGAACCCGGGAGGCAGAACTTGCAGTGAGCCGAGATCGTGCCACTGTACTCCAGCCTGGGAGACAGGGCGAGACTCCGTCTCAAAAAAAAAAAAAAAAAAAAAAAAAAGACATAAGGATGAAATATTTCAGTAAGAAATTCCCACCACATGCTGCTACCACCACATATTAGCAAATATTTACTTAACTGACTAATTTTTTTTACTTGCTACATTATATTTCCTTTTACATGCTAATTTCCTTGCTATATTTTTCAATCAGCACTTCTTAAGTATTTAAGGAATGTAAATCAGAATACACACATTAAAAAAAAATCAACATTGTGGGATTTTTGTTTTTTTAAAAAAGACAAACCAAATTTGATCAAAATAAGATTATTTTAGAAATATGGTTCTGGAAACTGAGCCAAGGCCAAAAATAGAAACCTTCAAGATTTTGGAAGTGCAATATCTAAAAAAAACCTGAGGTTGCTCTAAATGCCCATGTTGGAAATATATATATGCTTCTGTATCTTTATCCTACAAGGTTCATTTGTTCATTATTCCCCAGATTCATGCCTTTGCAAAAAATGTTTCCTCTGCCTCAGTAATGCAGTCATAACAATTTTTGTGATTTTGCTGAGACCTCTGACCTTTATGAAGCCATCCTTTAACATTGTAGCCAGTACTGAGCTTTATTAATTCTGTACCCGTAAAGCACAGGGTGAGGTATAAATACAGTGACGTGCCTTCTCAAACTATTTTCTGATATTCACATCATTGTATTGCACCATAATTTATAGCATCATTTGTTTTGTCTTATTAATTAGGTTATAATTTCCTGAAAGGATTGACTGCACTTTTATTTCTTTTATATTTCCATAATGATTGGCAATACCCGATCTTTGCTATCATATCACTCAATTATACTTCTTGTATTGGTCTTACCACTTTCTGAAGTGATCCTGACCATCCATTTATGTACACACTTTTGTTCTATCTCTCTGCACTAAAACATGAACTTAAAGAATTCAGGGACCTTGTCTTTCCTGATCCCGGCACTTTCTCAATTCCTAGAACACTTCCTGCTTCAGAGTAGACCCTCAAATATTTGCGACTGAATGAACAGAGCTCTGATTATGTAATAATGGCCAATACTTAATAGTTTACTTGAGCAAGGACTAAGGAATAAGTGTTCTGAAAGCCCAAGCACTGCGAAAGATTAAAAAGAGATCCCAGAGAATGGACCAGTAGACTCGCTTTCAAGCAAATTCTTTCCTTGATCAGTTCAGTGACTTGAGCAAATCACTGACACTCTCTTAGCCTCAGCTTCTTGATTTCTAAAGTGAGGCTAGTAAATAATTGTATTTCTTTCATCTATGATCTTGAAAGATGGGTATATGAAAATATTCGTCAGCTAATACACTATAGCCATACAGTGCTATGATATTGGTACCTGTGCTCACTGAATTGGTTTCTCTCAGATTAACTATTTTCAGAATTTGAATAGATGTTAGTAAGTAGACTCTCTCTACATGTATTAATAAATGTATAATTATTCCCTAGAGGTTTACAAAAGGTTACGTACATATATGTAAAAATGTCACACATTTAAAGTTAAAATTAATATTCACTTTTCTGTCCATAGATGGCAGCAACGCACCAAATCTTACATAACTTAATAACATTGTGAAAAACTTATCTGTATACTAAATACCATGTTCTCTTAATAGTACATGAAAATTATTTAAGGGGAATCATAGCATCAGTAGAATATGAACAAAAATATATTTTAAAAATCCTCCGCTGCCAGTCTCAGGCTTTTATTCAGTGAATTAAAGGGTTGCTTCAGTTTGCTCAGCATGGGAGTCTTTGTCATTTTAACTGGATGTCACAATAGATATTGATAAAAATAAACCTGTTTTTAGATAATAGCAATTCAAAACAATACCAAGAAAATGCCCCGTCTTTCAGTAGTGGCTATTAAAAATGGATTAATACATGCATGCAGCCCTCTTTTATTTGTTTTAAAAAATTAAAATGACTAGAAAGTGCTTAAATAGAGAAACCTCTTGTAAAGAAAGAATAGGGGAAAATAAAGAAAGGAAATTTCCAGATCTAGACCTGAAGACAAAGCAAACCAAGAGAAATGGGCCCACGGGAGACAAGAAAAGCTACAAGATGAGATTGAACTGGAGAGAAATATAATAAATCTAAACAATGCCTCAGAATGCCTATCAGAGTACAAAACGTATTTTGGTCTGCTATTGAATTTTCTGCCTATACAATTCCCTATCACATGTTGAATCAGATTGTTTTTGTTTTCCCTTCCTAAATTAAGAGTTCATTATAAATACTTTGAAAAATTATACCTATGTTGAGAATGCAGTTGTGAAAGAAATATATTGCCATTTTAAATCATGAGAAAGAAAGTGGTACAAAATTTCTATGATGCAACATTTAAAATCTGAAAATAACCTCTTTGTTTGGACGAACCGAGGCAAGATGGTGCACTTCCGGGTTCTTCTTCACCACCAACTCTTCCCGCGCGCCCGAAAATGCAGCCGGCGCCTGGGAAGGTGCAGACCAACTGGGCATGCGCCAGGTGACGTCATCTGAAGAGACCAAGATTTACCTGGTCGCACCTGCGGAACGCCCCTGACACGCCCATGCCCCACCTATTGCCCTCCCACTCCTAGAAAAGCCGCTCTCCGCCATTGAGCCACGCGGCCTTCTCACAGCCCGGCGGCCTTCTTGCAGCCCCACCCCTGTTGGGATGTCGGGACTGTGGGAAGTCCGGCCGAGAGCCCCACAGGGGGACTCTGCCGGCCTCCTTCCCCGGAGGCCGACAGACTTCTCCCGCACACCTTAGGTTACCAAAATAAACGTGCAGTTTTGCTGTTACACTTGCCTACCCGCTAGTTCTTTTGCGCCCGCTGGGCTGGTCTTAGAAAAAACAAATCAGTTTTGCGCCTGACCTTTGCCTACTTGCTGGTTCTTTTGTGCCCGCTCCGCTGGTCTTAGAAAAACAAGACACTCTTGGTATTGAAAATATGTTAGGACTTAATTTAAATGATTTGGAGAGAATTATACATACATTTAAAGAAAGAGACATTTAAAAATATATATAAAGAGAGAGGGAGAGTGGAAAGACCCACCACACAACTGTCCAATATAACTAAAGACAAATGAAACCCACAGGAGGGAAAGGACTGTTGCATTTCAGCATCTCACAAGGTTCAAAGCAAAATTCCAAAACAGCTTACAGATGTGGAATTTATTCATATTAAGGGTAGGTTGTTTAGTACTGACTTATTTAGCTCTTTAACGCTAAAAAATTCCTCAATCCTGTAAATCCTCCAGGGCCTACTACCTAATTATATTGGATATCCCACATTTCTACTCAATAAAAGCTACTTTATTATTTAATGACTTGCCTTTGGAGTCTTTGAAGACTAAATTCTAGTCTACTGGAAATAAATTTTAAAATGTTTTCTTTTTGCCATAGTTTTAAATTTGGGCCCATATTTTCCATCTCATCATTCCACAATTTGCCATAATCACATGTTTTTCTAAATAAATATATTTTCACCAATCCAGTAGTATAGATTGAGAAATTGTCCTTAAATATTTTGTATTTTTTTTTTTTTTTTTTTTTTTTTTTTGAGACAGAGTCTCATTCTGTCACCCAGGCTGGAGTGCAATGGTGAGATCTGGCTCACTGCAACCTCCGCCTCCCAGGTTCAAGTGATTCTTCTGCCTCAGCCTCCCTAGTAGCTGGGACTACAGGCACCTGCCACCACACCCGGCTCATTTTTGTATTTTTTGTAGAGACTGGGTTTCACCGTGTTAGCCAGGTTGTTCTCAATCTCCTGACCTCATGATCCGCCTGCCTCAGCTTCCTAAAGTGCTGGGATTACAGAATTGAGCCACCACACCTGGCCCAGTGTTTTTTCTCTTACTGTGAAACTCACTTCTAGACCAAAAAAATATATTCATTTTGTGTTATCAGCTCGACATGTATGTATTTATAGTTAACACATAGAAAATAAAATCAACAGTAAGTTCCAAGTTGTTTTGCATTATCCTCGCAGACAAAATAAAACTAACAGGATCAGAAAAATGTGCAGAGAAAATGTATTTGAAAACAGATTTGGCATAAATTTCAAATTATGTATTGGTCATATGCTTGGGTTTTAAATTTTTATAAATTTGGGAGAGGAATCACTCTAAGTCTCCTCATATATGCATTAAAACAAATATGTATTAGAAATAGACTTATATGTTTTTTAAATCAATCTATAGATTAAGATGTACCTAAATATCTCAATTTTTTAATGCATTAAAAGATGATGACAGCAGTGAGTATTTGTAGAAAGGATAAACTACTTTCTATTTTTGAAAACTATCTTTTGAAAAGTAAAAGCTTTAAAAATTGTATTATTTCTTTCTGAATACAACAGCTACTCAGTTGAATTAAAACATAAGGTTCATATTGAACATTGTGTGAAACGTTAATTTTTAAAAATTATCTCCCAAAATGATGTCAAGGGAAAATAACCTATATTTGTTATATCTACATTGAAATGTTACTTGGAAGGGTATAGTTACATAAGGAATTATTTTTAGAAAACTGATTTTATCATGATCATTTACTGTTATTTTGAATCCTCTTGTTACTTTGAGTGAAAAAATAAGCATAATCTTTATTAAAATAACCAACACAAAAATATTAGTGGAATTTTATAATTGTCCTTTGTCACTTTAAAAACAATTGGAAAAGTTGAGACTTTACTGTTAAGGAAAAATACAAAACTATTTCAAGTCAATTTGTTCAGCTGGTTTCAAAATCTCTGGCAAAAATAAAATCACCAATTCAAATGACAAAACGTGTTTTCTGAATGAGTTGTTAATCACTAGAAAGTAAACAGCACAGCTATCTAAAGGAAACTATTTCTGAGACAGATATGTCAAGTAATTTAATCCCCCAAATATAAGTGTGTTATTTTATCATCTTGTAGATGAAAACATAATCTCTCTTGTTTAACGAATAGTAAGGGATACTGTAAAGAAGGTGGCATAATATGTATGACCAAATGTCCTTGTACTAGAGTTAGCGTAGGGATCAAACTGCAAATACAATTATTACATACATGTTTAAATGTCTTCTCTCCATTAACAGAAATGATGAAGCTCCTAGAAAGCTAAATGATTAAAAATGGTAGTGGTTGGGGGTGGTTGTTGGGGTGGTGGAGGACAGATTCTAATCTAAAATGCCTAGTGTGTATGGCTCATATCTCAAAAAGCTGTTACAGTGATAACAAAACAGAAACTGTGAGTTATACAGTGTTTTTCAAAAGCCAGGGTAGTTGAAATTAAAATGCCAGGAATCAGCCATATGATATGTGGTGCACCTTCTCAGGAGGAAAAATTGGAGGGGGTATTCTAGCATAAAAAAGTCATCATTACAGTACGAGGTATTAAAAATTGCCAATTAAAAGCATATAAAACTAGTTCATATGGTTCTGTCTTTGAGAATTTAGATGTAGGCTATGGTTCTTTTGCAAATATCTAACTGTTATCAATAGAAACCAGGAATATTCTGACTCTGAAAGTAAGGTCTATTTTTGCATTCTCATTTGTTGCTATATGCATAAGTGTTACAATTTTGTTATGACAAATATGCTGACATAAAATACCTATATAATAAAATCATGATACTATATATGTTGAATACACACACACACAGAGAAGTATATATATATAAAGTATTTTACCATTGTAGGGAATAACATTATATTTCAAAGCCTTTCATTGCTCCTATCCATGTGCTAGCTTTTTATTATATTAAACTGTTTATTTATTATATTAAATATACTGCTAATTAATAAGTGATTATTGATCATTGAACTGCAGTATTTTGTCCTAAAAATGAAAGCCCTTCCTAGCAGTACTGTATAGTCAACAGATGTGTAACAGAGACCCTTTCTTTCTAATTCCATATCTCCTCCTATAATTATAAGACAATTAAAACTGTTACTGGGTTCATAACCAAAACACATCAACAGATCAGGAGTTTTATTGTCATAACTCTTTAAGATATAGATTGCATGTTTCCATGTTGCTAGTGACGACTACTTGATGTTTCAACACATTTGTTACACAAACTGTTTGAATTTGGGGTTCCAGTCTTCACTTATTTTTACCACTGTTCTTTATCTCTTATTCTATGGTAAAATATCTACATGACGTGTTATTTAATGGTTTTTCAGTGAAAAGTTATTTTCTACAATGAATGCCTTACCAAATGGAGGTTATTCCTGATAATTGCTGAAGATTCCTTGTTACCACCACTATGAATTCTAATACTATCTAATGAGCAAATTCTAGTGATGAAAGAAACCCCAGGGCAGAGTGAAGACTGTCACTTTTGGAATAGCTGAGGGCATAAATGATCCCTCTCAGTCCAAGGATTGGAATAGAGAAGATGAGGTAGAAGGAGGTTTAACCTGAGCTCACAATGGAGACTCTTGCATAAACTAAGTGGCAAATACCTTGACAGGTTACAATTACCATGTTTGTGCCAAGACGGAGTATGACATTAGAACTCTAGTTAGTTTGCTTGATGAAAACATAAAAGTAGCCTCTGTGATCCAGAAGACGTACAAGAGAATTTTGTTTACCTAAATCACAAAGCATGAATAAGATAATTTTTTTTCTTCTACTGTCAGACATTTTGAAAAACATCATTTATTGGGCATTTACTGTGTGTTAGAGCCATTATATATAGTTTTAAAATCATAACATTGTGAGGCAGAAATATGCATTTCCTTTTCAATGTTAAGAAACTAAGATTAAGAGAGATTCAATAAATTGGCCTCCTAGGCATAGCACAAAGGCACAGTGCTCCAATTGGGAATTGGGTTTCTCTGACTAGAGCTAATTATTTTCACGATGCTACAACTTTATCTTATTTTACAGGGTGTTTTTATAGAGGTATGACCCAACTATGTGGAAACAAAGAGTCAAAAGACAAAATACAGATCTAATGGGCTTTTATTTGCAATTCATGAAATGGTTAAGCCTTCCTTCTGCAAAATAGTATTAGAGCTCCCACCGAGCAGTAGCAGAACAATGGGTTTTTTAAGGTGGGAACAAGGCAACAGGACATCAGCCAAAATCTCCTTGTTAACATCAGGTTACTTCAGGCTACTTTTTCCTAAGGGTTCAAGCAAAGGGGAATTCTTTATTACACTGACTCAGGTAAACTGGAATCTCGTGTTTTCAGGAAGAAACAAACTGATCTGTTTGGAGATTTATTTGCTGCCTTCCAATTTCAGTTTCTTTGTGTCGCATGTAGCATGAGTGACTCCATTTTGGTTTGTTCTGATCTATTGGGACCTAGTGTAGGAACTCAGTCCAGAACAACAGACTCCCATAGTTTTTGTTTAACAATTGACAAGAAAGGCAGCCACTGGCATTTGCCTGGAGGAGTAGTGTCAGGGCTGATTAACAGAGGAGAGAGAAGTTGAGTTGTGTCAGGAAGTAGAAGAGTTTTGTCAGGCAAAAAAAAAAAAAAGATGGTCAGAGAGTTCCATCACAGGGAATATAAAAGGCCCTGGCATGTGAGACACTCATGAAAAATTCAGCATGAATGGATCACAGGGAATAAGAGAGGACTGTTGACAGAGAGGAAGCTATAGAGATAGATTAGAACTAGAATTTTAAGAGCTTTATGTGGCAGTGGAGGGTAAGGGGCCAAATAATTAATATTAAATAAAATCACTAAAATACAAGCAAAAAATAGTCACCAGAAATACAATAAAATATTTCACATGCATTTGTTTGCTGGAATCACAAATAGTTAAATATTTTTAGTATATATGGAATCTTGTATTTAGGTACTTCAACATTTCTCAGTTCATAACTGAGAATATTGAGAAATTCGTATAGATAGTGGATTCTCCCAATATCTTAAAGTTACTCCTGAAAGGACTTGGACTGGAACGCAGATCTTATAACTTTATAATTTTCCATCATGCTATGAATTCTGCCTTATTTTCTGAACTAGGCTAAAAATAAGTACTTGAATGCAATATAAACATGGTCTTTGAAGTATTATATCCATGATATAGACTAAAATAACTAAACTCTGATCTTCCTGCTGTCCCAGAATTATAAATTTGTCTTTGCCCCAAAGATGGAGCTGTGTTAAGTCCAGAGATATTTCCTTGTCTGCTCATCATCATTTTTTTTTTCTCTTCCAGAAAAACTTAAACGGTCATATTTTAGAATAGCTGCCTTTCTCCTAACAGGGAAGCCGAAAGACAGTGAATGTCTGCCCTGTAATTCTCTCAAATAGGCTTCTGGATCTCTGGGTGTGGTTTCTGTTTATATTTTAGCGTTTCTTCCATGAATTTAGTGGGTCAATCACTAATATCTAGGGAATACATAGGTTAATTCAGGTAAAGTAGTGACACTATGCTCTATATGGTTTATGGGACTGTACCTTCCAGCTGACAGTGAGATCCTTGAGAGAAGAAATAGGCCTATATCTTGTTATTGTATTTCTAGTGTAGTACAGAAGAGGTACTCATTAATAAAATCTGCTAACTAATGGGTACACAGTTATGAATAAGACAAACACCACCAAAGAAAAATTACACTGGATGATGTTAGACTAGGAAGGCTTTCTTCAAGACTACTGCAATAAGGTAGAGAGACTGAACTGTGTTAAGCAAAAACTAGGGACGTTTTTAAGTGCCAGGTTGAGCTAGTGGGAAAACACAGGAAGACAGCCTGAGGGGGGACTTTAGTCGCTGTGATCAGGCCCTTTGTGCTGACTAATTGCTGACTATCAAAGTTAGTTTCTACCCTCCCACAGAGACCGAGAAATAGGGAATCTATCATTGTTGATGATTACATTTCAAAGAGATGGCTCTCAAGTCCTAGAGAAAATATTCCTGGGTTGGAAAACTAGCAAGAGACTGGAAGAAGATTTACATCTTAAAGGAGTAGAGAAAAAATTTACAATGGAAAGTTAAAGTAAGTGCTCCAAGGAAGTAGAAGCCCTATAGGTCTGCATCAAGGAGAAATCTATTGACTGTCAATTAAGCTAAGAGGAATGTTAAGGCTCTATTGGTCAATGTGATCTGTGACCCTTTTGGTATTGAATCTTGATTGAATGTTTTTAAATTTTATGTATTGATTAGTGAATATTAAATATAAGGAACAAATTGCAAACAGTAAATAAAATAGATGATTTTATGAAAGAAAAACAGTGAAGAGACAAGTTACACTGTGGATAAATCTGCAAATTTCAAAGTCTCCTGTTTGAGGATTCCTAAAAATAGATGGAGTAAAAAATCTAACAAAATATTCAACTTCCACCATTTACTAAAGTGGACTTGAGCTTAAAGATTGTGTAACCTTAAAAGTTTGTGATATCTGGAATGCAAGTTTGCCAAACCAATGTGTAAAGTATAATAATTAGTTAAATAAGTATTGTAGGATTAAGATCAATGTTCAGCTCCATGATGTTCAAAGAAAATAAAGCTTCTGTATTTTTTCACAATTAATCTTATACTTCACAGGCATGAGAGGGAAGAGGAAGATCAAATCTGATGAAGTTTGATCTACACTAGATTCAATACTTTAGACTTCCCCTTTAAATTCAGGTGCTTGAAAGGCTCAGTCTTTCAAAATCTCATCTCTTCTCTCTTTCTTTCTTTCTTTTTCTTCTCTTCCTTTCTTTTCTTTTTCTCTTTTTTTGAGATGGAGTCGCCCATGTTGGAGTGCAGTTTTATGATCTCAGCTCACTGCAACCTCCGCCTCCTGGGTTAAAGCAATTCTCTTGCCTAAGCCTCCTGAGTAGCTAGGAATACCAGCACATGCCAATACGCCTGGCCACTTTTTGTAATTTTAGTCGAGACGGGATTTCACCATGTTGGTCTGGCTGGTCTTGAACTGACCTCGTGATCCACCAACCACGGCCTCCCAAAGTGCTGGGATTACAGGCGTGAGCTACTGCACCCTGCCCTCTCTGTTTCTTTTCAACATAACATTTAGGTAATAAATTTAAAAGATAGGTGGTAAGGATAAATGTGGCTTATGAGACTTAGTGGAGGATGCTCTTTAAAATCACTAGTTGACCATATGCGGACAAATAGTCCATCAGGAAACATGGTTGTACCTACTTCCTTAGAGTAAGGCACTGATCATTTCACTCTAGTGTTGAATTATCTAAATAAAGAGACATTTTACTCCAATTCAAGACTTCTGTAAGCTTATTAACCCTTTTAGCACCTCCATGTTTACTCACAAGAAAGGAGAAAACCCAAGGTCCCATGGGCATCATTCACATGCTAATTTATCTACATGGTTTCCATAGCCACTCAATATCCTCCCATCAATGCCATGTTTTACTGAGATGAAGATTGCAACTACAATTTGAATATTATATCTATGAGAAGAAAACTTCTACATTTCAAAACAATTGTAGAACGTAATTTATTGGTAAGCCTGGTATTATCTCTATTTGCTTCAGTTACAAATAGACATTTTACAGCTGGGCCCAGTGGCTCACAACTATAATCCCAGCACTTTGGGAGGCTGAGGCAGGTGGATCATTTGAGGTCAGGAGTTCCAGACCAGCCTGGCCAACATGGTGAAACCCCATCTCTACTAAAAATACAGAAATTAGCTGGGCGTGGTGGCAGGCACCTGTAATCCCAGCTAATTGGGAGGCTGAGGCAGGAGAATTGCTTGAACCTGGAAGGTGGGGGTGACAGTGAACTGAGATCATGCCACTGCACTCCAGCCTGGTTGATGGAGCAAGACTCAGTCTCAAAACGAACAAACAAACAACAACAAATATTCATTTCACATACATAAGTGAATATATAAAATATTGATAATCCTGCCAAAATATGTTGCTGGGTTATAATGATATTACATTTAAAAATATGGCTGATCTTATCTATTATACATAAGAAAAAATGAAAAAGTTCTTCCTGGTTTATGGTTGATTATTAATTGAGTTTTTTATCTTTTAAAAATTTACTAGAAATAAAATAGCTAACATATTAAGCACGTACTATATTCTTACAAGTACTACAGATTTATACAGGTAGTATGGGGGCATGCATACAAGTACTACAGTAAGCAGTGTGGGGAAGTTTAAACTTTCCTTCTGAAGTTTCAGTAATTGAGTCTGCTGAAATAAACTGACAATAGACAGATTAACAGAAAAAAAAAAAAAAAAAAAAAAAAAAACCCTTTTAATTACATGCATGTGCAGAGGAGCCTCACAGAATATGTCACTCAAAGGAGGGGCCAGATTGTTGATTATATAGCATAAAGGAATAGAAGTTTGAGGATTTGGGGGGAGGTGGTGATAAGTCACAGGAGGAAAACCGGACAAGCTACATGATAAGCAAAGGTTGTTGTATTATGCAGATACATTTCCTCAGCTAATAAAATTGTGTTGGGGTAGCCTTCTGAATAATATACAATGGTTTAATCTGAGAGTAATGATGACTTTCAATCTCTCCTCTGGTGATTAATCTTCGCTGTTTTTTGATGAGATTCCTAGTAATGGAGCTCAAGACAATTGCATTCCTTTTGGAAGAACTTTCCTCAGTCAGAAAATTGAACATCAGAGAAAGTGCTTCCTTGAGTTTGGAAGAAGAAAAAGAAAAGAAGTTCACAGAGAAACCTTGATTCTGAAGGAGCTTCTAAGGCCTTTCAATTGCCTTTAATTAAAAATACTCAGCATGCCAATGCACCATACTTTGGGGTATCATTTTCTGAGCTTCAACAGCAATTTACAAAGATTATGTCATATAATTCTTACAACAATCTAGGACGTAGCTTTGATTTACTCCTTTGTTTTACAGATGAAGAAATAGAAACTCTAGCAAAGTATGTTGTCAAGGTCTCAGAGATTACAAATGGCATTAGTGAAATTCAATTCTATATATTCTGACATTTCAATATGTCAATATAAATTTATTTTTGTTTTTCATTCTATTGTTTTTACTTTTAAAATACGGTTAATATAAAATTATAATATTAAATTAGCATTAAATAAATATGCAGAATTACATAAATTTTCACTATAAAGAGATTGAATTTGAAAAAGAATCTAAAATGATTAGCAGCTGGCACGCAAAATTTTATGTTTATGCTTATTATATAAAGAAGTACCTACATATAATTCTTACCTCTTTCATGTATTTTTCTAAAAAAGAAACTGGTTTCAAGAAAATAATGGCATTGTTATATTTAAAGTAAATGAAATACAGTGTTCACAGTCCTCCAATTAGTGAAATATGGTATTACAACTGAAAAAGAGCTAAATAATTCAATAACTACCTCAAAGTTGTAAACACATAATAATCCAAGGGATTCCTTGCATTAACATAAGCTGAAGATATTACTCATAATATTTTCACATTATAGTAAGTTTGTGTACTTTTTATAAACTAAAGTGACTTAAATCATTTTATTACTTGAAAGATAATTTATTTTAAGGCCAAAGAAAGCTATAGTTGTCTGCATATATTGGAGTTTTCTCAGGATAACTTAAGAAAGACATATATGTTGGCCTAAGTAACTTAATTTGTTGCTTAATCTATCTCAACAATGGATAATATCCCGTGATATTTTTAACTTGGTACGAGGAAACCTGACATAAGAAATTTCTGGTTTCCCCAAAGCATGAATTAAAAAAAATTGAGAAAGTGAAATTGTGGCCAATAAATAATAATAGAATCAATCCAATGATAATTATAATGACACATATACTATTGCATGGGTTTAGTGTACATAATTCATAAATCTAATGACCTAATCTTATGGTGTCTTAGCAGACTGACATTTTTCCTTCATTTTGCAAATCCCTCTGAACACGAAAACTTCACTTAATGGCTAGACTTCAGAAAAAAAAAAAAAAAAGTGATACACCCTTAGCTGAAAAGATAATATCATGTCTTTATAAAATCATACCAGTCTTTTGGACACCTGCTAAATTAAATGCTTTATTGTTTGAAAGAACATTTCGTTTAGCTATTGAAAATTGGGGCGACTATGTCTTCGGATATTTAGAAAATGCTCTTAAATATTCAACAGTATAATAACAATAACAGTTTATTGCCACCATTTAATTAAGAGTAACAGCTTTTTCAAACTCTAGAATCCAATCCAAACATAAGTGTATGGGATTTGATAACTAGAGAATTGTCTTTGAAAGGAAGGATGACATGATAGCTAATGCATGCACATGGAAACTAATTAGATTTTTTAGCTAATGAATCCCCATTTAAATAAATGTGATTTGATAAATAATGGATCCCCATGGAAATGAATAGAATTGGATGACTAACACACCCCACTGAAATGAATGTGATTCGATAGTTATCACATCCTCATAAATGTGTTAGATTGAATCCCATTCATTTTAATTGCAATAAATTAAAATAGCTTTTGTTCATGGCCTTTTGGCTAGGATCAAATGCTTTGTCCTCTATTTGGGGACTATATTCCACCAAGGCAGCCAGCCTAGACTTACTGATCTAATCGGTCCCTTCCTTCTGTAACGACATGATCTATAAACTACACATGCTGTCCATTCTAGTAGAAATGAATCATTACTAAAACATTTCAATGGAATGTTTGCTGTAGTTCAGATTTCATTAATTTCAATAAGCAATTATTAGCTGTTATAAATAGAACCATCCAAATATTGTATTTAAATACCATTAGTATCAATAAAAAAGCCAACAGCATATTTCATATCCAGAATCAAATTTGTAATGTCTTTTGCTATGTGTTGCTTATAAGCAAATAATTATTTTCTTAATAAAAATGAAATGGTAAAGGAAATATTTTGTTAATAAATGTGTAATTTGCATATGGACTTGTGAAAACAAAATATGAAAAGTAGAATTTTGAAAAGGAGGTACATGATTGTCAAAAATAATAACTCTGAATGAATGTCTTTTGGAGCATTTATTACATTTACTTAGTTATATGTATTCATCTTTCTATTTAATTGTGTGTTTTTTGGGACGCAAAGACTGATTTATCTGTATATCCCGAAATAATACAGCATAAAGATATAGAAAAGCCTTGATCAAATCTATTTTTTGCCACTACTTTCAAGTATTTCAGTTTTATGAGAAGACAACAAAGACAGAAAAATAGTGTAGCTAACTTAAGTGGGTAAAATATATTATTAATATTTAAATGATGGGTTTAAAATTTAATAATGAAAATTAGTTTAGCTAGCCCAAATACACAAACATACAGAGACATTATGAGAAGCTTCAACAAAATTGTTTTGGCAGAATCCTGAATACAGAGGTATAGTTTCCAAATGGATTCTTGGATAAACAGCATCCTGAAACCTTGGAAAATCCAACCCCTCTTTAAATCTCATATTTCTTCCTCTTTCTCAGTAATTTGCTGATAGAATTTCAAATTATTTCACATAGTTTCAAATGTGACTTCAGTAATACTTCTGGTATTATTAACACACACATAAATATTAATCAATAAAAAGGATGTTATGCCCAAGAAATATTTAATACAACAAAATTTTATTGTTATATACATATTTTACTGTACTTTAATCAGGAAATTAAACAATAAAGCAATAGCTCTTATCAGAAACAAAATTTCAAATGTGTTAAAATAAGTTCGAGATTATAAATATTGTTAGTATACTCACTGTCCTTAGTTTGTCACTGCTTTTAAAGATAAATCTCAAAAGGGTAGTTTTTCATTTGATTTTAGAGTAGGTAACTTCAATTATATTTTCCAGTGCATTATGATTTGCCCAAAAAAGAGCAGATTTTTTTCATATTCTTGTGATTAAAAACATATATGATAACTACTGATTTCCAGTAAATACTATCTGAACTGTCAAACATGACATTCAAAGATCTTCAATTTTTCATTAGCCACAGGAAAAAACACACCACATATTTAGAGGAAAGAAAGAGTAAAGAAAATTGATATGGAAATTCCTTTACAGGTACAGGAAAAAAATATACTGGACAGCATTCTTAATAACATAATTTTCTCTCTACAGTGGGAAGATGCTTAGCAAACTAAAAAAATTCAAAAATAATATGAGTGCTGTCATATGTTACATTTGGATAAGTCAAAGCCATTCTTAACTGGAACCTCTTAGAAGGAAGACCATGTGTCTAATTTTTTATACAACAGATTGTATAATTTTGATGTTTTGATGACAATGATAATGAAACATGGCTTAAAAAGTAATCAGATAGAAAGCTTTAAAGATTTTTTTTTTTTTCCAAAATAGTCAGCATAGCATGAGGGGTAAAAAAAGTAAAGTCTTAATCTGCACTCAAACAGCTTCAGCTTTGCTGGTTACCTTCTCTTTGTCTCCTGGTTGGGAGCAACCCTCTCTGGTCACAGTTTATCTGTGAAAGAGGAATATCAATAATACAAATAAGTGTCTATTAAATGTATACATTTTAAAGAATGTTATATATTTAATTTAGGGATACAGAGTAATCCTTTAAAAGTGAATTTATCCTTCACTTATGAAGTTTAGTTTGGTTTTAACTAAAAATAAATTTATATTTGACTGAATGTCAAAAACCGTACTGACTAGACCAATGTTACTTTGTCTATTCAAAAAAGATACTGGGAAGTTTATTCTGTATTTTTCCTCTTGCACATGGCTAAGGGGTGCTTTTCAATCCTAAATTATCTATAAGTTATGTTAATTAAATTAATTGACTGATTAATAGTCCTGGTAGACAATATAAAATGTTGATATAATAATCACAATTATTTTGAAAGAAAGCCAGAAAATAATACATTTTATTGGAAATATGATAGTACATTAGAACATAAATTCCTTGTTAATTTTGCAATTTTTATGCCATCTGGTTAATTCCTTACCATACAAAATTTGTAGGTAGCTATATAGTTGTGAGATGAAATTCTTTATATTGAGAGATTTGTTTTTTATCTCTATTCCATGATGGTTGACAAAGAACCGTGTTCTCTACGGTTTGCAATTTTACTCTAGTGAGTTATTTGAAAAGTGTTTAGAACAAATATATATATATACACACACACATATATATGTGTATGTATATGTCTGTATATACATACACACACATACGTGTTTGTGTATATGTATATAATTGTTCTATACATATATACACACATGTATATGTGTATGGGTATACATGTACACAGACACACACACACACACACACTCATACACATGGTGCCATACTTTTTGGAAATCATGGACACTGAAAAACGTGCCAGTAAATGGAAACACACCAATTGGTGCTTTGGTTTTGATAACATCATTTAGCTTGAAGTGGAAAATTGTTATTTCACACTAGAGGGGATTTCTGATTTTAATTTGGCCTTCCCAAAAAGGTGAGAAGCTTCATTAAAGATATTCCTCTGTTCATTAAGTAATTGATAAGCAGTTGTAATAAAGTGCTTAGAAGAGTGGTTGTCATTAGGCATTTCTCTAGAGGCAACATTTTAGGAAGAACAAACTATCAACTGAGGAATATTCTTAACCAGTGTTTAATATGCACAGAGAGTAAGGCCAGAGGTAGTTTATATTTCTCTGAAGCTATGGGAAATACACTTTTCAAACTCAGAATAATTCGCTATTTAAAACATGGTTCCCTTGAATTTTATAAATGGTTTAACAGCTCACAAAAGATATTGACAACTGTTCTAACAGGCATATTTGTATTAAATATTTCCTAATTTTTATTTATAATTTTTAAACCACGAGTAGATTTTTTAAATAGTAATTGGAAATATTATTTCCTCCATTTCATTTCTTTTGTTTTGGTTTTGCTTTTGAGTCTTTCAGCAGTATATTGTAATTGCTTTCCATTGTACAGCATGTTTATGACCCACTCCTCCACACTTTTCCCACCCTTATTGCCCACAGAGTTGTGCTTGTTATGGATCTAGCTGTGAGACAGCATTTTCTCAGGGTCTCTTTGCATTTTTTAGGATCTGTTGTCTTTGAGCCTGGAACATTTTAATGAGAACACTATGGTATGAGCTGCCGTCAGGTGTCACACACACACACACAAGTATGTTATATGACTCAATTCTATAATGGCAGAGTGAAGAGCATGGCAGACTCTTCCCAACAAACATATATATACATTGTTCCCAACAAACATGTATATATATACACACACACACACACACACACACACACATATATATGTATATGTACATATATATGTAAAACAAGCATATACAGCCTCTCAAAATTTGCTTAGAGATATACAGCAAATGGGGAAATATTCATTCAAGGAAATCTACTCTGGTCCATATAAACTGATTCAGTTTATAGAAACTATTCCTGACTCTCTGCTTCAGATGGGTATAATCAAGAAGGGAAGGGTTCTTCTTTCTTTAACTCCAGAATGGAGTCACAATTTTATCTCAGGGAGAGCACAGTGCTGGTGTTTTCCATTTCCCCTGGCCCTGAATGACAGAAGCTTTATTCTGGGAAGACATAGCTGAGGTGACTAGGGATATCTTCCTCTAGCCAGTCCTCATTCGTTGGGCATAAGTTCTACACCACATGCAGTAGGCCAGAAACACAGGGTTATAGGAACACCCACACCCCAGCTGGTATGTGTAGTGGAAGTCCCAAGCCAGGAGAAGCAAGCCAAGAAAACTAGGAACTACTCCACCAGGGTCAATTAATAGAGCTTGACCCCTTCTTCCCAAAGGAGAAGAAGTCCCCTTCTTCCAAAAGCATTGTTCAAAACCATGAAGATAAAGAATGCAGTCGATACTTTAGCTACAGATGAAGAGGCAGAGCAATATGAAATTTAACAGGAAGAACCAGGAAAAGAGACAAATCAGAAAAGCAGTCTTGAGATCACAGTCATCCTTGATCAGGAATGTTGTGCATAAACACTAAACAGTGTTCACTCAGGAGGAATTGTAACAGGTCGTGGGGAATACTTGAAAACTTCCCCATAATGCATGTAGGTCAATAAATAGAGAGTGAAATCCTCATTGGAACTAGGGGATTAAGCACAATCTCTGACCCAGCTGGCTGAAAGTAAGCTACTCTGACCCAGGAGTAGTTTCCGGGAAGCCAGACTTAAAAATAAAATCACATTAATTATTGGATGTCTGAGAGTATGTATGCATACTCAAAGCTGCATCCTCCTGGGAATAATTAGAGAGAGAAAATGTAAACCACTAGTTCCTGGCTAAACAGGGCAAAAACATAAACTTGAACTGTGAGAGTAGTATGAAAGCCACAAACATGAGCATGTGTGTGCACACACACACACAAACACAAACACATCTAATGGTAAGGCAGAGCAATCAGACTAGCCAACAGAGCTGAAGCAAAGCTATTAGCAAATTTGAGGCTTCTGTTGACCCAGAGGTGACACCTAGGTAGCCATCGTAAAAGATGTAAAATAGTTAGTTTGGCCAAGTCACTAAATAACTAAATTTTTAGGTAAACATTGGTATCTTGGTTAGGGGATCAGTATCCTGAGATGCTGCAATAAATTGTCTAAAATGTCTAGTTTTGAACAAAAATTATGAGACATTCAAAACAACAAGAACAACAATTTAAAAATAAGAAAATGACTAAAATAAAAAATAAAGTCAATAGAAATGTTTTGAAGTGACTTAGATATTGGAGTTGGCAGAGAAAAATTTTAAAGCTATTATTATATTATTGTAATTTTATAAATATGTTCACATATCTAAAGAACATCATGCCCAAATAATTAAGGAAGGTATAGTAACAATGTTTCATCAAAGGGAGAATATCATTAAAATATGGAAATTATGCTTTAAAACCTAATGAAATTTCTGGAGATAAAAAGTACAATCACCAGAGTAAAAATTTCGCTAGAAGGGCTCAACATTATATTTCAGGTGAGAGAAGAAGGAATCAGTAAGACTTGAAGGTATGTAAATTGATATTATGCAGACTGAAAAACAGAGATAAAAACAATAAAAATAAAAGATCCTTGGAGAAGTATGAAACACCAGTAAGCGTGCCTACATGTATTCAACGAGAGTTAGTAAAATGGAAGAAAAACGAAAAGGTCAAAAATATTTGAAGAAATATTTGTGAAAAATTTGCCAGATGGTTGAAAAAAACCCTTTTATACAACCAAGAAACCCAACAAATTCCAAATAGAATAAATACAGAGAGAGTATATCTAAACCTATCCAACTCAAAATGTGAAAAAGCAAGGTAAAACAAAAATGTTGAAGCAGTCATAGAAAAACTGTAGCTAATACCTACAAGTGAACCCCAGTAAGATTAACAGCTAACTTCTCATCAGAAACAATGGAGACCTGAAATCATAAAGGTGATATATTCAATGAGATGAAAGTTTTTTTTTAAAAAAAAAACACTTGTCAGTTATGCATTCTGTATCCAACAACTCTAACTTTCCAACATGAAAACAAAATAAAAATGTTTCCAAATCAAAAAGAGACATAAATAACGTGTTGCCAGCAGACGTGCTCTACAAGAAATACTAAAGGAAATTCTTTTAGCTAAAAGCAAATAACACCAGATGATCATTCAAGTACACAGAAAAATAACAAATACCAATAAAGAAAATTATATAATTACAAAAGAGAGTATAATTACATATGTCTTATCATTTTCTATTCTTGTTTAAGAGGCAATTGCATAGGCAATATATATAATTATCTTATTGGGATATGATACATGTAAATGTAACACATTTACCAATAAAAGCACAAAAAAAATTGGCTTGAGCAAAGCTGTATTGATGTAAGGAAATGACACCAAAATGTAACTTGAATATATCAGAGGAAATAGAGAGAAACAGAAATTGTAACTAAGAAGGTTGATACAACAAACTCTCTAAATATACACTTGCTCTTTATTTTTTTAACTTTTCAAAAATACAAATATTACATAAAGTAATAATTATAAAAAGAGATTACATGGATTTTTAATATATATACACGTCATGTGTGTAATGATAGCAGCATAAGTTTGGAGAGAATGATTCTATAAAGGAGTAAAGTTTCCATATTTCACTTGAATTATATTAGTAGAAAACTGTAAGTTTTTGATAAGTTGAGATTATATTGTAAGCCCTAGGAATAATTCAAATAATTAATAAAATAATTTAAAATTATAACTCAAAAGCATGAAGATAATTAAAATATTGCCCCAGAAAATACACATTTAATATAAATAAGTCACTAAAGGAAGAAAAAAGGTAGAAAAATAGATGAAGATATATATTAGGCAAAAAGGAAATGGAAGATATGAATCAAATCATATTAGTAATAACATTAAATGTAAATTGATAAAATAATCCAGTCAAAAGGCAAATATTTTTACATTAGATTTAAACATAAAACACATTCCCACTGTACGCTAGCAGAGAAAATATACTTTATTTTTCCTTATTTATTTATTTATTTATTTATTTATTTATTTATTTATTTTTAAAGGTGGCTTTTTGCTGTGTTGCCCAGGTTGGTCTTGAACTCCTGGGCTCAATTTATACTCCCACCATGCTCCCCCGCCCAATTGCTGGAATTACAGGCATAAGCCACCACAGCTAGCCAGAAGATATACTTTAAATTAAAAAAACATAGTAAGTTGAAAAGAAAAGCTAGAAGCATGAAAGCAGCCACCACCATATTAAAGCTGGACTGGCTATACTAAAATTAGACTATGTTAAAACAAACAAGTGTTATTAAAGAGAGGCATTTCATGGTGATAAAAAGTCAATGTTTTAAAAATATATAATAATTATAAATGTACATGCAACTGACAACATAGCCCTAAATTCAAGAAACAAAAGCTGACAAAACTGAGAAAGGGAATTTAAAATTAATATTTGGAGATTTTAATAATCTACTTAAATAACTATGTAATAGCTTTTCAGAAGCTCAAAAAAAAAAAAAAAAACAATATTTGAACAGCACTATCAACCATCTACACCTAATAAAAATCCATAGAACACTCCACCAAAAATCAGAAAAATACATTCTTCTCAAAACCTTTGGAATATTTTCAGAATAGGCCATATGCTAGTACAATAGGTGAAAGAGATGGAAAAAGTACAACATATGTCCTTGGACCACAGTGGAATTAAATTAAAAATAAGAACAAAAATAAATCTGAGAATTTCTCAAATGTGCAAAAATTAAGCAACATAGATAACCAATAGGTTAAAAAATCACAAGGAAAGGTAGAAAATACTTTGTGATTAATAAAAATTAAAATATGACCAAGTAAAACTTATGAGATACAGCTAAAACAGAGCTCAGAAGAACATTTATAACTATAAATTCTGTAAAAAAGAGTTGAAATTTGAAATCAAATACTTAACCTTCCACCTTGAGAAACTAGGAAAAGAAAGGCAAACTAAGTATATACAGAAAACAGAAGAAAAAATAATGATTAAACACAAATAAATTAAATGATAAATATATAAACCATAAAGAAAAATAAGATTGCCCAAAATTTGGTATTTAAATAGTTCAACAAATTGACAGGTCTTCATCTCCAATAACCATACAATTTAAAAAGAGAAGACATAAATTACCAAAATCAGAAAAGAGAGTGTTGCTACCAAACTTACAGAAGTATAAACAACAATTAGGAAATACTGTGAAACTCTGTGCCAAGACAGCACATAACTTAGAAGAAACAAACAAAGTCCTAGAAAGACACAAACTACCAAAAGCAACTTAAGAAATAGAAAATATAAAGTGGCTTATGACAAATAAAGAGATTAAATCTATAATGTAAAAATATCCCCCTCCCCCTACCACTACCCTGACACACACACACACAAACTCAGGTCATGATGGCTTCACTGGTGAATTATATCAGATATTAAAAGAATCATGACTAATATTGAAAATAACTGTCTATACCCTAGAAATACAGAATTCAAAATATAAATTTAAAAAATTATTCAAATTGCAATAATATTAAAAAATGAAATACTTAAGAGTAAATTTAAATGCAAAACTGCAAAAGATTGTTGACAGAAATTAAAAGATTTAAATAAATGGAAAGACAGGCTGGGCACAATGGTTCAGGCTGGTAATGCCAACACTTTGGGAGACCAAGGTGGGAAGATCACTTGGGTCCAGGAGTTTGAGACCAGCCTGGGCAGCATAGGAAGACCCTGTTTCTACAAAAAAATGAAAAAAAAATATATATATATATATACACACACACATATATACATGTGCTTATATATACATATATTATTTATAATTTATGTAATATAAATTATACAATTTTTATATAATTATATAATTAGCTGGATGTTCTGCCACACACCTGTAGTCCCACCCAGCTATTCACCTCTGGAGGCTAAAATGGGAAAGTCACTTGAGTCCAGGAGTTTGGGGCTGCAGTGAGCCACGATTGTGTAACTGCACTCCAGCCTGGGTGACAGAGCAAGACCCTTTCTCAACAAAAACGAAAACAAATGAATTAATTAAATAAGTGGAAAGACAGCCTATAGTACATGTTCTGGTACATAGACTTACTTATTTGCACTTTACTTGGTTTCAGTGATGCAAATTAATGGGTTCATAATAAGCTTTTCTATTACTATATCTTTTCATTAAGATCTAAAAATCATGCTGTTACCATTTATATGGCTAGATAGATTCAGGGAGAGCACTTTTTTAGCTGTTCTACAACCTAATGTGGGATGCAAGATGTGAGAAATTCACTAGCCAAACTCGTACATTTAGTCCAAGGTTTTTCAACATTGGCATTACTGACATTTTAGACAATTCATTTTTTAAGGGAACTATTTTGTGCATTGTAGAAAGTTTAGCAGCACCCCTGGATACTAGTCAAGCTCCCTATTCCCCACTCGCGGGTTTCTCAATGCTCACACTTACGGCCCTGTCGTGACAATAAAAAATGCCTTTAGACACTGCCAAATGTCTCCTGGAGGGGGTGGGGTAAATCACTTCCATGTGAGAATAACTGATTTAGGCAACGACATAAGAGGCCTCCCAATTCATTTTGCTTTTACCATAATCAGAGCAGCCCTTCCCTATATTACTAGCCTACACATTTTCTATGGGTCTGCCAGGGCAAAGCAAAGCACTACCTTGCCATTTACCTTGTATCTGACTTTTCTTCAGTGATCTCCATCTCCTCTCAGTTCCTAAGGAAACCATTAGCCCCCAACTCCCAAAAAAGTCATTAATTGATGTATCATTTTATATTATTTTCTATTAACTTATATTTGTTGTCTTTTTTCCCTACTGAGCCTATATGTACTTGCTACTAGGAAATATGTTATATATTTTATTTTCTATGTGTGATTAACAAAGTTGAAATGCTCACTTAATAAATGGTTGGATGTTCCAAACATCATACACACACACACACACACACACACACACACGACATTTCTGAACAGAGAATGTGTCTTCCTTTGTGAGTCTATGAGTCTGTATGTATGAGAACAAGATGTATGTCACTGGGGCATTTTAACTAATGTTAAGTCTGATTTGTCAAGTGGTTTAACTATTTTTTTTCATAAGTGAAGCATCATTGAAAAAATGTATATTAACTCTTTTAAGAGGCACATACATATAAATGCTACAAATGTGTACAGAACTAAGCCAGGATCTTGGTAAACAAACTATAAAAAGTCACCAGTCAATATTATATCATTATACAGCTTCTGGTGTGCAGTATGGCACAAATACACATTTGGTGACTGAAAGATAATAAGCAACATTCTACCTACATAGGTTATCTTTAAAATTGTAACATTTTCTGGCAATAGGTATTTTCACTTTACTCTAAACATGCAACCTGCTAACAAATTCTCTCCTGAACTCAGCGTTTCTAAACAGAAATGGCTTTTTGACGTATGATAGCAGAAATAATGCAGGTGTAAAAGGGGTCGTATAAAGAAGTATATTCAGTAAAATTAAGAGGATCTAGGCCCTTATGTTTATATTCTACTACATGAAAGGAAGTAATTCTGAGATTATGGTGCTTATTGGACTTTTTAAAGTTATGAAACACTTCAAAGGTTAAACAATGTTATTAAATGGTTTTAGGAGTTCATAAATTAGTCACTATAGATTTTTTAACAAATGCACTTTAAGATAAAGCAGAATGATTTGGAACTGTATTGATTGATTCCATTAAAAGTGTCAATATATATCCTCATTTCACTTTTCCTTTAGAAATACAATCAAGAAAATGTTGGTACTACTGGTTATAATTTTTATACTAAATTAGAGTATTTAAGTGTATTCTAACTTATTTTTTTCTGACAAGCAAAAAAGTCACTAAAAATACATTTGAAAAGAAACGTTTCTGCCCTAATGTATCTCAGATGGTAGAATGATTTGGAGAAAATAGCTCTTGGTGAAACATGTAAAAACATCAGTGGGTGGAGAAGTGAAAGATGTTTCATGAATGATTCTTGAGTTGTCAAATATTAAAATAAAATGCATCTTCTATTTTGGTTTCTGAATTTAAAAGAGATTCCAAGTAAAGCTCTAGTTAATCGATTGTGTCATCCAATTGTGAAAATTACCTAAAATAATATATTTCATGATGGAGAAAATTTCCAGATTTCAAGATTTCTGAGCCAACTGCAAGGTTGACTCCAACCTAGACAGAGAGATGAACATGGGACCTGATGAAAAGAGAGAGGTTTAGTTGTTGTTTCTTTATTTTATTTATGAGTCAAATTGTATTTGAGGAAGAGGTACAACATGTCAAAATCTGAAGGAACAGAAGAGAAGAAAAATGAAAAAAATAAACATTATGTCAAAGCAGGACGAAATAAGAAAACAATCTTGGTTCTGCATTGCTCTTTTTAACATGTGACTGTGAATGGTAAATGTATGTATTAGAGTGACACTTTCATCTAATACTCAGTATGTATGTATTATGAAGAAGCAGGTTAGACATTAGTGACATTTGCATAACTAACAGTGACCAGCCAGTATAGGGACATGAGAAAGCTTGGACAATGCCCACTTGGTGTTCTTATATTCAGGGAAATAAACAGCAATCTCAAAGCCCACGTAATGCCAATCTGTACAGACACACTTTGCTACCTGCCCTATCAATAATCTCCTTTGAGAATCTAGGGCCATTTACTTTGCATATGTGAGCTAAATGTGCCTGCTGGAACTCTGTTACCATTATGTTCTTAGGCAGAAGGAATTTTTTGAGTCTGAGTTCACTCAAACCCTGGCTTACTAACCAGTAAGTCTTGGTTTATATTCTGCCCCAACAAAAACAACCAAGTTCTTGATTTACTCTCCTCTGGCAAATCTCTATTATTATCCTTTCTACTTACAATATACAGTGCTGTGTATCCATGTAAACTACCATGTTCAACTGTATAGTATCTTCCCCAACTGATGATGCCTGGATAGTCCTTTTCAGTTTTAACAACATTATGCCTATACTGAGAGTATGGATATATGGAAAGGAGCTACCTTTACAGAAAATAAAAGCTATATGAAGAAGGTACAGAAAAAATTGGAACATATGCCAGGCCAATTTGTAGAAAAAGGAGAAAATATGAGAAGCTTAGCAGAAGTGGCTAGAGTAGGAGACACTGCATGATAAGTGTATGGCATGACCTCACCTTTTCTTAATGTGTATTGGCAAAGAATTGCATACTCATTTCCTTTCAATAAAATGATAAACCCTGAGATAAACACATTTCTTTGGATATTTTGTACTGCTTTCCTCTTATTGAATCTCACTATCTATAAAGTCGTTTCAGAAGTGCTATATGTGTGACTTCTTTTTGAAAGAAAGTAGACATTGTTTTAATAAAAAAGTACTTTTTTCCTTCAACTTTAACTTTTATTTGCATAGTTTAATGTGTTTTGAAGCCAAAAAAATCACTTCATTTACCCAGCCATAGAAATGGTGATAACGGGGAATTTAGATTCTGATAAAATGAAATAACAATATAAAGGCTCATTCTGAATTCATTAATTTGTATCACTGAAAGGAAGTGAACTACCAATAAAACACATGTGCTACAATATACACCACAAGGTCAGGTATGAAACATATTCTAGGAGATTATGTGACTATTCATCATGCGAAATGTGTCTACCTACAGATCATCTGTGCACAAACTTATATGCATGTACATGCACATTATTTGAACAAATAAATCTCTGCTTTTTTGTCTTTCCCCCTGGAGCTCTGGCTATCTTTCCATTTTGCTGTTCAGATTAAAATACTATCAAAACAAGGCATGATTCTCCATCATTTGTTTTATTATGGTAACATTTACCTTCATTTGAACAGTCACTGGCCACAAATCTTCATATGTGATGTTATAGTGCTGACTTTCTGATGTATAACAATGTATAGAATTCTCAATAGAATGCACATAATTCAGAAATATGTAACTGAATAACCATTAGAACTGAAAAAGGTTTACTGAAAAGAAATCAAAGAAAAATAAAATCAGTATATACCATTTCTAAATTGCTAACATTAAACCTTAGTGTGTTCATGAACAAACTTAATTCCATTTTCTGACAAATAAACCAAAGCAAAATGCTATGATTTTCATCTCTTTAGCAGTATTATAGCACAAAAATGCCATTCTCTGAAATTCATATCCATCAGACTAAAATGACTGAATTTACATCAGCTATTTGATGGAATAAAATAAATTGTTTTAATAGGACATACCGAGTGGATCAATGTTTCCTGCTTTGAAAATGAACATCTTAGTTTTCCCTAGGCATTTGTGGGAACAAGAGATCATTATTCTATGACATTGTTTCATGCCATTGACATTTCTGAACAGAGAATGCTTCTTCCTTTGTGAGTCTATGAGTTTGTTTGAAAACAGGATGTATATCACTGGGGCATTTTAACTAATATTAAGTCTGATTTGTCAAGTGTTTTAACTATTTCTTTTTCATAAGTGAAGTATCATTGAAAAAGGTATATCAACTCTTTTAAAATGCAAGGATACTCTTATTGACTAAATGACTGAATTGATTCATTAAATAGTGCCTTAACTGCCTAAAATACTAAATGCAACTTCAAAGGTGTCAAACTTGCAACATGGAACATCTCTGGCAGTAAAATAATCAATATAACCATTCCATTTTCCATTTTGTGAAGGATTTTATGGCTATTTAGTAGAGTTATTTGCCCTTGTTTTTAATTTTTTTCCTTTCCAGCATATTCTATAGGCTTAAATGATACAACATGCACAGAAAAAAATTAACTGCTGTATTTATGGTTCAGATTAAAGTGAAACAGAGCAGACTATTATAATGAAAGTTTGAAAAATATCAGAAACTCACTATTATATAGAAATTATGGTGACCTGGGGGAATTAGAATTTTGATGATTTTTGTTTGTGTTTTCATTCTTGAGCAATGACTTAGTGCTGAATTTAAACAAACAAGGATTCTATATAATACTTTAGAAATGCTTTTAAGGATTTCAGAGATCATAACTGTAAGTACTTTAGTAGATAATATACATAGACACAAGAAAATATGATTGTCATACATTTTAAATATACATCATTTATTCATTTAATAGATTGTTTTAGCAACATGGACTACACCAAATGTTAGGAATACAGAATTATCATAAGCCCTTGAAGTCTTCAGTTTAAACCCTACCATCCCCACATGCATGTAAAAACAAGTCCCTATATTTGCTTATGACTTCTCTGAAACTTATTTTCAAAACAAAATTAAATGAATAATATATGAATTACCTTATCATTCCATCAACAAAATGATCAGTCTGATTTATTACCTACATCTTCTGTTTCTTTCCCTTGTAATGATAGCTCAAGCTTTCTTCTTTCTTACAATGACCACTCTTCCCATTTGTTTGAAAGATCTTTTCTCCTCTTGTCAACACAGAAAGTTTTGACTTCTTTCACTAAATTATGAAAAAATTGAGTGTTACCTTCTTTAATTTACTACTGTTTAAAGCCTCTGTGAAAATAAGCTGACCTGAATATTTGCTAATACACTAAATTTTGTGATTCACCAGGTCTGGAATTGATCTATCTAATGTTGCACTTTGTGTACCTTTGGTTAAACAAGCAATTCAATGAGGACCAGCCCTCATAAGGCATAACCAGCAGTGTAAGGACCTCTTGTACAAGAAGACTAGAGAATTATTTTAAAATAGAGGTGCTACAGAGAGTCCTCAAAGTCTCTCTGCATAGTAGTTATAAGTAATCTCTAAATTCTATCCTTTCTCCAGTCATAAATCTGAATACAGACAATCAGGTTTTTCTTTTATTATCTAGTTAATGTCTACTACAATAAGACTCTAGCTATAAAATAAGGAAACAAATGATTACCAGAAGAAACAACTCATACCTAGAAAACTTGTAAACACTTTGTAGATTTCCTTTGTAGAGGGAAGAAGATTCTTCTTCCCTCCTTATTAGCGAAGAAGATAAAGACCTTAATTTTATCCTTGTGTCTATCCAGAGTCAACCAAACTTGACCAAAATATTTTTGGTCTAAAATTTTCTG
The DNA here is from genome assembly GCF_002776525.5 of Piliocolobus tephrosceles. Taxonomy (NCBI): domain Eukaryota; kingdom Metazoa; phylum Chordata; class Mammalia; order Primates; family Cercopithecidae; genus Piliocolobus; species Piliocolobus tephrosceles. The sequence goes on along the minus strand of NC_045455.1, from coordinate 45,313,267 downwards.
GGTAGATAATTTAGTCCAATCTACTCATTATATAATATTTATTAAATATAGTATGTGATAATAAATATGTAAATAATAAATATATAATGAGTAGATTAGGTGATCTTCCACTATACTCATTGTATAATATTTATTAACTATGATACATATACAAATATTATATGATATATAAATAATTATATAATGAGTAGATTGGACTAGTGTATTTGTTAATTCATATAATGAGTAAATTGAACTAGATGATGTACACAAAAAATTTATTTCCATTCCCAAATCCTATGATTTGTGAGAGTTAATATATTAGCTAGTAAAAATAATAAAATCCCCATACTAGCAAGGGATTTTACTAGAATTAAAGTTTCCATTTAAACATGTGAGCACTTTGGATATAGCAGTATTAAATAGATTAGGTATTTTTTGCCAATAATTTCCAATAGCAAGACTATCTCCAATTAGTGCTTTAAAGTTTAGACCAGTGTTGTTTTCCCAATATGTTTCCATTTTGTAATTACCAAAGTTTGGTAAAAAGGGCCAGGTTTAAATTTTGTAATTATGTTATTTTTCACTGTTTAATTATCTATCTGTGTTCTCTTATAACTCATTGAGCTTCTTCAAAATAAATATTTTGAATTATTTGTTGAGTAAATAATAGATCTCTATTTAGAATCTCAATTTCTTTGGAATCAGTTTATTTTGATTCTTTTCATACAGGATTTTGATCAATAAATCATTTTTAGATAGATGTTCCTATAGGGGTAAAAGATCTGAGACTCCCTATTTTGCTATCTTGTTGATCTTGCTCTGTGTTTCTGATTTGTGAAATGGATAATTTTTACCAAAACTGTGATGCCAGGGTATCATTATTAAAAATAGCTGTGGCAAAAAGGTGACGATGTTATTTTTTATTGCTTTCACGAATTTACAGTAACATGGCAAACAAATGAACGTGACTATTATTTGTAAAATTTCACTAGTGTTAATTTTGATCACAATAGACATTGTTAAGCATTATGGTACTTAACACACACTTAAAGTACCATTAATCTATTACTACAACCTCATTTTATCTACAATAACTTTAATTAATGACAGTTAAATCTAAAATCATATCATATATTGGATAGTGTGTGTCTGTTACATATTAAGTTGCACATTTACTAATTCTCCAGAATTTATTAAAGTTAAAATTTATGTTTTATATTTTTCTATTGAATGAAAAATGGGCAGGTTTATCAAACAGACCACATCAATACATTTATAGAAAGACTGTTTATAGAAAGACTGTTTGTGAACATTTTAAAACATACTTTGTAGGAGAAAATCAATGCTAGTAACTTAAGTATTATATTAATACTAAATACATTCATGCTATAGCTACATTGAAAATTCTGGGAGTAAAAAGTAGTCTTGGCTGAAAATACTAAGAAATCACAATAAATAAGAGTTAGAGTATAATATATAAAGTTAGATCTCTGCAAAGATGCATATGAAAAATTTACAATGCATATGCAAAATTTCCAAGGCATATATGTTTTTCAGTTAACTTGTATTAAGTGTTGATATGATTTAGATCTGTTCACCCACCCAAATCTCATGTTGAATTGTAATCCACCATGTTGGAAGTGGGGTCTGGGAAGAATGTGATTGGATCATGGGGGTGGATTTTCCTCTTGGTATTGTGTCACAATATTGAGTGAACTCTCATGGGGTCTGCTTGTTTAAAAGTGCGTGACACCTCCCCTTTCCTCTCTTGCTCCTCCTGCCATGTAAGATGTTCCTGCTTCTCTTTTACCTTCTGCCATTATTGTAAGCTTTCTGAGGCCTCCCCAGAAACCAAAGCCTTTAGATTTCTTGTACTGCAGAACCTGCAGAACTGTCAGTCAATTAAACTTCTTTTCTTTATAAATTACCCAGTCTTAGGTATTTCTTCACAGCAGTGTGAGAATGAGGTAATACAGAAAACTGCTACTGAGGAGTGGGGCATTGCTATAAAGATACCAGAAAATGTGGAAGCACTTTTGGACCTGGGTAATGGGCAAAGATTAGAAAAGTGTGGAAAGTTCAGAAGAAGACAGAAAGATGACAGAAAATTTGGAACTTCCTAGAGACTTGTTAAATTGTTGTGAACAAAATGCAGATGGTGAAATGGATAACAAAGTCCAAGCTAAGGATGTCTCAGATGTACATGAGGAACTTATTTGGAGCTGGAGTAAGGGTAACATTTGCTGGTTTTTTGATTTTTTTTTTTTTTTTTTTTTTTTTTTTTTTCAGAGTCTTGCTCTGTCACCAGGCTGGAGTGCAGTGGCATGATCTTGGCTCACTTCAACCTCCTTGTCCCAGGTTCAAGCAATTCCTCTGCCTCAGCCTCCTGGGTAGCTGGGACTATAGGCACATGGCACCACACCTGGCTAATTTTTTGTATTTTAGTAGAGACGGAGTTTCACCATGTTGGCCAGGATGGTCTTGATCTCCTGACCTCATGATCTGCCCACCTTTGCCTCCCAAAGTGCTGGGATTACAGGCATGAGTCACCTCACCCAGGCCCACATTTTCTACGTTTTAGAAGAAAGTCCTTGCTCTAGATATCTGTGGAATTTTGAACTTGAGAGTGATGACTTAGGGTACATGGTGAAGAAATTTCTAAGAAGCAAAACATTCAGCATGTGACCTGGCTGCTTCTTATAACTTAAGTTCATATGAATGAGCAAATAAATGACGTAAAATTGGAATTTACATTTAAAAGAGAACCAGAGTATGAGAGTTTGAAAAATTTGCAACTTGGCCATGTGGTATAAAAGGAAAGCCATTTTCAGGAGAGGAAATCAAGCTGGCTGCAGAAATTTGCATAACTAAATGAAAGGCAAGTGCTAATATCCAAGACAATGAGGAGAAGGCCTCAAAGACATTTCAGATACCTTCATGGCAGCTGCTCCCATCACAGGCCTGAAGGCCTAGGAGGACAGAATGGTTTTGTGAGCCAGGACCAGAGCTCTGCTGCTCAATGCAGCCTTAGGACACTGCTTTCCATGACCTGGCTGATTGGTCTCCAGCATTAGCTCAAAGCCTCAGGCCACAACTCCAGAGGGTGCAAGTCATAAGTCTTGACATCTTCCATGTGGTGTTAAGCCTATGGATGAGCAGAATATAAGAGTCGAGGCTTTGGAGCCTCCACCTATGTTTCAGAGGATGTATGGAAAAGCCTGGATGTCCAGGAAGAACCCTGCCGTAGGGACAGAGCCTTCATGGAGAACCTCTACTAGGGCAGTGCAGAGGGGAATTGTGAGGTTGGAGCCCACACACAGCGTCCCTACTAGGGCAATGTCTAGTGGAGCTGTGAGAACAGAGCCACCCTTCTCCAGACACATGAATCATGAATGGACCAGCAGGTTGCACCCTGCGCCTGGAAAAGTCACAGGCATTCCACACCAGCCCTTGAGATCAGTTTTGGGATCTGAACTCTACAAATCCACAGGGACAGAGATGCCTAAAGCCTTGGGAGCCCACCCATTGCATCAGTGTGTCCTGGATGTGGGACATGGCATTGAAGGAGATTATTTTGGTAATTTAAGATTTAATGACTGCCATGCTTTTATGAGTACTTGCATGGAGCTGGTAGTTCTTCTGCTTTGCCTGATTTCTCCCTTTTGAAATGAAAGTATTTACCCACTGCCCATATGCTCATTGTATCTTGGGAGTAACCAACATGTTTTGATTTTACAGGCTCATAAGTGGAAGGGACTAGCCTTGTCTCAGAGGAGACTTAGAACTTTGGGCTTTTCAGTAATGCTAGAAGGAGTTAAGACTTTGGAGGAATGTTGGGATGGAATGATCATATTTTGCAATGTGAAAAAAAGTGAGATTTGGAAGGGTCACGAGTAGAATGATATAGTTTGCATCTGTGTCCCTACCCAAGTTGAATTGTAATCTCCAATGCTGGAGGTGGGAGGTGATTGGATCTTGGAGGTGTATTTTGCCCTTGGTACTCTGACAATCGTGAGTGAGTTATCATGACATGTCATTGTTTAAACCATTGTGGCACCTCCCCTGGCCCCCTTGCTCCTTTTCCTGCCATGTAAGACCTTCCTGCTTCCCCTTTGCTCTCCACCGTGATTATAAGTTTCCTGAGGCTCCCCAGAAGCAGAAGCTGCTATGCTTTCTGTACGGCCTGCAAAACTGTGATCCAATTAAGCCTCTTTTCTTTAAAAAATGTTTCAGTCTCAGGTATTTTTTTATGGCAGTGCAAAAATGGACTAATACCTTAAATTAAGTATAGCATGATACAATACCTTACGTTAGGGATAGCATGATAAAGTGCCATTTTTCTGCTCTCATAAACCATACATTCTACCAGAAAATGTTTATATTGTTGCATGTCTCTTTACTGATTGCTATCTTATGAGGTCCATGTTGTCTTACATTTTAATACATGATGTTTGTATTACTTTGATTGCTACAAAATGATTAACTGAGTTATTACCAATAGTTTATCAAAACTGTGCCTACATTCTTAAGGGTATATACTACTAAATTTGCTTACCTTTTCTTTGTTTAATATGTTTGTTTTTCTAAGGCCATTATAACAAAGAACCATAGCCTGGACAGTTTAAACAACACAAATTCATTTTTGTCACAGTTCTGGAGGCTAGAATTCTGAAACCAAGGTGTCTCAGAGATGAATTCTTCAGAGATGTCTCTCCTTTGCCTAGGAATAGCTGTCTTCTCCCTCTGTTTTCCTATTTTTTTATCTCTTTTGATTAGAACCCGCTGTAATGATTTTATCCTAACAAAATTACCTCCTTGAAGACCCTATTGCCAAACAGATTGTATTCTGAAAAAACTGGGTGCTAGAACTTCAACATATGATTTTAAGGAACACAATTATTTATTAACATTTTATACATCCATTTAACTGTGTACCGAGAAGAGCACAGATTCTAGATCTGCAGTGCCTGGTTTTAAATCCCAACCCCATTGCTTATTAGTTATCAGAGATTACAGAAATTACATACATTTTGTGAATCACTTTTAAACCAGAAATACTGAAAGGACTTATACTATATAATTTTAAGTATTAATTGGATAATTGTAAGTTGTGTGCCAAATGGTAAACTATTTAAATGTTAATTATTATTCTTTAGATTACTGTCATAGTTTTTAATTTCATCATAAGCCTTCAGACTATATGAGATTTTTAAATCTTTTCTGTGGGGAATTAATTCTGAAACTGTTTTTGAACCCTATTTTTAAATTATAATTCACATTCAAACTAATGAGCTCCCAATTATGTGTCATTGATCTAATGCAATTTTAACAGTGATTTCTTATCTCATAATTTTGTTAAACAGTGATCTTTATAATTTATATATGGTATACTTCAAATTTCCAATAAAATAGTTTCAATTTAGTAAATTATTGTTCACCAAATATACACTTTATTTATCCAATTTTATAAATCTATTTTGCAATTTATTTCAAAATATTTTAATTGGAAGTCTATACAATTTACCATGCATGGCTGGAAATGCACAGATGAAAAACACACAGTTCTTGTTTTCAACAAAAGAAAGTAAGGCACAGAATATAATAACTATAAGAATATGTTTTAGGTGCATTTTCTGGAGATACAGGTGAAATAAAATGACATAACAAGCAAGATGCAACCCTGTTTTGAGAGAAAGCTGGAAGTATATTAGGACCAAATCAAAGGTGGAATTTTTGCTTAGCTATATAAGAAAAAATAAATCATTGGTGAGATTATAAAATCACAGAAGCTTTTCCACTGATCCTGAAAAACTTCTACTTGCCTGTAATACCTGTTATCAAATATTTAAAAAGCAACTAAATTCTGTTTCAAGACGTTCTATTTCTACCTTTAGGACCCCAAATCAGCAATTATATAAGGCTCTAGAGTGAACACAGAGCAGAGCTCTTACTTATTAGTGATCAGAAAATAAACAAAATATTGTAAAACATATTTAAGGTGTTATAAATGATTTGACCACTGAGGTTTTTAGAGAACAAAAATGCTTTGGGATATGTGACAAGGTGAAATGGTTTGGCTGTGTCTCCACCCGAATCTCATCTTGAATTGTAGCTCCCATAATTCCCACCCGTCATGTGAGGGACCCAGTGGGAGATAATTGAATCATGTGGGTGGATCTTTCTTGTGCTGTTCTTGTGATAGTAAGTCTCATGAGATCTGGTGGTTTTATAAAGAGGAGTTTCCCTACATAAGGTATTTTGCCTGCCATCATGTAAGATGTGACTTTGTTCATCATTTGCCTTTAGCCATGATTATGAGGCCTCCCCAGCCATGTGGAACTGTGAGTTAATGAAACCTCTTTCTTTTCTAAATTACCTACTCTTGAGTATGTTTTTATTAGCAGTATGAGAATGGACTAATTCACAGGGTATCTAACACATGTCCTTTTTATCCCCAATTCCACTCTAAATATTGGTTTCTTAACATTACAGAAATAGTTATTTTCTTTCCACAGAGTCTTAGATATTCTTTTCAAAAGTATATGTGCTCTCACCAAAATGAAGCATGTCTTTGCTTGTGCTAAGCATACTTGCAGTGATGGCTAACTTGCAATGTTATTCACTGCTAGCTACTACGGAAAAGTTTATTTTATGTATTTATGTATGTATGTATTTATTTATTTATTTATTTATTTATTTATTTATTTATATTTTTGACAGGAATATTTGTACCCCAACCTCAGGATATATTTATCTAACAAATTTGCACATATCCCTCTGAATCTAAAATAAAAGTTGAAATTATTTTAAAAAGACAGTAATAATATTTAGGTATGTCTTCATTCAAACTTTTTTTTTTTTTTTTTTTTTTTTTTTTTTTTTTTTTTTTTTTTTTTTGTTTTTTTTTTTTTTTTTTTTTTTTTTTTTTTTTTTTTTTTTTTTTTTTAATTTTTTTTTTTTTTTTTTTTTTTTTTTTTTTTTTTTTTTTTTTT
>NC_045455.1:45272532-45306193 GCF_002776525.5 Piliocolobus tephrosceles | reverse complement strand
TTTTTTTTTTTTTTTTTTTTTTTTTTTTTTTTTTTTTTTTTTGAGACAGAGTCTCACTCTGTGGCCCACGCTGGAGTGCAGTGGGGAGATCTGGGCTCACTGCAAGCTCCACCTCCCGGATTCACGCCATTCTCCCCCTTCAGCCTCCCGGGTAGCTGGAACTACAGGCGCCCCCCACCACAGCCGGCTAATTTTTTCTATTTGTTAATAGAGACGGGGTTTCACCATGTTCGCCAGGATAGTCTCGATCTCCTGACAGAGTGATCCACTTGCCTCGCCTCCCAAAGTCCTGGGATTACAGGCGTGAGTCACCACGCCCGTCCCATTCAAACATTTTTTTTTTTTTTAATGTGGAATCACGTGATGAATAAAGTCCCTCAATTAAAAATGCGTACTAGCTTGCCTAACTGGGGAAGCCTTTTTGCCATAGTTATTTCTGAGCATGTGTGAGAGCTGCGATATAAGGTACAGCCCCATCTCTGCTTTAGTTTGTAATGTCATCATCTTTCCCCTGAGTTGTTTAGCAGAAGATTTTTATCTTTTTCTCCTGCATGTGGTCAACATCTTTATGCTCAACGTTGCCTGCAACTAGCAGGCTATTAGAAAGCAAGTCAAGGACTAAAAACCTTAAGAGTTGGAGGACTCAAGTGCCTTGAGAATGTTCAGACTTTCAGGATTCAGAACTCTTTCTAAACCTCTAAAGGACGTTTTATCTTTTCTCTGCTCTGCAGATAATTTTCTGAACTTGTGTCCTACAAAAATGTTCAGATTTTGATACTTATATTGACACCTGTATTGTTATATGCCTTACTCTGGTCTCAACTGACATTTATCCAGCTTTTGCTTCCAGTAATTTGAATTGGTACTCATTTATAACTTTCTACAAATAAAGTTAGTTTAAAGTAAAACAATATGAAATCTTGAAGAATATAAATCACAGAGGATGAAAAGCATTTAGAAGACTACATAATTGCAATGCAATAGTCCCATTTGCATTATCTCATGATGATACATAGATTTGCAGATTAGGTATACGAATATGTGTGAGGTCAAGGTTTCTTGTTTGTTTGCTAATTTTAGCTGAGTACTAATTTTTAGAATTACCTTCCTTAACAATACTGATTGTCTCACTGAATTAGTAGTCAATATTTAATCAAGACAGCAATGACATTATTCAATTATTGGGCCTGGGCCATGACCAATATCTGAAAATGGCTTCAGGTATCACACATAGAACTCTGTGTGTCACATAATTCCAACATGATTCCCTAAGTTTTAGGTAAAATATAGCTGAAAAAATATATGTCATTAACTGCCTCTAGTTGTAAAGACATACACACAAGCATAGCACATTTCCAGATTTTGATTTGTAACTCAAAGTGGATACAAACTCCAAAAGAGTTCAATGTGGATACTATCAATTATCATGCTTTAATTAGGCAAGAAATTTTTCATTTTAAAATTGTCATTGGCAATCACTTTTACTGTATATCTTTCCAAATACTATAGTGTTTAGTGTCGTGGTTAATATTGCCTTGGAAGAAATATGGTTGCCAGGTTAAATTCCTCTAAGAATCACATGTACTCTTTCTTTTCTGAACCTGAAGGTAAAAAATTTGATTCCACTGACTGGAACACGGGTCTCTAAATTTATTTGCAAAAATGCTTACTAGTGTAACTTGTGTTTACATAACAATTCATGTCAGTTGCAGGTTTGGCAGTTTAAACCAGTCTAAAAAGTCTCAACAAATATTAGATATTTTAGAATAATCTGTAATTCTTCTATTTTTAGAAAAAAATGTATTCTGCTTTTCATCATTTTGCATTTAGCTTTAGCACACTAACTCCACTTGCTGACAATGTGTGCCACTTATGTATGCTAGAACCATATTCCACGATGGCCTACATTTTATGGTGTTAAAAGTGCTATTTGTATTTTACAACAGTTGTCACTCAATCAAGGTTTTCAATTCCTTAGAAACATAAATCAAGTTATTAAATCTTGTGAGTCTTACATCCTTCATCTAAGGAATTACTAGAAAAAATATGTATCTTTCTTATCATTTTTTAAAAATATACATTTAAAATGATGTACTATTTATGAAGAAGTTTATCACTCATTCATAAGTGAGTGCCTGTAAAATTGTCAAGTTTTAACAAATATTACCACTGTCTCCTCTTTGGGTTTCATCCAATAATTCTTTATTATCATTCTTATAAATATTTCTAATATTTTCAGGAAAATTTCAAGGGTATATCCTTTGATCAAAAACTTTATTATGTAAAATTAACCAAACAATGATTTTACATTGCTTCAGATATTTTCTTCAAGAATTTTAAACTACATTGCTTGGGAATAGACTCTGGATGAGTATCAACAAGTTGGAAAACAGACAACATTCAGGAAGAAAATCTGCTCAATAAGCTATAATAAAATACATCAATAACACAAATACTATACTCTATAATGAAACTCATCTCAGATACTACTAACTTTTTGCTTTGCCTTGGGCATCCCAACGCAGCCATAGAGAAGATAATGTACATGAGGAATAAAGTGAATGGACATTTTTTAAAATGAAGAATATTTAATTACACAAATTTATATTTACATGAATCCATGTGAATAATTTTGATTTTGTTTTGAACTTAATAATATATATATATCTTATCCTGGAAATGGTTTCCACCATGCATAGGATAGTTACATAACTTGTATCATTTTATAGATTTAATGCTTGCATGGAAATATCAGTTTACAAAATTATCTGAGAGTATCATTTTTAAAGGTCCACCAGATAAAATAAAACAACCCACTGAAAGGCATATGATTTAAATAAACGTTTTCCAAAAAACCCATCCGATTTTTGTTAAAAATGCCTTGAGATACCCTCACTACTATAAATGTGAATGCTCATGATAGAATAATATGTTTACTTTGATCGCTCTTAGTAAGAGCAAAACGTGTTTCTTAGGTCTCATTGGGTATATTTTCTACCAAAATTCTCAGAGCCATGCTCATGCAAATAGGTCTGTTCAGGCAAATGATCATTATACCCAGTTTCCATATCATACACATTCGTACACAGTTAGACAAATTTTCTGATGGAGATGTAAACAATGGTATGGAATTCTGCAGTCTCTCCTATCTATACATTATTTCACTCTGAATATGTACCCTAAATAATAATTCTTATACTTCATTTATTTATACCGATATTATTTTTCTTGTGTCAGTATTTGTAAACTAATGCCTGCATATAGGAAATAAAAAAGTGATACAAAAATGGGAGTAGCTATAAGATTGGCACTTCAGATTGGTAGGTGTATGGATAATTATAATAGCAATTATAGAATTATTACATGTTTTTTTTAAAATAAGATAAATAGCACAATGAAGATACTGTGTTGTTCTGGAAATTTCAAAAATGCTAATAATATAAAAACATTATAAATGCTTAAATAGAAAAGAAGAAAATTGCACATCTAACCATCCTAATAATAATATTTTCCTATGTTTACTTTTCATGGTAGTTGTCATGTCAGTGAGCTTTCGTACTTTCCTGTACACATTTAACATTATTTCAAAAGTCTTTGTTCATGTAACTGCATTCATCATGATGGTGCATAATATCCCATCCAGAGAATCATCAAATGAACTATTTATTATTGCACACTTGTGCTTTTATTTTTGGTCTTGTGCTGATATTTGTCAATCATTATCTACAGTTCCAGGCATTATACTAACAGCTTCTAGGCTTTAACTTACATAAGGATTATTTCCAGTGATTCCTGGAATAATGCCATGGTGAAAAGAGTGTGCACATCTTATTTTCCATCTTCTCTATTATATTTTAAGATCGATGTACCAGAAGCAGAATTACTACGTGAAAAGTTACAAATGTTTCTTGGTTAGATATTGTACAACAAAGTTGTACCAAGTTCCATATACCAAACAAGTTGTACCAAGTTAGAGTGCTACTAGATTTATAAGACAGCATCCCTTTCAGCCTTTCTTTTTAAATCTAAAATGTTTAGCAAGTTCAAAAATAAAGTTCTGTAAACATAAAAACAATTCAGATTAAATATCTAAAGGAAATTTCTAGCTACCGGAAGAAAATATGTACATGTTATAAAATTATTGTATAATTAGCTTTTTTCTTTTTTCTTTTCTTCCTAATCTCAAGGTGTTCATTGATCATGATCATGAGTAGGCACTGTGCAAGATGAAGGGAAAACCAAGATACATAAACAAGGCTGAGGAAATGCCTTCTTATGTCTTTTATATGTATCTCATTATTTCACTCTCACCACAGCCATTTTACTATGCCCATTTTTTTTTTCTGATAAGGAAGCTGAGACTCAAAATAATAATAATGTGCCAATTACAACATAGCCAGTAAATAATAGAGCAAGACTCCAAGCCTAAGAGTTACAAAGGAACTCTATTCCTTTGTAACACTAACATTTAATGTGTACTCTATGGGGATATGTTGGAAACTAAAATAGTGTTTAATTTTAATATTTTTACAAAGTCTATATTTCTTTTGTCATGTGGCATCAACTAATAAAACGTTAAAATCATTTTTATTTTTCTTAAAATTAATACATTTCCTATAAATACATAATTATAAACTTTTATTAAAATTTCCAATTTGCCTAAGACAATTTTTCAATCTATTTTCTTATGTTTTATCTAAATGAAAAAATCTTGGCAATGCTATTTTGGAAATGATAACTTTCTATTTTCATCTTATAAGAATAATAAGGTAATTTCCAAGCACTTAACTGTCCAAAACACCAAACAAAACAAAATAAAAGCAATTAAAGTATTTGCGGTGTCAAACTCTTCTTTCTTTAAATTTCTGTTACAGTATGTTGAAAATATAAACCACAAACCCTTTTTTAAAACTATGTACAGACAAACAACTTTTTCTTCACCTTTGAAAGTATTGGAACTAACATTTAAAAGACAAAAAAAAAAAAAAAAGGATATTTAAACAAAATTTTAATTTTGTGAGTGCTTGATAAGAATGTGGTTTTTAACTACCTTGTGAAATTTTAATATGGTTAGGAAGAGCTTTTATTCTACAAATCAGCCACATATCACATATTTTATTTTTTCGTTACTTTATAATGCAAAGACCGAAATCCTGTTCTCTCAGCTATCAGTTAATAAAACATTTCCTGAATTATTTTACTTCCTTACAAATTCAAACCATTTTTGTGTTTTTATCATTTTTCTGTCAACAGTCAAATTCCAAAGGGAAACACTATTTATGTTCATGTTTGCTTTTATTTAAAATTGTTTGATTTTAAAAGATGTAGCAAGAGCAGTGCTGTGTTTGTTCGACTCTGGCTGATATATGTTATTATGGGTTGACTTTGAGTAAATTGCCATCTTGTTTGCTTAGAAAAGAAAGATAGAGCTAATTGAATGAAAACACCATACAAAGGATTACAACAGTCCATTTCCTTTATTTGAAATATGTCAACACTGAAATATGAATTTAAAAGTACTACATGTAAAATATAGCAAAGATTAAAATGGTTCTTGAAGGTATCTTTTGTTTAAAATATGGTAATTTACATGCGAGAAATCATATTAATTTTCTGTGGCAAGCACATTTTATATTTCAGAAGCAAGTTATTGACTTAATATTTACAGAGGCATTTTTGTTGTTTTAAATCATTGCACTATTACAGCTGCTTTAGTCTGTTAATGTTTGTTCATATTAATCAGAAGCTTGAATAATATATACGTTTATCATTAAATGTCCTTATAGTTTGAAAAGTCTTATATTTTCCTACAGTTGGTTTGTTAGGGAAAATACCTTAATGCTATTAACTTTTTTTCTTTTCAGATTTTAAAATATTTTCTATGTTGTCCCTAGAGATTTAAAAGCAAGATAAATTATAATGTGACAAAAAAGATGATTGGGCTTAAAAAGTATGTGTAATACTAGTAAAAAATAAATAATACCTATAATAATTTCTATATTATATATACATTTTTTGTTTGTAACACAAAATGCATCAATCTAAACAATGTCTCACACATTGTTTTAAATCCCTCATTTTTGCAATACTTTATCTTTTTTAAAATAAAATAACATTCTATAGTGCTACTGTCTTTAAAACATGAAAACTTGGAAAAATCAATTGGTCATTTGTAATGCAAAATATTCTAAACTTATAACATCAGTTTTTCTCCTCTAATTAATTCATCTCAATTAACCACACAATGCAGTCAGTTAGGTAAATTATAGTTTATCATCATTGTATATCTTCCAAATTCAACACAATTGCTTTTTCAGTTTGTAGACACAGATTGTGAATGAGGGTTTTCCTAGACAAAAGTTGTTCCCTGAATGATCTTTTCACCTTATGTTCCTCTTCAGTGTCTTCGTGTGGTATTTTAGCATCAGGTTTCTTCCAAGCTGGTATTCTGTAGAATGACATATTTTTTTTTTCTGACTGATTTTTCATACCCTTGTATGGATAGGAAATTTTCTTGGAATTAATTTTATTTGGAATTTATTTTATTAATCTGATGGAATTACTTTTGTTTTTCCAAAAGTTAATGCTAATGATAGATTAATGTATTGTTGCAAATAGTAATATATTTGCATTTTAACCTTTCCTTAGTCCTTGCATGGAATCAAGGTACACTGTAAGAAGTGTTTGGAGGCTGATGAGTCAGTGGTCGCTTGTCCTACTCCATTGTCAAGTACTTAGAGGTATTGGTACGGCTGTTGATCTTCCTTAGTTTTGAGAGGCAAGTCTCAAAACAGAAATCAGAGGGCACTGTCGGAAATCTTCAAAACAGAAACTTTGCCATGATGAAGTCTTATTCATCATTCAGGTCTTATTAGCTGTTCTCTCTTCTCACATGTAGTTCTACTTTAGATAGCATCTAAACCACAGACAGACCCTATGTAGAGTTAAAAAAAGATGTCGACCTTCAACATTTATGATAGTGAGTAAGAAATCCCAAGTTTTTGTTTTTTTTCAAATGTATTTTATTAAATAGAGACATGTTCTGGGACACCTTGGTCAAATTTCCCCATATAAGTACAGTATTTTGTATCATGCACCATACAATTGGAAACAGATGCAATTAGCCGAAGTATATTACGCAAGAATCTGTATACTCAGATTTCCCAGATCATAAATTTCACATCTACATTCACATATACATAATACATTTTAAAGATTTCTACAAAAAGCCTTTCATCACCCAAATTATGTTTACTAAAGAAGAAAGTGAACTGTTGCTCTTACTCCTCAGTGCCTCATGTCATAGAACGGTGATGTAAACAACAGTTCCCATGATCACCACTTCTGTCCCAGGCCATTCAATTACAAAGGTCAGACTGTCTCCACATGCCTTGTGAAACAATTGCCTGCAGAACAGATAAAAGTGTTGATGGATCATAAAAATTATTCATATATTCAGAAAAGAAAAAAGTAGCAACAGAGAGCTCAAAATGAGAGTTGTTATATACATTTAAATACACAAATTTAAGCATAAAGGATATAAATTACTCTATTGAATAGGTACTGTTTTTCCCATTTTATGGATGAAAAAACTGAGGCAGCAAAAGTTACTTTCTCAAAGTCATGTAAATACTAAGCGGCAGAGGTGAAATATGAATCCAAGTAATGAGGTAATCTGTTTCCAAAATCTATGTTCAGAAACATTGCATCACATTGCCTAAATAAAGGTGTGACTAATAAAAAAGATTGATGACAGTTATTGTGCACTTATTAGTTACAAATCAACTACCTATGTTGCATGTATTTTTAATTTAATTCTCAAAATAAACCACTGAATAGATATTATTTCCATTTTACTGAGGAGAAAACTTAGGAATAGAGAGGTTTACTGACATGTTTGAAGTCAAATAGCTCGTAAGGGGTTGAAGCAGAATTTGAGTTCAAATCCATTTGAATCAAGCTTTAAAAGTCTTAATTATTATCATTGAATGGATAAATAGGTGGATGGAAAAGTAGACGATTAGATTTATGGGTATATTTGTACACAAGTACATATGCATACTCCCTGAAAATCTGGATATAAATGGGTTTATGAATGTATATTATGTTTATGTATTCATATTTATGTCTTTCATAAAATAAAAAAGTGAATAATAAAAACATTTGTGGAATAATAATTTTAAAATATTTTACAGTCTGATTTTTATTTTTATTTCAATGAACTAAGTTTATGACTTAGAGTACATGAGATAGTATGGAGAATGGGGACAAAATAATTGAAAGTTTCAAGCTGTTCCTTTAGTATAGATTTGAGATCTCCTTGAATTTGAGAACTCCCTGAATGTAGCATAAAGTCTTAAATAATCATAATATTTCTAATGCACATCACAATATATAGTACATAACAGGAAATTAAGGGATATTTGGATTGGTGTGGCCTATTTATGTTATTTGTTGAAACAGTTTGGAACAAATTCTACAGGCTGAGTTGGTAATTTTGATGTGAGTATCCCAAAGGAACATCAATTATTTCCCTTTTATGAGCTACCTAGAAGTATGAGGAGAAAGTGTGTTCATGGAAACCTCCCTTTAGCCAGGACTTTGGTGAATGTCGGAGTATTTTTGTTAGAGAAGTCATAATTCTAACTCAATGCCTGTCTTTTTCTGACTTCTTAACTTACAATTTGTTGCAAATGTTTCTTGTTTAATTCAACTATTATTTGTATAAGTGAGATAGCTTAGTTGCAGTAGATAAAGCTATGTTTAGTGACAGTTTCAGGCAGTAAACTTCACAATCACAATCTACATGACACTATGTGAAACAAAATGTTTTCCATTTCCAGGAATTATTCTCAGATAATTCATGTGGTCAATATATATTCAATAACTTCCTAATAGTTACTATTTTTAAAGGTGATTCAACTATAGTATTATGTGAATACATGTAACAGCAGTGTTACATATATTATATATATAGTATATCACACTATGTGATATGCTACATATGTGAATATATATAACAGCAGTGTTACCTATTACATATATAATAGGGAATATATATAAATGTGAATATATATTTTATATATACTATATATAATATATAACTGCTGTCATAATACTATAACATTTACTATGTTATAGTATTCACATAATACTATATGAATTACTATATGAATGAATACTATAACATTCACATATTATAACATTTATGATCAATTATATTATTTCATGATCATGAATTAATGTATTTTATAGTTATCATTTCCAAAGATTATTTCTTAATGTAGAATTTATTTTCAAGACAAGATTGCCATAGATTTGTTTCAAGAATATATTTTAGTAATTGGTAGAGGTCATAGTTACATTTTAAAAAATAAACTAAACAAATAGCTAGAATAAAGAAAAGGAGAACAACCTGTCGTCATAGGGAAGACATAAGAGCTAATTTGTACAGGTAAAGCACACCTTTATTACTTGGTGGTGTTGTAATTATTTTCAGTTTTTTAATACTGTTAAAGAAGGAAATATTTAATCATAACTTAAAATTAAAAGGTTTATTGTAGATGCTACATATTCAAGTACTAAAATGATCTAACAAAAAAGTCACTTACAATAAGGTATATTCCTTTTTTGAGATTCATTTTACAAAATAGGCATAGTTATTTATTCAAGCATTTTCATAACAAAATGTGTTTTAGATTTTGATATTATAGGAACAACTATTTTCCTCCTTGAATCCCAGGTGCATAGACAAATGCAACAGATAGAAATATTAGCAGCATCAGTAAAATTTTACAATGTCAGCACATTAAAAAGGTACTGATATCTATTTTGCATGTGAGCTCTACAAATCTCTATTTCTTTGAATACTGAACTTTGAGAGAAGCAGCAAAAACCTTTTGGTGTTTGTGGGAGGATTTGGGTTCATTTTAAAGATCTCTTTTAAGAAGAGTGAGAGATTGTTTAAGACTATAAATGTCTTTACTGGAATTATGCTCTTACCCTCATTTATTTTAACAAGGTTTGTAATGCATTCTGGCCCTTGATCTCTTAGTTGGAAACACTGCCTGTTGTTCCATTATTCCACCATCCATTTGCAGATAACAATACATCAGAACCTTTTCTTGCTACAGAAACAATGCCCTTTATTTGAGAAAGGACATTGTTTTGACAGATAAAGTAGGCATTTGATAAATTGAAACAGGTTTTGAATTATTTTGAGGGAATGTGTGCTACATCTGTCTACTGATATTCCACTAAAATAGTGCTTAACTTTCTAGTCTCTTTGTGATTTATTGAGCTACAGAAAAGGTTAAGAACATTTCGTGGCTCTTCTCATATAATTTGTAAGAGAATCAAATAGCATTTGTTAATGTTTATGATATTTAAAAGGCAAAATTACTCCTAAACTTTTATTCACAGTAGATATTGTAGTGACACTTAAAACAAAAGAATATATTAAATGGAATTATTGCTCTTACATTAGTAAATTCATGCTGGAGAAATTTTAAAAAAGCAGTAATGTAAAACCGTTGTCCCAAACTGGTAATTTTAGGTCGCACAGAATTTTAAATTAGATCTTATGCAAAAAGTTTACTTTTGGAATAATGTACATGTAGCAAGCCATGAGGAAACATCAAATGCTATTAGGAGTATGTAACAAAAAGAGTTGGGGGAAAAAGTATATTAACACCCCCATATTCCTTTTTTTACTAAATGAATTTCTAACTTACAGAATTCTTCCTTGAACAATAAAAATTCTTCTTGAAAAGATAATTATAGCCACAGACAAAAGCTTCCCATTTGAAAAATCATTTAAATTTATCAGCATTCATATGCAAAAAATTTTATAGAGCATTTTCAAATTAATAAATTGTTCCCTCCTAAATATAGTAAGAACAAACTACAGCATGTAGAATAGGTTTATTTTGATTTATCATATAGATCTATATTATCTTAAACTTTGATATAAACATTCAAAATTTAAAAATCTATTTTTGAAATTATTTTTGAATCTATTTTTCCATATAGTCTTTAGGTTAGTAAAGGTTGAATTATCATCCCCATTCAACAAATAAGGACCTTGAGGGAGAAGGGATCAAAGGTCACAGAGTTGTGGCTAAGATGGTATAATGAAAGATGTTTAAACTCTAGTGCTTCTTTCAGTAGGCCACACCCCCAAGAGCTGCGTAAAGTTTAAGAATTACATGCTTGGCTGGGTGCAGTGGCTCATGTCTGTAATCCCAGTGCTTTAGGGGGTCAAGACGAGAGGATCTCTTAAAGCCAGGAGTGTGAGATCAGCCTGGGCAACAGAGGGAGACCAGATCTGTTAAAAAAGAAAAAGTGTTACATGCTCTACAAGGACACTGTACAAGCAACGGTAAATACCTGGTGTGCAAAGCACATTGTTGCTTATAGTTTTATGCCAGAAAGAAAGAAACCCTGGTACCCTAAAAGTCCTAATTTCTTGAACAGTATTTGTTTCAGGTGTACTTAGTAGCAGAATAAAAAGTTTATATTTTCTATTGCTTCTTAAATTATGTCTTATTTTTCTCTTTCTTTGTTATCAGAGTATGCTTTGACTCTCTTGTTCTCTCCTTCCCCCACCCCCATTCTCATACAAATGCACACATGATTTTGAATTCTGAATATTCAAAATCCATGGTTTAGCCAAGGCAATCTATTACTAACAATCGAGGCAATCTATTACTAACAATCAAGGCATTGCAAAATTGTTGTTTATTTTCACTTTAGGGGTCACTCCTAAATAATGCATATAATTAATATCTCTGCTTCCCCAGTATGCAGTCATCTGTGATATAATGACTGATTATGTCAGCCCTTTGTAACTCCAACAAAGCTTTTGTATGCATACTGAAGAGTAGGATGTTGGGTGACAGTAGGGTATTTATTCAGTTAACGAATATTTGTTGAGCAGTAATATGTATTAAGCATATTTTTAGTTCCTGGGAATTCAGCAGTGACCAAAACACTCGAAAAATCCTTGTCCTAAGAACTTAATTCTGAGCTTTTAACAGGTGTAACTCCTCCCCTCATCCTTCTTTCTTCCCTCCCTCCCTACCTCCCTGCCTTTCTTCCTTCCTTCCTCTCCTTGTCTCAATTCTTTTCCTTTCTTTTCCTTTTCCTCCTTTTATTTACTCACTTATGTATTCATACTAACAATCATTCAATCAGTATTTGCCAGACACTGTGCAAGGCACTACTTCAAGAAATAGCAGCACTGTAGACAGATATAGTATTTTAAATACTCATGCCATGAATGGAATTTACCTTATTTTCATTTTGTAGACTAAAATGTTATCTATATTCCACAATTACTACCTAATTATTTTGATAATCAATTATCAGATATCAATTCACCTGATGAACCTTATCTGAATTTGCATATTGTAAAGTGAGAGAAGATGTTATCATGTGATGTGAGAGCCCACATATTTTTCTGATAAAATACAATTTGCATAAGAATGCACACACACCTGTATTAATTTATGTTTTACCAAAAACAAATTACATATTTCTTCTAATGTAGCTTCTTTACATTTTAAGATCATAGGAACATTTCATCGAACTCACTGTGTTATCTATTAAAATTTGTTTTAAACTTTAAAGTGGAATAATTCAAGACCCATTCTTATTTTATTTTTCCACTACTATACTATACTGCTCTTTAGAAAAACAAAAATATGTCTTTATTCACATCTATGCTGCCAAAGAATACAAACCTTTCCTTTCTATGGTCCTATGGCCACTCTTGCTCCTCCTATCCCCAATCCCTCTATGCACATCAAGATATTTATATTTTTATAAGCCTGCAGAATGCTTTCCTCTTTGTATCACTTTTGCCTATAATTCCTCTATTTCAATGTATCTCATCCTTGGCACTATTGAGAATTTGGGCCAGACAATTTATTTATTTTTTTTCGGTAGGTGGGGGGAAGGGCTCTCCTCAGCATTGTAGGGTGTTTAGCAGCATCCCTGGCCACTACCCACCAGATGCCAGTAGCACCGCTACTTACTCACATGTGACAATCAAAAATGTCCCTAAACATTGCTAAATCTCTTCCGAAGTGCCAATCGAATCACTGCTTTAATCTAACATTGACTCCAATTGGCAACAATAATTCATTCTTTAAGATATACCTGAAATATACATCCTTTGAAGCCCCTGTTCACCTTCAAATTACAAATGAAGACTCTAGGCTTTGTGCTTGCCATGTAAAATTTTTTGCTTTTCCTTATTTCTCTTATTTCACTTATTTACTTACTGTTATCTGTACTAGATTACAAATCCCTCAAGAGAAAGAAATAATTTTCTCATTTATTTTATATTTCCAGAGTACAGCACTGATGCCAGTAAATATTTATGACCCAAATGCATGAAAGAAAACAAATGAGTGGAATTTAAAGATGCAGATTGATTAGGTACGAAAGATCCTGTAACAACATTGCTATTTAAGTTCGTGGTTGTACTATTTTTAGAAAGAAAATGATATAAAACTGTAAAGTTCTCTACACATGAAAGCAACCATAATGTACCTACTAATAACCCACTCCTGGACCATTTGTTATGGAACCAACAAATTCAATCAGTCTCAATTTGTACTATTTCTGAAGGAAAGGCTTCAAGTTTTCAGGCTATATGAGGCACTAGAATCATCTGTGGAAGCAGTTAAACTGCCGTATAATCTTTCTCTCTGTTGGTATGTGTTTGTAACAGAAATGGCCATTGTAGTTACTATGGAGCCTATTGCTATTTTTGTAAGAAATGCTAATAAGGATATAAGAATCCATCTGAACAGCAAATACATTCTAGTATAACTACTAGTTTCATTGGCTATTAATAAAATTTATTTCTGTAATATACCTGTTACAAGAATAATTCTTCTGCACTGTATTTCCATCAAGCATAAAAGACAAATATGAACTATCAATTGATAAAACCTAACTTCAAATGTCTTTCTCCTCAGACAAATGTGGAAACTAGAGTTGTAATTATAAATTGCTTGTACCTATTAAAACTCTAAGTTCTAGTCTTATATATTTCCTATAAACCATATAATCGTTTGAAGATTTTGTAGGTTTTGAACATATATCCGTACAGCACTTTCTATTTTTTTACCAATGTTTTTCATTTTCATAAAGCAACATTTTAGCAATAATTTATAAAGCTTTTCTTTCTTAAACAGCAAGTCAAGTGACTCAATTCTATTTCTAAACAGTATGATTTTATGAGAAAATTACTATTATTCTCTCAAATTTTTAAAATTATAATCTTTTTTTTTTTTTTTTTTTTTGCTTCAGCCTTTTAAGGAAAGCTTCTATAAT
Source organism: Piliocolobus tephrosceles (assembly GCF_002776525.5). Lineage (NCBI taxonomy): Eukaryota > Metazoa > Chordata > Mammalia > Primates > Cercopithecidae > Piliocolobus > Piliocolobus tephrosceles. The sequence continues at coordinate 45,291,847 of NC_045455.1, read as the reverse complement.
TGGCTTACTTTCAAAGGATATAAAATATGTATTCATTAAGATGTCAATTAAATTTCAGAAATAATTTTGAAAGTGAAAAACAGAACAAGCAAGAATTTTGAAAAATATAATTAGAAACAAAGGCTCTAGTTGTTGCTGAATGAAATGTCAAGCTAAATTCCCAAAGATGGCAAGTGGTTTAAATATTAAATTATGTATAAAACACTGTAAAAATAAATATGTACATAACTCATGATGAATAACAGTATTCAGAATTTAAACTTTATTCAAGGAAACTTCTATAATTAGTCTTGAACTTTCCCTAATGATGACTTCATGGAAACTATCAGAGTGAGTTTGCTGTCATGCCATTGTTTCTAACAATATCACTTAGTCAAAAGGAAACAAAATTATATTTTGAGAAAAACTGAAAGCTCTATGTTCTTCATTAAAGAACTGTATTAATATATTTTTCAGAGGGCGTTATGTTAGTGGGGTATTTTTTGGTTTGAAGGTTTGGGGTGAGATACAGCAGGTGGCATTTAGGCTTATTGGTCAATTGGTAGACTCTCGCTCGGTTGTGTGGCTCCTCTACATTTCTGCAGAGTTGCATCTACGTTCCCTCTCAATGCTCTGAAAGTGTGGGTTCCTCTCCCCCTTGAGTGCTAGCTGTAGATTGTGGCTTGGCACTCCTAGGCTGCCCAGTGCAGCTCTGGGTGATCTCAGTGGTTATGTTTCTTCCCCAAATTAGAAGCAGCAGAGAAAGGGATCTCAGTAGTGTTATGTCCAAAGGTCCTTTGCTTGTCCCCTGAGGGTTCCAACCCAGGGAGATGGAGGTCAGCAATCGCTCAGTGCAGTCAGCCCAGGATGGAGGGTGTGTTGTGGGCCCAAGCCGGTGGTTCCCTATCTGGTTACTAGTGGTTGGTTTGGGTGGAACTGGCCTATGGTTGATTTGAGGGAATGACCCTCTCCTAGGGTCAACTGCAGCTTGTTAGAGATATGGATAAGGCCCTTGGGGTCTTTGCTCCTTCGTTAGTCTGAGGGTGGCAAGGGCAGTTCCACTGCAGAGGCAGTGGCAAAGAGCCTTTCAGTTGCCCCTGGAGATTCTGTCCAGGGAGTTGCCCAGTTGTTACTGGCTTGATAGCCCTGGAGGGGCGTAGCTGGGCCCCAGGCCCTCAAGGACCTGACCTGGGAGAAGAAACAGGAACGGCTTCTCCCATGTAAGAGTCTGACCACTTTTCTGTAGATCTGCTGTGGAAAACTTGGAGCCTACTCCGGTCCCTAGTCATCTTGGATTTTCCAGAAGCTGGAGGTGTTACCAGTGGAGGCTGTGAAACAAACAAAAATGGCAGCCTGTCCTTCCCTCTGGGAGCTTTGTTCCAGCAAGATAGAGTCCTGTTGCCAGCCCAAAGGCACCTGTAGGAAGTGGCTGGAGACCTCAGTTGAGATTTCCTGCCCAGTGAGGAGGAGCAGGATAAGAGACCAGCTTGGGAAAGTAGTGTGGCCAGGTTTTGGTACAGCAGCTGTTCTGTGAAGGGAGTCCGCTTCAGCCCACGGTCACCTCAGACACTCCAAGGCCCAAAGGCTGGAATGCCTAAGTTGGTCAAACGGCAAAAATGGTGGCCCAACCTCCCCCTGAGAGCTCTGTCCCAGGGATGGGGGTGGCTGGAGGCCCCGGTTGAAAGGTCCTGCCCAGTGAGGAGGAATGGAACCTGCTTAAAAAAATCAGTGTGGTCACCTTTTGGCAGAACAGCTGTGCTGTGCTGGGGGATCCTTTCCACCCACCTGACTTCCCACCCCATCAACTCCTTGGCTCAAACTCTCCAGTTCTGGGGGATCTTTTCCCCTCCCCACCAACCCTGTCAGCTCAGACTCTCTAGTACTGGGGGATCCTTTCCACCCATCCCACTCCTCCGCCACTAACCCTGTTTGTTCAGACTCTCCAATGGCCAAAGGCTGAAATGACTATCTCCTAAACAGCAAAGATGGTGGCCTGCCCTTCTTTCTAGAGGTGCTGTCCCAGGAAAAACTCAATTCTCCGTCAGTTGGAGAACTAGCATCTGTAAGGAGCTTAAACATATTTATAAGATAAAAACAAACAACCCCAGTAAAAAGTGGACAAAGAACATGAACATACACTTTTCAAAAGAAGACATACACGACCAAGAAGCACGTGAAAGAAAGTTCAATACCGCTGATCATTAGAGAAATGCAAATAAAAACCACAATGAGATACCATCTCACACCAGACAGAATGGCTATTACTAAAAAGTCAAAAAATAACAGAATATGGCAAGGTTGTGTAGAAAAGGGAATTGGGAGTGTAAATTAGTTCACCCATTGTGGAAAGCAGTGCCGTGATTCCTCAAAGAGCTAAAAACAGAACTACAATTCAACCCAGCAATCCCATTACTGAGTATATACCCAAATAAATATGAATTATTCTACCATAAAGACACATACATGCATATGTTAATTGCAACACTATTCACAAAAGCAAAGACATGGAAACAATCTAGGTGCCCATCAATGGTGGATTAAATAAAGAAAATGTGGTACATATACAGCGTGGAATACTATGAAGCCACAAAAAAGAAGGAGATCATATCCTTTTCAGGAAACAGAGGTGGAGGCTATCATTCTTAGTGAACTAATGCCGGAACAGAAAACCAGGTTCTCTCACTTATAAAAGGGAGCCAAATTATGAGAATTTATGAACACAAAGAAGGAAACAACAGATACTAAGGTGGGAGAGGAGAAGAAAATATAACTATTGGGTACTGGGCTTAATACCTGGGTGATGAAATAAACAACAAACTCCTGTGACACGTGTTTACCTATGTAAGAAACCGTCACATGTACCCCCAAACCTAAGTGTGTGTGTGTGTGTGTGTGTATATATATATATGTAAATATATATACATACATATATATCACATTATTTAGAAGTAGAGACTGTATTCAATAACTTTTCATTTTTAAATTTTCATTCGTTAGATGACCAGAAGCTCTTTTAGCCAACTAGAATATTTAGTTCCATTTAAAAATTTTTTTTTTTTTTTTTTTTTTTTTTTTTTTTTTTTGTGGCAATTGCCATTTGCTGGACCTGAGTATATCAAAGATAGGTGGTTTCAGTTGTCCCTGAAACTGGATACCAACTTACACAGTTTGTGCCTACTTGTTGCCCTCTTCCTGAAAAGAAAAATATGCATGCCTAAATATTCTTAAATTGTTAAGGATCTTGGAGACATTTTACGTATTATCTATTTTGTGTTCAAATTCCATTTCCAAATGTCTTAACTCCAGAGATGGAAAGCAATTTTCTACATTGCTGGACAATTCTAAATGTTAGAGATTACATCTTATGTTTGAAATACGGTTGCATATATCTTCTACTGACTGTTATTGGATCTTTCATATAGAACACTGTAAAACTATTTTCTTTCATCCTAACACCGAATAACAATTGTAACTGGTTTTTGATTGAATCTATCTGTCTCTTTGCATGAATAGATTTATTTTTTGGGTATTGTAGGTAACGACATATTGTTATACATCACGGCAAAGTGAGAGGAGTACTAATCGTGCAGTGTATTATTGTTCTTATTGCCTAAATTTGGCTGTCTACACATATAATTCATAGGAATTAGAGCCTTTTACATCCAGGTGCAGAAGATTGTTCTAGACCAGGTTTCACAGTAAAATAACACTGATGATTTCATATTAGCTCCATTTTACTTCATATTAGCTTTGGGTCGACGATAATTAATCTGGATGAAATGTGGCGTTTTCCAACTTTCCCATTCATAAGTCTTGCTATTTTAGGATAATGGCACCTGAACCTTTATTAACTCTGACTTTATATATATATATATATAAAATAATAAATTATAGAATGAGATCACTAAGACTTCAAGTTGCTGGGGAATATTTTCCTCCTCTTTGTCTAAGGACAGATTAACAGTTGGTCCATTGTTTTATAACTTTGCAAAGTGAGTATTTTTGAGTGTACATTCTCTTGTGCTTCTCTTATCCTTATTAGCTGGGTGAAATTTACTAAATTATCAGAGTTTTTAAAGTTTCAGTTTTCTTAGCTATGAAATACGGAATACAGACACAGACATAAATTCTACAAGACATGAATTAAAACAAATACATGTAGAGATTAATATGTCCCTTGTAAAATGTGACACGCAAAATTTTAGAAAATTCTTTATATTTATAAAATAAATATGTGTTAAAAGATATGTAGGGTGAAATCTACACTCCTCAGTATGCTGCTATTTAAGGAACTACAAGAAAATAGGATGAGCTATGTGGCTCACACCTGTAACCCCAGCACTTAAGGAGGCCAAGGTAGGTGGATCAAGAGGTCAGGAGTTCGAGACCAGCCTGGCCAACATGGGGAACCCACGTCTCTACTAAAAATACAAAAATTAGCCAGGCTTGGTAGTTCTACTAAAAATACAAAATTAGCACGGTGGCAGGAGCCTATAACCCCAGCTACTCAGGAGGCTGAGGCAGGAGAACCCAGGAGGTGTTCTGCAACAGTGAGCCGAGATTGTGCCATTGCACTCCAGGCTGAACTCTTCTGGTCATTCATATCCACATTATTTATCCATGTCTTGACAAAGGACGTGGCCATATTTCTTCCCTGCCTGTGCTTCCCTTGCTCCTCCTCCCTTCCAAAGATACACTCAGATGCCATGAAAAAGTCACTAAGAAATTAGAACAAAAGTCAACACAGAGTAGGTCCAGTCCCTGTGTGTTCTAAGCAGGCCATAGCCATACCTCTGGATCTATGAACAGTCAAACAGCACAGCTTCCCTAAGCATTCTCAAGCACCACAGTATATGTACACCTATTATTTCTGCTTTCTGGTAAATGTCCAAAGGACTGACCTGCAAACTTCTCTGATTCTCAACATACACAAACACAGTCATAGAAGTAATTAAACACATCAAAGACGCAAATAATCTCAAAGAAGAAGCATCTTGGGCTTTCTATGTACAGTGCATTCTCCATTCTTGGTCTCTAGTAATTGCCAATGTGTTTACTCTAGTTTGTACACTATTTCTCTAGTGCTAATGCATATATTTCTCAGTAATGTCCTGAACTTGTAATAGAATTCTCTTTCAGTGATTGATATTCAGAATAAATTATTAAGGGCATATTCTATTTTTGTGTCCATTTTATTGGATGAGATAGTGAGAGGTAACTTCTAATTCTACATGAGAGTACCTGACTAAACTCATCATAACTCCAGGAGACTTTGAGGTCTCCCTGCAGGAATGATGATACGTTTTCTTAAAAAGATGTTATAAACAAAGTTGACTCTTTAACTCAACTTCTGAGAAGTGAAATTATTTTAAAAATCAATTTTAATTTCGATAGCAGTAACTAAGCTGGGCACAGTGGTTCACGACTGTAATCCCAGCCCTTTGGGAGGCCAAGGTGGGCAGATCCTCTGAAGTCAGGAGTTCAAGACCAGCCTGGCAAGCATGGTGAAACCCTATCTCTACCAAAAATACAAAAATTAGGGTGCACACCTGTAGTCTCAGCTACTCGGGAGGCTGAGATGGGAGAATCTCTTGAACCTATGAGGCAAAGTTTCCAGTGAGTTGAGATTGCACCTGCACTCCAACCTGGGCCACAGAGCGAGACTTCATCTCAAAACTAAATTAATTAATTAATTAAATAAAAATAGCAACAACTAAAATTAACTAAAGTGAATTTATTGATGTATTAATGTAACTGGTATGTTCAAAGGAAGAATCTGGCTTGAAAAAATACTCAGTATATCTTCAAAGATATGTAATATTGTCCCTTCTCTCTCTCTTCCTCTCTCTCCATTTCTTAGCTCTGCTCTCCTCTATGGTAACTTCATTGTTTCATTTCTGGGTAAGCTCTCTGTATAGTGGCCAGTATGACCATCTGCAAACTTACACTTGCATTTTTCTTCCAACTAGTAGCCCCAAACAAAAGAAAGTGCCTCTTTTCTGATAGTTTGAAGAAAAGTCCTTGGGATTGCTTTGTTCAGTTCACTTTCAATTAAGTGCCCTTCACAAAGTTTCTGCATTTCTAACTGTGCTTAGATGATATAGATGATGATGGTCTATGGAGATAGATATTAATAATGGTTAGATGCACTTTTTTATTTTCAGATAATTTGAATATGCACACATTATTCGTATACTGAAACACTACAGGCAAAATCAAACACCATAGGCATATACAAGCAATATTAAAAACATAAAAGCTAACTATTATGTATACTTCAAGGCTAAAGAAACTGTCAACGAAAGAAGTTATGTAATGTGTCCCTGGTCACAAAACTGCTTGGTAGTATAGTCAGAATTGAAATGTTGGCCTCTTAATAATAATCTTAGCTGAGCAGAAGACACTATTTAGTGTGAAGGCCAGGATTTGAGTGGCTGTTAGAATTTGCAATTAATGGCATTGTTTCTGACTTCTGTGTAGACCTGATTGTGTTAAGTAAGAGACTTCAGAAAAATAAGACTGTGTGAATTAGAGGAGCTTGAACAAACAGATTGATACATGCTACTCCAAGGTGAGTAAGCTCTGGTCTCATTGTGTTTTTTTTTTTTTAGTATTAGATTTAAGGAGTTATTAATTAGCTATGAGATAGGGCAAACTTCATTTTTCAAGTAAGGAGAATGTGGGTATTGTTTGTTTATTTATTGTTTACTCATTTGTTTTCCATTTGGATAAAATTCTTGGGCTGATTTTACTAGCTGTCTTTCACAGACTTGTGGGGGTGAGAGTGGGAAGTAACCATGATTGTAAAAATTTTCAAATGCTAATGTATAATGGATGATGATTTGATTTTTGAGGACTTAAGCTGGAGAAATGACTTTTTAAAAAGGTGAATAACTGTGAGAAGAAAAGATTATAATTATTACTTAAAATATGTTGGAACAAATTTTTTTCAACCACTGCCCTGGATATATTCCACTAACTTAATAGAATTAAAAATATCTTGGAGTCACAAGAGGTGTTAGAGATGGTCCGTCTAGTCCACAGCACTTTGACAGCAAGATAACTGTCCAACAGCAGTTAAAATGGAGCCTTGGTTGAGGGATAGGGCCAATGCTAATATATTAGCTTTTCAGTTCCTACAAAACAATTTAAGTTAATTGTAATCAATGATGCCAATTTGGAAACATGGATGGGAAATGATGTGATATCAGGAGGTCTTTAGTAAAAAGACCCTGTGGTATTCGCTAGTCAAAATTTTTGGAGGAACTCCATTCTCCCTTGAAATATTGACCAATAATTCTCAAAGACACTGAAGAGAGTATGAAATACAGAGATTTAGGAAAATATGTAACATGTGCCTATATCCAATGTCTTCATATTACTAACACCATCAATTTATAATTAATTAAAAACCGCAAACCTCTGGATTCAGGTATGTTGACTGGCTCTAAAATAAGTACCTGAGCAATATTGTAATGGGGATAGATGCTTTAATCATTATGTACAGTGATAGTCTCTCTGTGATCAAAACGTCTAAACAACAAGATGGTTTGTAAAAGTTCCACATCTGAAGGGTACTCAGATATTTTGAAGTAAGAGAGTTACTTTGATAGTTGGTTTCTAGAATAAATAATATAAATTGCTTCTCTTTCATTATTTAACAGAAATGGAACTTCTAACATTTAATATTAATAAATGTTCTGAAAGCTCTATTCCCAGAAAAGAACCACTGAAGCTAATACAAATAGACATTAGTTTATATACTGGAAAACCATACTAGGCTTCCTCCTTCTCATTGATCTTCAAGATGGTGTCCCAAATTTAAGGAAATTTAGCTAGTGGTTAGCCATAACGAAAAGGTAGGTATATTCTCACACTATATGCATCAAGGTAAAATAATTCAGAAGAAGAATACCAGAAAATATTTGTTTAATAAATGAATACCATATTATTTCTTTGCTTAAAGGAAAGAACACCTGTTGTGCCATTAGTCAACTGTAGCTGTTTTTGAATGATTGTTTTTTAATATGAAGCCAAATTCTACCAAAACATTACTTCATCTACATTAACGTAACCTGTAAGAATTTGAAAAATGGAACTGGAGACAATTGGTTATCCTGATGAAAAAATGTAACAAAATTAGATTACTGGCATGCCCAAAAATATATTCCAAGTAAATTATAAACCAAAATACAATAAGTAAAATTCAAACTTTCGGAAGAAAATATAGGGTTAACCTTGTTTTAGCCTTATGAAAAAAATATAGACAAAATACAAATAGCATAATCACTTGTCCCAGCACTGCCAATCTTTAGTCTCCTTCATATTTTCCACAGCAGTTAACTTCTTCTTGTATATTGCAGAGTTTCTTTATTTTTGTTGTTTATTGTCTCTTTTTTTCTGTCAGAATACAAGCTCCATGATGAATGGATTCTTTGCCTCTTCTATACTATGGTGTTTCTAAGCACCCAAACCTGTAATATTCTGTAATGTTATGCCTCTTACAAGATAACAAATAAACTCATGGCAGAAGACAAGACTCGTAAGTTGGAGACTAAGGACCTACTACTACTCATGGCACTGCATACATCTAGAACATGAGCATATTTGTTTATGTCTGATTCCTCTTTCCCCCATGTTTCATGGAGTGCTGTGGTATGTGGGCCCAGGTATATCCTCCAAACAGTGATTTTTGTATTGAAGCTAAGAAACCTTGAGCTTAGAAAAGTTGTCTCTTCTATAATGAGCGATAAGCAAGCCTCCATTTTGTCTAGAGAGAGACATTACCTCATCCTTTAAAGTTACTTGTTGCAAAGACAACCCTGAGGAATGGGCATTGTAAAGAGCAATCCAGAACTTGTATTTTTTGTCTATATATTAATGACATGTGACAGTGCTCAGAGGCCATGGAGGATTGCCTTATCCAACAGAGCTGTGTATTGAACATAGTATAAACAATCATTAAAAAAATACAAATCAATAGATTGATAAATTTGCATATATTAAACTTTAACAAAATCTATAAAATAAATAACATTGCCAAGTGTAAGATACGCACAGACTATGCAAATATATTTGCAAACTATTAGTAACAAGGGTAAATAATTTTTAAAAACCAAGAAATATACATACAAATTAGTACCACAAAAATGGACAAAGAGTAAGGAAAGGAAATCTAATGGCCAATAAATACAAGACAGGTCTCCTAGTATCAATGGTAATTAACCAATTAAAGTTGAAGCCTTATGAAATACCATTTTATATTCTTCAGTTTGGCAAATTTAAAGAAGTATAAAAATACACAATGGTGTGAGAGTGTGGAGCAATGCTAATCAGAAGGAAGGTTTAAAAAATATTATAAAGAATTCATCAAGCTAAATACTATATTGCTGTCAAAACAAATGAATAAAAACCACATATATCAATATGGACCAATATGAAAAGCATAATAATGAGTGAAAACAGAAACATATAGAACAAACATAAGGTTTTAAACATATACAACAATAGTAAATTTGTAAATATTATTTATAAAATTATGCATGATTAAAAAGGCATACGATGTGCACACAAGAAATAAATACTGCTTTGGTCTGAATATTGATTTGCCCCCAAAATTCCTACATTGGAACCTAATATCCGTTGTAACAGCATTAAGAGGTGGGGTCTTCAAGAAGTAATTAAGTCACGAGAGCTCTATCCTCATGAATCGGATTAGTACTCTTAAAAAAAGGTCTGCAGGCAACAAGTCCTTTGATCCTTACACCATGTGAGGACACATAGAAGCCACCATCTATAAGGATCTGGTCCTCACCAGACACCAAATGTGCTGGAGCCTTGATTTTGAACTTGCCGGTCTCTAGAACTATAAGAAAGAATTTTCTGTTGTTTATAAAATTGCCCAAATTTCAGGTATTTTCTAATAGCAGCTGGAACAGAATGAGAGAAAATCTAACTCAGGGAAATGGTTCTATCTAGGGAAGAATCGATATGAATGAAATTTGATTTGGGATAATTCAGGGTTCTTATTCAATTTATAATATTTTATTTTTTGAACAAAGATTGGAAGCAAACAAAAAACTTAAGATTTAGCAACGTTAGGTATCTCACCTTTTTTCTGAAATATTTTCTTATAAAGAAAAATCTAAATATCAATTTGGAGGCAAGGATTTGAAATGCCTACACTTGAAAACATAGGGCATAAAACTGATTGAATCATTTCAGTGTTGCAAGATGTTGTAGACAGAGCAGATGAGACATGCTCTGCGCATGGAGGTGATTCTATTCCTGTCTTGGGAAGTTAAAATTGCTTGGTTCTTGTTGCAATAGACTTGGTATGCAGAGGCACCTGAGGACAAGATCCTGACCTAATGGCTATCGTCTAACAACTGCAGTGCTAACCCAGAGTAAAGGTTCTGAGACTACTCACCTGAATTTTATGCCCAGTTTTCCTTCTCATAGTGCTCTATTTCTGCACAAGTTACTTAGCTGTTTTATGTGCCAGCTCACTTAACTCTAAAATGGTCACAGTGATAAAAGCACCTTTTGTTGTGGGACAACCTCTTGGTCAACCTCCATCCACAACTTTACCCATCTTCTTTGTTCTCAATTTTGTTCAAGAATTTACACACTTCAAAAAATTACTCAGAGAATGATACCCCTCATCCTCATCTCCTGATATGAATCCTGGTTATTCTAACTCAGTTAATGTCGTTAGTATATGTCCTGTCATTCATTCATGATTGAGCATGTGACATAAACAGACCAAATAACACCAAAGAGTAGCCTTGTATTGTATTCTTGAATTTCTCCTTTTTCCTTTTAAGTGGAACTTTAAAAGAGTCATTTTTGCCTTCAGTTTCCCTTGGTGACCACCTTGTATCCTGATATGAGCTAGACCAAAGCAAAACGAAGGGTTAACTAGGCAGAATAAAAGGATCAGGAAATATCATGAGTGTTTGATGACAAGAGGGAGTCACAGACAGAACTGTACCTAAAGCCTGCCTTATCTCTGAAATTCCAATTATTGTGAGATATTACATTTCTTTAATATTTAAACCAATTTAACTTATTGTTTTTGTTACTTGCAAAAGAGCACAATAACTGATATATTATCTCATATATCGAACTGTAAAAATAAACGAGAAAAAATTTGTAATGCACCTAACACAGGGCTCAGGATATGGCTATTTTTGGCTACAACACATTGGGCCTCATGCCTCCTCTGTCAACACATTCCTTCAGCATTTTAGGTAAGTAGCTTCTGCCAATTAGCTTAACCTTCATACGGTTCTTGACTTATTCCTCAGTTCTAACTTTCATTATGTGTATTGTTTTATAAGCATTATTTTTATAGTCCCTGAGTTCATTTTTTATAAGACAGTGGCTAAGGTAGCACTGGGTATTATTTATGTTATATATTGTAGAATTTAGTGTACATTTTTAAAAGAATGAGCTTACTTGTCTGAATCCTACAACACCTGACAATGATTCTTATTTGTACTCTGACTTATTAAGCCTCTGACAAGGAAATATTTCATTTATACACATTATCCTGCATAAGAAATAAAAGGCATAGAAAGTGAATCATATATTGAAAGTTTCAAAAGCTTTTGTATGCTGTCATTGAATCTATCATACAAACTCTGAAACTTTGTAAGATTTGTTAGATCCTTGTATAGTCACACACTAAAACTTACCCTCCAAAGCCATAGCTTAATGGGAGGTTTTTCCTTCCATTCTTAGTATTTTTTCCCTAACACAAAAATTATAAGGTAAACAAGACAATTGGAGCCTCAGAAATGTCTATTCTCCAAGGAAAAGAATCCACTTAGGAAGAAGGATGTTCTGAAACAAACAAACAAAACCAAAAACCCACTTCACTTTAAATATGCATAAAGTAGCATTTGGGAAAGTGAATGATAAAACATTCATTCTACCAGACTTTAATGCCAACTCCTAGAAAGAGTTACAAGACATCATTTTAGAAAGAAGAAAAAATACAGTATATGCATCTAAAATAAACCATTGAAAGTACTATTTTAATGATAGCAAGTATAAAAACACTTAGCTTGTTCACTCAAACACGAATGTTTAATCCCCCTGAATTCTTTAAATCTCTGATCTCCTTTGGGAATGAAATAACTTCAGGGCTCAATTTGTACTGGTAGCTTAATGATTAAAGATGAAAAAGTCTTTGCCTATGCATCTGATTTTTATGTGCCTTGTTTTACTGAAAATCCTATTAAAATAAACTCTGCTTTTAGTTGCTGTGAGTAATTGGATCCAGTACTTCACAGTTGAAAAATGTTGGCTTCAAATTTTAATCTTTGTTACTGAGAGGATGTCACTAGAAAACAAGAGGGTTGTAAGTACTCTGTAAGATACAATGGTTGAGATAAAACATAAAAAATAGTGTACTAAGTTTGTAAGTTATATGTGTCTATGTGTTAGGGACAATTAAAACCATTTAGAATAGTATTTTTTTGTTAATAATAGACCAGAAATAAGGAATATAATGCTGTATGTTTCATAACCAAACAAGCAGGCTGATTGAAGAACAGGTTCGCAAGGTTTACATGTGAATGTGTGGGAGTGGGGAAGAGGAGGAATGCGGACATACCCTAAGAGGAAGAAAACCTTTCACGTGAGTTTACTCACTGCAGGATTTGACATTTATAATGATTTTTCTTTTTCCAGAATCTTTGTGAAGATGACAAAAACATTTTTTAAAGTTGACTGAGCCTATGAGCTGTAAGGGGACGTATCTACAACTTAGTATGCACCAAGCAATAGTTAACATACAGTCAGTTCTTACAGTTCTAGTTCCTTCTCAGTAATAAACTAGGAACTGTCCCTGGTGTGGACAACAAAATTATTTAGGTTCTCTCTCATTTGGTATTTTTTTTAATGTGTGTATTCCTTTTTTTGTCCCATTTAGCTTTCTCTTTTCTGAAATAATAATGTCCTGCTGCCTCACTTTTATTACTTTATCTTTGTTTCTATTGTTTGCCCTTATTTTAGGTTGACTTTAATCACTGTATCTCTCATGATTTCTCTTTATTTTTAAGAATATGATATCATTTTTTATCAAAGTAATACTAACATATAACTAAAGCCATATAGCAAAGTACAAAAAAGCACACCTTAGATCCCACCAACCAGAAATAACCATTATAAAACTTAGAATAATGTAATTTTGGGCATGTTAATGCCTAATAGATTGATGAAGTCACAATGAAAGATATCAAGAGTTCTTAAAGCTCAGCCTGCAATGCCCTGGGTATCCATTCCTGAGATCCTCTTAAGGAATGTGCAAAGTGAAAACTATTTTCATAATACTGAGACAATATTTGCTTTTTTAACTGTACAGGAATTGCACTTATTATGCTAAAGTAAGAGTCAGTAAAACTGCAGCTTCCTTAGTACAAATTAAAGCAGTATCAGACAACAGTATTTACAATCATTGTATTCTTCATCACAATGCACAGCAGTTAAAAAAAAAAAAAAAAAAGAGCCAGCTTCACTTAAGAATGTTCTTCAGACAATATTAAAAATCATCAGTTTTGTTAAATCCTTCTTGAATATATCTCATGGTAGTAGTCTCAGAGAGAAAAAATAAAAATAAAAACAGGACATAGGCATAAAGCACTTCTGAGGCATAAGCTGGTTATCTTGAAAATAAGTTTTTGTCTTCTTGCTTCAGCTGTTTGCTAAACTAGCCACATTTTACAAAGAATAATATTTTTATCCAAAGAGTGACTAAAAGACAAACTATGGGTGTTCACTTGAGTATCTGATAGATGTTTTCTCAAAAATGATCAATGAGAATTTGCTGCAAAAGGAAAACAATAAAACAAACTATTTTCTATCATTGACACAATTGTAGCTTTCAAGTAACAATTAGAATTATGGAAACATCGTATCTGTCCCTGTGAAGCTGATGGCATCTCAGTGCTTGAAGATCCCTCTGGAAAAAAATCAAAGGAAAAATTTATCTGATTTTTTTACATGGTGTAGTATAATGTCAGTATTTTGTAAAACCTATATAAATCTGTGAACCCAATATTTGCCTAAATGACTAATGAATGTATGGTATTACAAAATCATGCATGGCTAAACAGCTGTTCAAAGTGCAAAATAGGATGGTAGATTTTAATATAAGAGTATGAAAAGTTCATTGATACAATTCCACATTGCAACTAGACTTTAAGAAACTTCCTCTCATTGAGTTATAGTTTAGTAGGAGACATATTTATTTTCTTCTCTTTTGCAACTGCAGATTAGTAGGAAGCTGGATTTTCTTCAGCTATTTCAAATGCAGATATAGATTGCAATAGATGGATTGCAGGAGCTATTGTTATTAATTCAGACATTCCAGAGAATCATAAAAATGTAAATCAATGCCACCCTTCTAACTTAATATTTATGTTGGAAAATATAGTTTTTTAAAATAAAATATGATGGGTTGATCTATAATGAGTTTTAATTTTACATAGATAAGATAGAGTCAATATAATTCTAAAACTCTCTGTTGAAATTTCTAATACAATAAAAATCTATAGTTACAAACCATGTAAACAAAACTCTGGAGCACTTGATAATTTTTAAAAGTGGAAAGAATTCCTGAAACCAATATGTTTGAGAACTATTTGAGTAGATAAATAGGCATGAAAAGATGTTTTAAAAGATAAAAATGGGGAAGAGTTCCTCCTTTGCAATTGTTTGTATTAGTTTCAGGAGGAATGGTGCCCCTTTGTACCTCTGGTAGAATGCATCTGTGAATCCATATGGTCCTGGGCTTTTTTTTTGGGTGGTAGGCTATTAATTGCTGCCTCAATTTCAGAACTTGTTATTGGTCTATTCAGGAATTCAAGTTCTTTCTGGTTTAGTCTTGGGAGGGTATCTGTGTCTAGGAATTTATCCACTTCTTCAAGGTTTTCTAGTTTATTTGTGTAGAGGTGCTTACAGTGTTCTCTAATGGTAGTTTGTATTCTGCGGGGTCAGTGGTGATATCCCCTTTATCATTTTTTGTTGTGTCTATTTGATTCATCTCTGTTTTCTTTGCTATTAGTCTAGCTAGTGGTCTATTTATTTTGTTATTTTTTCCAAAAAAAATAAAAATAAATAAAAAAGAGAAAAAAAAACAAAACAGCTCCTGGATTCATTGATTTTTTTGGAGGATGTTTCATGTCTGTATCTTCTTCATTTCTGCTCCGATTTTAGTTATTTCTGGTCTCCTGTTAGCTTTTGGATTCATTTGCTCTTGCCTCTCTAGCTCTTTAAGTGTGATGTTAGGGTGTCGATTTGAGATCTTTCTACCTTTCCTGGGGCATTTAGAGCTATAAATTGCCATCTAAACACTGATTTAGCTGTGTCCCAGAGATTCTGGTATGTTGTCTTTTTGTTCTCATTGTTTTCAAAGAACTTTTTTATTTCTGCCTTAATTTTGTTATTTTTCAGGAGTCATTCAGGAACAGATTGTCCCATTTCCAAGTAATCGTGTGGTTTTGAGTGAGTTTCTTAATCCTGAGTTCTAATTTGCTTGCACTGTGGTCTGACAGACTGTTTGCTATGATTTCAGTTCTTTTGCATTTGCTAAGGAGTGTTTTATTTCCAATTATGTGGTCTATTTGAGAATAAGTGTCATGGGACACTGAGAAGAATGTGTATCTGTTGACCTGGGGTGGAGAGTTCTGTAGATGTCTATTTGGTCCACTTGGTCGAGAAAATTGGTGATGCAGCCAGAGGAAGCCTCAAAGTCATAAAATTGTTGGGTCTCAGAGTACCCCAGACTGCTGAGAAGGCTTTCATTGTTGCCTTGTTTCTCTGTTTATACAGTAAATATTTCTTTGCCTCTGTGACCCCTGAGTGCAGCTCCCCTGCAACTTGTAAATACATGATAAAAACTTTGAAATTTCCCCTGCCCTCTCACTCTCATTTCCTAGTGGGGAGTCCTTCAAATTCTGTTTTAATTTTGCATCCCCTGAAGTAATATAAGAGTTCAGCTCAGATATCTAGGTGGCTGGGTCCCCAGAAACTGCCATTATGCTGTATTGACAGGATGAGATAAACATGGTAAAGAAAGAATTACTGCACTTTCCCCATAGCTCCTATGAGGTAGTGGTCATAAATCCAATTTGTGAACTCCGGCTGAGGTTGAATTACAGTTCTAGCACTTGCTTATAGGAACCTAAGTTCTCCAATGCTTCCTTTTTTCGTTTGTAAAACAGAGCTAGTAGTACCTACCTCAATACATTATAGTAAGAATGAAATGAGATCCTGAACACTTATAATAGTGCTCTCCTAGTATAATAAGTGCTCAGTAACTGAAAATTAGTGTTGATATTGACTCTGTCTTCTCCAGTATATTATGTAATCTTATTAACTATCATCTCTCTATTCAGCCCTAATAAGTGATCAATTAATACACACTGAACTGACAGGAAAAATGTAAGAAACAGCTAAAGAGAACTTTGAGATTAGATTTTTCAGCTAAATTTGACTAAAACTTTCTTTGGACGTTCTGATTTTCTATATATTCTTTGTGCATTATAAAGTCAGCTTTTTTTTTTTTTTTCTAATTTCCTTTATTGGGGTAAGGACATTTTACATGAAATTTACCCTATCAATAAAATTTTAAATATATAATTCAGTATTATTAATAATTGTGACAATGTTTTACAGAAGATCCAGAACTTATCATTTGCTTAACTGAAACTTGATGCACATCGATTAATAATTTCCAATGTTTTTCCTCCCCCAGCCCCTAGCGACCACCACTGCACTCATTCTATGAATTTCACTGTTTTAGATGTTTCATATAAGTGGAATCATGCAGTAATTTCTCTCAATGATTGGCTTATTTCACTTATCATAATGTTCTGAAGGTTTATTCGTGTTGTTGCATATTGCAAGACGTCCTCCTTTATTCAGACTGAATAATATTCCATTATATGTATGTACCAAATTTTCTTTATTCATCCATCTGTAGATATTTTAGGTTTTTTCACATCTTGGCTATTGTGATAGTGCTGCAATGAACATAGAAGTGCTAACATATCTTTAAGGTCCCGATTTCAATACTTTGGGATATATGCCCAGAAGCAGGATTGCAGGATGATATGGAAGATTTTTATTTGGGGAGAAACCTCTATGCTCTCTTCCATAGCAGCTGCACTATTTTGCATTCCCAACAGTATACAAGGGTTCCAGTTTCTCCACATCCTTGGTAACACTTAACTGTTTTATAAAAATTATATGTATTTTATATTATAATATATATTAATATAATATTGCATATTTTATATTATATATTATATTATATATTATAACATATATTATATATATAATAGCCATCCTTACAGGAGTGCAAATCATTGTTGTATTAATTTGCATGTCCTTGATGATTAATGACATTGAACATCTTGTCATATATGGCTTGCTATTGACAAAGGTTGTTTGCTTGACCAAATTTTGGTCAGGGTCCTTAACCTTAACCTTATCCTATGCCTATCTGTGAACTGTATTTTAAAATCCAATTTTAGCAAAGAACCTTGCTAAGCCAGTTTTGCAAGAATCTCCCATCCTCATTATCTGATCACCTTCTGTATCTAGTCAAATTCCTCATCTTGCATCCTCCCCTAGTTGATATTTGATCACAATAGCCAGTCTTGATCAAGAGCTCTGTTAGGTTTATTTAGCCTGTTTTATATTTTCTTTGGAGAAATGTCTATTCAAGCCTTTAGCCATTTTTAAATTGAGTTATTAGGTTTTTTTTTGTTACTGATTTCAATAATTCCTTAGCAATTTTGATTATTATTTCCTCATCACATATGTGATTTGTAAATATTTTCTTCCATTCTTTAGCTTGTCATTTCATTTTGTTGATTATTTATTTGATGTGAAGAAGCATTTTGTTTGCTGTAGTCCCACTTATCAATTTTTGTATTTGTTGTCTCTGCTTTTGGTGTCACATTGATGAAATCATTGCCAAAATCATGTCATGAAGATTTTCCCCTAAATTTTCTTCCAGAAATTTCACTTTTCCAGGCCTTAGGTTCATGCATTTAATATATTTTGAGTTGATTTTTGCATATGTTGTAAGATGAGGATCGAATGTCATTAATTTGCCTGGATATACAAGTTTTCCAGCATCATTTATTGAAATGATTTTTTTTTCCATTATATATTTCCAGTATCCTGACAAAGATCAATTAAATGAATATGTGTAGAGTTATTTCTGGGCTCTGTATTCTGTCTTCATTGGTCTAAACCAATGTAAGTACTGTAATTTTATGTCAGTACCATAATTTTAATTACTGTATCTTTGAAATATATTTTAAAACCAGAAAATATGATGCTTTAAGCCTTGATTTTTTTTTTTTCCTCAAGATGGTTTTAGATATTCAAGTTCTTTTGCGATTGTATATGAATACCAGATTTTTTTTTTCTATTTTGGTCTGAAAATGCTTAGGAGATTTTTATAGTAATTGCATTGAATTTGTAGATTGCTTTGGATTGTATGGACATTTTGACAGTATTAAGTCTTCCAATCCATGAACATAAGCAGTCTATCAATTTTTTTGTGTGTTTTAAAATTTCTTACATCAATAGTTTATAGGTTTCCATGTACAAGTCTCTCTGATTTGGTTGTTTACTCCTAAATATTTTATTTTCTATTTTTAAATTTTTAAATAAATTATACTTCTATTTTAGATTCAGAGAGTACATTAGTATGTTATATAGGTATATTTAGTAATGGGATTTGCTGGGTCAAATTGAAGCTCTGTTTTAAGTTCTTTGGGAAATCTCCAGACTGCTTTCTACAGTGGCTGAAATAATTTACATTCCTACCAGTGATGTATAAGCATCACCTTTTCTCTGCAACCTCACCAGCATCTGATATTTTTCTTACTTTTTAACAATCACCATCTAACTAGTGTGACTGGTGTCTCATTGTGGTTTTGATTTGCATTTTTCTGATGATTAGTGATGTTGAGCATTTTTTCATGTTTGTTGACCATTTGTAAATCTTCTTTTGGGAAGTGTTTGTTCATGTTCTTTGCCCATTTCTTAATGGGATTATTTGTTTTTTACTTGTTGATTTGTTTTAGTTCCTTATAGAGTCTATAATTTCTGGACAACTGAAACAAGGCAAGGATGCCTACTCTCACGACTCCTATTCAAATTAGTACCTGATGTCCTAGACAGGGCAGTGAGGCAAGAGAAAGAAATAAAATGATTCCAAATGATAAGGAAAAGAAAAGCAGAAGAAAGAAGAAGAGGAGGAAGAAGAAGAAGAAGAAGAAGAAGAAGAAGAAGAAGAAGAAGAAGA
>NC_045455.1:45257561-45272522 GCF_002776525.5 Piliocolobus tephrosceles | reverse complement strand
GAAGAAGAAGAAGAAGAAGAAGAAGAAGAAGAAGAAGAAGAAGAAGAAATCAAACTATCTTTCTTCACTGACATTACGATTCTACAAGTAAAATACCCTAAAGATTCCCCAAAAAGGCTCCTAGAACTGATAAACAACTTCGATAAAGTCTCAGGATACAAAATCAATGTACAAAATTTAGTAACATTTTAATACACCAAAAATGTTCAAGCTTAGGGTCAAATCAAGAGCACAATTCTATTTAGAATAGTCATTAAACAAATAAAATTCCTAGTAATACAGCTAACCAAGGAGGTAAAAAAAAATCTCTGTTTAATTTTCAGGGAATACTGAAAAACATTACTGAAAAAAATTAGACATGACACAAATAAACAGAAAAAACATTCCATGCTCATGGATACAAATAATTATTTTTTTTAATGGTCATACTATACAAAGCAGTTAACAGATTTAATGACATTTCTATAAAATTACCAAGATGATTTTTCATACAATTAGAAAAAATGATTTTAAAATTCATATGGAACAAAAAAAGACATCACACTACTCTATTTGAAACTATATTATAAGGCCACAGTAACCCAAACAGCATGGTTCTGGTACAAAAACAGACACATAGACCAATGAAACAGAATAGAAAATCTAGAAATAAAGTCACACATTTCTGACCATCTGATCTTCAATTAAGTCAACAAAAATAAGCAATGGGGAAAGGAGTCCCTGTTCAATAAGTGGGACTGGAATAACTGGCTATCCATAAGCAGAAGAATAAAACTGAACCTCTACCTTTCACCATATATAAACATTGAGTTCAAGATGGACTAAATATTTAAATGTAAGACCTCAAACTATAAAAATACTAGAAGAAAACCTATAAGATAATTTTATCAATGTCAACCCTGGCAAATAATTTTTGGCTAGATCTGCAAAAGCAATTGCAGCAAAACCAAAATTTAATAAGTAGGACCTAATTAAATTAAAGAACTTATGCACAGCAAAATAAACCGTCAACAGAGTAAACAGACAACCTTAAAAATGGGAGAAAATACTCACAAACAAAATATATTTTTAGTGCTATTGAAAGTGGACTTATTTTCCTAATTCCCTTTGCAGATAATTTGTTGTTAGTGTATAGAAATGTAATTGAGTTTTATATGTTGATTTTGCATCTTGCAACTTTACTTAAGTTTTTAATTAGTTCTAATATTTTTATGGAGTATTTAGGGATTTCTACATATAAGGCCATGCCACCTACAAATAGGGGAAATTTCACTTCTTCCTTTCCAATTTGGATGTGTTTTATTTCTTTTTCTTGCCTAATTGCTTTGGCTAAGAATTTCAGTACTATACTGAATAGATGTGGTAAGAGTGGACATCCTTGCCTTCTTCCTGGTCTAAGTGAAAAAGCTTCTCTTTTTGCCATTGAATATAATATTAACTGTGGGATTTTTATATATGGCCTTTACTATATTGAAATACTTTCCTGCTGAGTATTTGTTGAGTATTTTTAGCACAAAATAGTGATGAATTTTGTCAAACGCTTTTTTGGGTATCTATTGAGTGATCATGTGATTTCTATCCTTTATTCTGTTAATGAGACATATTATATTAATTGATTTTTGTATACTAAATCATCTTTTTGCCCAAGGGATGAATCCTGGTTGATCATGGTATATAACACTTTTAATATGCTATTGAATTTGACTTGCTAGTGTTTTGTTGAGGAATTTTGTACCTATATTCTGAGGAATATTAGAATGCAGCTTTTTGTTCTTATTGTGCCTTTGTTTGGCCTTATTATCAAGATAAGCTGGACCTCCTAAAATGAGTTTGAAAATGTTCCTTACTTTAAGTTGGAAGAGTTTAAGAATGGTTGCCATTAATTCTTCTTCAAATATTTGGTAGAATTAAACAATGAAGTCATCTGGTCCAGGGCTCTACTTTTTGGGGGAGTTTTTGATTACTGATTCAATCTACATAATAGTTATAGGTCCGTTCAGACTTTCTCCTTCTTCATGATTCAGTTTGGCTAGGTTGTATGTTTCTAAAAATGGTTCCACTTCTTTTAGTCTCTCCGGTTTGTTGGCATATAATTATTCATAGTAATATCTTATGATCTGTTTATTTCTATGATATAAATTGTCATGTCTCCTCTTTCATTTCTGATGTTATTTGTGTCTTTTTACTTCTTTTTTAGTAGGTCTAGCTAAAAGTTTGTCCATTTTGTTTATCACTAAGAAACGTTTAGTTTTGTTGATTTTTTTTTTTTTTTTTTTTTTTTTACTATTGTTTTTATGTAGTCTATTTGTTCTGTTCTGAACTTTATTTTCTTTTTTTCTGCTATTTCTGGGCTTAATTTGTTCTTCATTTCTACTTTCTTGAGATTTAATATTCAGTCATTTATTTTAGGTCTTTCATCTTTTTCAATGTAGTCATTTATCACTACACACTGCCCTGTTAGTACCGCTTTTGCTGTACCCCATAAATTTTGGTGTAGTGAATTTTCTTTGTATTTGTCTCAATACGTTTTCTAACTTGCCTTTGTTTTCTTTTTTGCATTGATTGTTCAAGACTGTGTCATTTAATTTTCACATGTTTGTGAATTTTCCCCTCTTCCTTCTGCTACTGAGTTTTCATTTTATTTTATTTTGGTCAGAAAACACACTTGATATAATTTCCATCTTTTTAAATTTGCTTTGCCTTATTTTGTAACTTAAGATGTGACCTATCCTGGAGAATTTTATGTGCTTACTTGACAAATAAATGTAGATTGTTATGCTTTGGGGTGGAATGTTCTCTGTATATCTATCAGGTTCTATTTGTTTACACTATTTTTCAACCACTCTGTTTACTTATTGATCTTCTGTCTGGACATCCTATTCTTTATCAAAAGTGAGGCATTGTAGTTCCCTATTATTATTGTATGGTTGTCTATTTTTCAATTCATTTCTGTCAGTGTTTGTTTTATATAATTTGGGCTTTGCTGCTGGGTACACATATAATTTAAATAATTATATCTTCCTAGTGGATTGACCCTCTTATCATTATATGATGTGTTTGCCTCTTCTGATAGATTTTGATTTAAAGTCCATTTTGTCTGATATAAGTATAGACATTCTTGCTCACTTTCTATTTTCATGAAGTATCTTTTTCTCTCTCTTCACATTCATTCTATGTATATACATAAATCTAAACTGAGTTCTTAAGGAAAGTATATAGGTGTATCTTTTATTTTTACCCATTCATGCATTTTACATCTTTAGATTGGGGAGTTTCATCCACTTATAGTTAAAGTAGTTATTGATACAGAAGGATTTACTGTTCTTATTTTGTTTATTGTTTTCTGTTAGTCTGTCCATCGTTTTTTCTTGCTATCTTCCATACTATTTTATTGACTTTTTATATTGCTATGCTTTGATTCATTTCTCCTTTTTGTGTGTAAGTTCTATAGGTATTCTCTTCATGGGTACCATGAGGTTTACATAAAATAGCTTATATTTATAACAATCAATTTTAAGCTTACAACGATTTAAATTTAATCAAATAAAAAAACTCCACACTTTTGTTTCTCCCCCTCCGCACTTTGTTATTAATTACTCTCTCAGTTTACATTTATTTATATTGTGTATCTATTAACATAATTTTAAGTTATAATTTTAAAATTTTTTGTATTTTAAATTTTACACTAGAGTTAAAAGTGATTTATTCAGCAACATTACATCATTCTGTATTTGACTATATATTTACCTTTGCATCTTCTTTTATCATTTTGCTTGCTATCCTGTTCCTGTTTAGTGTTCTTTCATTTCATGTTGAAGACTCCCTGTAACAAACCTTGTAAAGCAGTTCTAGTGATGATGACCTTCTTCAGTTTTTCTTTGTCTGGATAATACAATGTCTGTTTTATTTTTGAAAGATAATTTTGTTGGGTTTAGTATTTCTATTTGACAGGTGTGGTTTATTTTTCTAAGCAGTTTGAATGGGATAATTTTAAGTATCTCTCTCTCTCTCTCTTTCTAAGTAAGATCTTTGCTCCTTGTCTTTCTCTTTTTCTTAGATTCTCATAGTGCATGTATTGGTCAACTTTATGGTGTCACATAGATTAATGTTTTTCTCTTCTGACTGAATTATTTTCAATGACTCATCTCCAGTCTTGCTAGTTCATTATTTTGCTTGATCTAGTCTGTTGAATCTGTTTTACAAAATGTTTAATTCAGTTAATGTATTCTTAAGCTCCATGATTTCTCTTTTTTTATATAATTATTTTCCATCTCTGTTGAAATTTTCACAGTGTCCATGCATTATTCTCTTGACCTCAGTGAGTATCTTTATGAAGGTTGTTTCTAACACTTTCTCAGGTAAAGCATTTATCTCTATTTCATTAGGGTCAGTTTCTAGAGTTTTATTTTGTTCCTTTGTTTGGAGTACGTTTCCTTGTTTCTTCATATTTCTTGAATTTCTATACTTGTGTCTGTGCATTAGATAAAACAGCCTCCTTTCCCAGTCTTTTAAGACTGGCCTCATATAGAAGAAGACTACAATTAATCAGCTTACCCAGAGATTCTGGGATCTTTTCAAACCTTTGTACTGCTCCAAACTTCTTTCTTGCTCATTGTAACCCCCAGGATGTCTTCTAGTTTTCCAGGTCATATCAATGCACTGAAGTAAGACAAGTAAGACTGAAGCAAGTTCCTCAGGTTCCCTCCCCCAAAATATTGGATCATGCGATGTTTCATTTAATTCTTTCTTTCCCCAAGAAGAACCTAGAAACTTGGTTTATTTTTAATCATGCACTCTGTGCAAATCTGGAGAGAGGCTATGGTGACTACCAGTCCAAACCTTAATCTGTGTTTCAGTAGCCCCCAGATGGGTAGATTGTGTCTGATTTTGTCAGTGCCCCAAGACAAGCAAGACAAAAAATAGTTTTGGGGACAGCCCTCCAAAATGTGGCATTGGATTTATTGATCAATTATTTCCCTCTGAAAGAGAAGCTGGGAGCTGGGAACATTTTTTCTACTTGCTCTGTGCTGAGCTAGGGAGAAGAGCTATGATGACTTCTAGGTCAACCTTCTGTCTTCGTTTATCCCCCAGGTGGCTAGTTTGTTCTAATCCTATCAGGGCTGCAAGCTTGGCAGTACAGAAGTCAATTCTCTGGAAAACTCACAAAGAAAAGTTGGATATTAAACACATAGACAAACTTTTTCCTAGTCCTAAGATAAGCGTTGACCTGGGGGTCTCTTCTTGATTGTGTGGCCTGTGCTAAGGGTAAGGATTCCAGTGTGAATGTGTGACAGATCTGTCCACTGGATAGGATGAATGTGGTTTCACATTCATAATTCTAATTACTCTCTTATGGAAATAAGATACAAGCCACACCAGTAAAATGAATCATATCAGATATTCAACAAAATATCAGAAAAGAAAGAAGAACGCCAGGATTCTAAGAAGGCCGGGTGCGGTGGCTCAAGCCTGTAATCCCAGCACTTTGGGAGGCCGAGACGGGCGGATCACGAGGTCAGGAAATCGAGACCATCCTGGCTAACACGGTGAAACCCCGTCTCTACTAAAAATACAAAAAACTAGCCGGGCGAGGTGGCGGGCGCCTGTAGTCCCAGCTACTTGGGAGGCTGAGACAGGAGAATGGCGTAAACCCGGGAGGCGGAGCTTGCAGTGAGCTGAGATCCGGCCACCGCATTCCAGCCCGGGCGACAGAGCAAGACTCCGTCTCAAAACAAACAAACAAACAAACAAACAAACAAACAAACAAACAAAAAAAAAAAAAAAAAAAAAAAAAGGACTATTCTGGCTACAAAAAAATGGCTTAGGTACAAATTGAGCCTCTCAATGTGTACAATTTGTTTCTGGATTTTTCACAAAGGGAATTTTTCTGCAAGTAATTCTTGAATGAATGTATTTGTAGTGAAATGGAAGGTTCCAGTGCTTCCTATTCTCTTATCTTGACGATGTCACTTTTCTTACTATATTTTCTTTCCATTCTTTTCTTGTCTTTCTCCCTTTTCCTCCTCTTCATTTTCCTTTTAAATCTTCATCTTGTTTTGCTAATTTTGCTTTCTTTTTCTTTGCATTTTCCTATAGTTGTATTCTTGCATCTTAAACTGAGAAGATACGTTTATCAGACTCTATGTTGTCGATCTTTATGAGATCAATTTCTCTACCTAAGGTACTTTTATTTTTAACAGACTTCATTAGAGCCTGTTTTGTAGACCTGGGATTCCTCTTCTTTTGATATTATGTTAATCATCTAATATGATTCATTACACTTGTATAGCTAGTATCTTATTTCCATAAGCAGATATTTAGAATTATGAATTATGGTTTTTATCACTTTATTGTGATATTCTCTATCTTATGCATTCGATAGTGGATATAAAACTAAGTTCGCCACATCATCTGTTTCATGAGTCCCTTCTCCTGCCTGGTCCTTCCCTCTTCCCTCAAGATTACAGAAGAAAATAAAGATGAGAAGCTCTAATTATGCATTTCTTTCTAAATTAGGGGCATTAATGAAATCTCTCAGGATTTTGACTCTCTACTCCCTGTTCTAGAGAATGGGGATTAGGCTGAAAACTGAGCCTTGCCTTTACAAACAAGAATCTTCTATTTCTTTTGCTATTTCCTTTGATGCTTCATCGTGTGGAATTGCAGCGTTCCTTAATTGAAGGATGCTGGTGTTCTTTTCTCTCTCTTTACTAATATTTTTGATTTATTTTGTTAGATATTGGAGCATGAAATAATTATGACTCAGTTTATTCTTCCAGCTTTTCCAGAAAGTTTCCTCTCAAACTACAAATTAGTAATTAATCTTTTGAATCCTTAGCTTCAATTTGATTTAACATGCAAATTCTGGCCAATTAAAAAAAAAGAAACCCCAGAAATTACTTTGTATGTATTCTCTAACTGTAATGTTCCATTACCCTAGGGTGTTATGGTATCACAGGGTTGGTGTTTTATGTTTAGTTTAGTATTATGAGAAATTGGAAGAAGCCTGTTTTCCAAACTTCTTTGAAAAAGGACTATTCCCTCCAGCTTGGAATATAAACAAAAGGAAGATTTTTTTTTTATTTTTATTATACTTTAAGTTCTAGTGTACATGTGCACAACGTGCAGGTTTGTTACATATGCATACATGTGCCATGTGTTGGTGTGCTGCACCCATTAACTCATCATTTACATTAGGTATATCTCCTAATGCTATCCCTCCCCGCTACCCCCTCCCCACAACAGGACCCGGTGTGTGATGCTTCCCTTCCTGTGTCCAAGTGATCTCATTGTTCAATTCCCACCTATGAGTGAGAACATGCGGTATTTGGTTTTCTGTTCTTGCAATAGTTTGCTGAGAATGATGGTTTCCAGACAAAAGGAAGATTTTTAAATTGTCCCAGCACCATGAGACATATTTTATAATATTAAGCTTTTTCCATTCATTAATAACACAAGAAGTAAGCAATTTACACAAAATTGTGTGAAAGTTTCATATGCACATATGTGTACACACAATGACATGATCAATTAGAGAACTCCCTTTCTATATAATACTTGCTGTGGGCCTATTATACTTAAGTTTAGTTGCCAATAATAATAAAGTTCATGGCTGATTGTATATATTTACAATTGAATTTTTGGGGTGTTGGCACAGTTTCAAGGTCCAAGAAAGCATCTGGATGGAAAAGCATACGTGTTACTCTTCTAAGTTGAATGTCAAAATCCTGTTCAATATTTAAAATATAAACTGGTTTTTGAAATAAAGAAATTACTCTGAACAGATTTAATATGGTTCTTTTTAATGCAATAAGTGCATTATATTTTGTGAAATAAATGTAGAATAAGTTTTAAAATAAATATATGCAGTCCGTTTACAATACTCTAGTGAAATACATGAGTGTTTCACTACATGTTTCACTGACAAAAAATAATCACATAAATCTTCCACACACAGCTGCAATTTAGTGAAATATGCAGTTTTCTGTTTTCTATTACTGTATACAGTATAAATTCTTCTGCTGGGAGACAGATTGTGACAAATTTGCAAACAGCATCTGTATTCATACATTTGAAACATTAATTTATCCAGCAATAAAATCTTTGATTTCCCAAAAGGAGAGTCATGTCTGAGAACTAATGCCTATTTTTGAGACTTAACTGAGTTTTCAGTGTTACTCATTTTCTCATGAGTTACGTGCTCCCATGGAAAAATATACAACTTAACAGCAAGTACAGAGAGTTAAAAGGGTCACAGAAAGCATAAATCTGTATGCCTACTTTATGTATGTGTATAATTCATATAAATAAATTCTTGACTACCTACACTTTCCATTGTGGAAAATGCTTTTGTTAGCAACAATATCAAAGGAATAACAAGGAAAGCTCTATAATATATACACTGAATTCAATCCTTATGTACTACAATTTTTGAAATGATAAATTTTGCTCTGGGCATAATAGTAAAACTTCTGGAAATAGCAAAATAAAGCTTATGTTTATCAACCAGTATATGGTTTATTTCTAGAAATAGTATAGAATTCTAAAATAAACTATGCAAAATTAAAACAAAATAGAATTATATAAGTGAAATCTAAGTACTTGTGAAGTTTCTTATTTTAAAAAAACTCTCTAGAAGTTTATTGATCATTGAACAAGAGCCAATTTCTAACTTCCCTTTCTAAAAATGAGTAATGCCATAGCATATAATCTCTGCAACAAAGAAAACACTTCAATTAGTCAATTTTTCTTACCTTATTTTGCTTTTAGCTTTTGGTTCCTTTTCCTAGTATCAGTTATACATTTAGCTAATTCTTAACATCTGCTTGAAACTATTTGATTTATTATCAGTCATTTTTTTTTTTTACTCAATAATTGCTATCCAAAGAAACAAGACATTTGAACAGGTTATTTTAAAACAATTCTGAAATTACTTATCATTATGATTTTCTCAGGAAATCATTAGATTCACCAAAACCTAAGGAGATAAAACCTCTAAAACTCCTCACAGTATCATACAAAGATTAACCTTATCCTGGGTTTCCATTGTTCTACTGTGATCTTAAAAACTTTGATAAAATCATATTTAAATACATGCAAAAATATTTTTAAATGATATACTATGAGTTTTTAAAATTCAAACAGCTTTCTCAGCTATTTGAATAGTGACGATCTGAAATCTGCATCCATGCTGCTTTTTTAATTAAAATTTTACCCAAAGGAAAACAGTATTTAACAGTTTGTGAGCTTACTCTCTTTAGAAATTGTGTAGTGAATTGTTTGCTCATAACATAAGGTGGTCTAGTGTCTTGGGCTTTTTCCTAACTGTCTGATCTTTTATTTTTTTCCACTGCTGTTACACTTTTAACCTAATTTAATTGACATAGGCACTGGCGTTCACATTGTTTTCTGACTGATTACCTGAACAGGTAGTGAAGAAAATTCAAGCCACAAACCTGTCTGGGACATTCATTTCAGTCACACTCAATTGGCAGAGAGGGAGTATCACTCAGAAAGAGAACCCACAGAAACTTTACTTTGCAGGAAGGCAGTGACCCTGGAGAATTCTTCAACCTCCACGTTTATGAATTTCTCATTTTTAATTAATTTCTTCTTTCAAGTCAATACATTTTCATATATCATTGTCTCAGAACTGCTGTAGGGATAGAAAAATCTGAATTGCTTCACTGTTGACATATGTGTTAGGTGTGCCTGGCTCTCACCTTCTATACCTGAGGAGAATGTAATATTAGCATCTTGTTTTAAGAGCTTATCACTCATCTGTCTTCCATTGATTTCAGCTTACTCTAAAAATCAAGGAATCCTGAACGTTTGTTTGCATTGGTTTGGTTTTAGGTTTATATATACATATTTTTCAGCCATGAAAAGAATTAGAAAATAAACCAAGTTTTTTGGGTCTTCTTAAAATGTTAATATCATCAATAGTCGCCTCAGTTAGGTGCATAATTTAGCTTTCTCAAACTTCCTTCAATGTGGTGAAAACTTTTCCATAATCTTGTTTCATTATTATTTCAAGAAATATAAAATAAATAAAATGCTTCAATTACAGGATGAATGTCTTTTGTTACTGATCAAAGGTGAAAATCCTTATGAATGCATTGCTTAGAATAGGCCCATGCATGGATTGAATTAGGGATTTTAGGGGCTCTGAGAAATGTGGAATTATTTCTAAAAACATGTCCCAGAATTGGGTGATTTCTTACACAGCCGTGAGAGCCGAGGAAGAGGTGACATTCTCTGGGGTCCATTCATTCAAAGACCCTGCTCAGGCCTTTCTCAAACTATGCCACCCCTTATAGGAGGAGGAGTTTACAAGATCCAAAGTGTTGCGTCCAATGGGTTGCAACACAATCCTGTCTGTACCACTCCAAGCACCCAAGCATGGAGAACTTCAGAATTCCTATCAAATGCCTCCAAGCCTATGTTCAGGGAAGGTACAGGCTGTTCCCACATGTCTTTACAGCCGAGGGCTGACTATGTTAGGACCCCCAAACCACCAGAAGAGCCAAAGGGTCATTACTTGTAAGAAAGGGAATGATGGAGATAGAACTGAAGTCAGGGAGTCCCTGTGCATCTATAGGAGGCTACTTATGGTGTGGGAGTAACCACAAGGAGGGAGAGATGGGGAAGATATGAAAGATGAATATAGGATTGTCAAAAGCCTTCTTGACTTACAAACTTATAACTTGATTTATAACCTTAAAATTTTTAGTCACTTAGTCTATTGGCCTCCATCGACGCTCTAGTTTGAGGAAATTTTAGGGAGGGCTGCCTAAAAGTTTATCTTCTTCTTTGTTGGAAATCAATTGCTTTGATTAAATCAGGATAATGTAAGAAGAAAGAAAGAAGTTGTCTCAACATAAAATGGACTCGCATACAAATGTTCCCCTTACATGTTATAAGTTCTCTATTATTGTTAAAAAATGACTAGCTTCTCTGCATTTTCTGCATTTGTCAGATGAGAGTTTTGTGAAGAATACTGTATGTATGTTTTTGACACATACTTGGGATATTTTCAGTGCTGAAAACAATAGATATTCTTATTAGTAGTATTAGTATTAAATTAAAACAGAAGGAAGGTTATTTTTAAAATGATGCTTCACTACAAATGAAGAGTCTGAGAGCAGGATTGTACAGAGGTAAATGAAGAAATGGCATAGTCTCTGAGTATAAATGAAAGAAGAGGAGCATGACCAATCAGAAAAAGAAAAAAGAATGACAGGTAATAATGCTGCCCCACAGACCAAAAAGAGTACCAGTTTATAATATGGGCAAATGCTGAATCTTGGTGCAGGCCCATTAAGTCGTTTAAACACAATGTACTTCCAGCAATGCTGATAAAAAGGAATATATAAATCATGGCCAATAAAATTTACAGATGTGGAGCTATGTATTTTCATGTGAACATTCTTAAAATAATGACTTATCTGAGCCTATTGCAAGGGAGATAAGAACATGTTATGATATTTTTTAAATGAAATTGGTGCTCTTGATTTGATCACACTGTCTAAAATTCACCCAACATTTAATATAACTCTAGTTATTAAATTTTTCTGATATTTTTCAGGAAATAGTTTCCAGTTTAATCAAGCCAAGTTATTCCAAAATCCTCTCTAAAAAAATACTTATAATTGAAAGTTTAATTTTAAAGAGCTTTAACAAATAAAAACAAGCCCTATGTTCTCCAAATATTCATCAAGTAAATAGAAGTTCATAACCATTCTCTTTCATAAAGATTAAAAGACTGTTTTTTTTCAAATGACAGTTTGGAATGTCACAATGATATGAATGGGCAGAAGAAACATCCTTTCCATATTTGGCACATATATGCAGTATTGTCACATCAATGCCCAGTGTGCTATTTCAGAATTGCTGACTGAAACCTGAAAATATGAAAGGCTTTTTCTTTACAGTGACTGCTCCTTCAGTTAACTTTGGCACATTTGACCTTTTCTGTCTTTGGCATCTTTATTATTTTACCTCATCTTATTAAAGTCCCTTCTTTTTTACCTTCTTCCCTGAAGTTTTGTATCTTAGAATGTTGTCTTTGTTACAAGCATTCCTTTCTACTGAATTTCATAAGATTCAAGGATCTGGCAATCAAAGCACCATATGGTCAGCTGGCAAAAAAGGCCAGGCAACATCACTATTTGGAACAGGGTGTGGCTGACTTGACCACTGTCTTCAAAATCTCAGGTAACCTGCTTTTCATGTGTCAGCCATGTTGGGTGTCTGCTCCATTTGCCAGGAAAGTTTAAAAATGCATCATCAGTCAGAATCCTATGTTGCTTCTATCTGCCCCTCAAAGTCACTAGCATTATTTTTTCCTCAGTACAAAGTATTGTGAAATAACTGTTATAATTACTTACAGAGTAAAAAAAATAAAAATAAATCCTCCATTGTTTTAAAGGAGGACTGGATTCAGCTTCCACTTGTTTCAAGTTTATCTTTACAAAATGCTACATTTACATCAGTATAATTTGCTGGTAACTTTTCAATATCGTATGTTCACTTGAAAATCAATTTTCAAAATATTTACCAATTTTATGTAAAATAATCACCAGTATCATATATCTTGATGACACATTTTCACTAATTTTTAATTTTTTGCTTTGCAAATCCAATATATAATGTTACTAGTTCCATTATGTGCTTAAGTGCCTTAAAATTACCATATTGTTCTTAAGTCATCTTTATATTAGAAGGAAATTTTGAAGAATATTATTCAAAAATAGATTGAGCGCTCCTTTATTGCTAGGAGGAATAAAATTGGTGCAATTTGGAAAACAGTTTTGTAGTTCCTTAAAATGGTAAACACAGAGTTTTCATATGACCTAGCAATTCCACTTACTGGTATATATGAAAGACAAATAAAAATCACATGTCCACACAAAGCTTTTACACAAATGTTCATAGCAGCATTGTCAATACTAACTAAAAAATAAAAACAGCCTATATATCTAGCAAGTGAGGTATGGACAAACAAAATGTGGTATGCTTCTACAATGGAATATTATTCAGCCATAAACAGGAATAAAATACGGATTTACAATACAATGTGGATGGATCTCAAAATATTTGGGCTGAGTGAAAAGAATCCAGTAAAAAAAGACACATATTGTATGATTCAATTAATATAAAAAATCCAGATTAGGCAAATTAATAAACAGAAAGTATATCAGTGATTGCCAGAAGCTGGGGTAGGGAGAAAAAATGGGGGATGATTATTGATGGTTATGGGGTTTTGTTGGGGGCTGATGAGATAGTCTAAAATTAGACAGTGGTGATTATTGCACAACTCTGTGACTAAAAGTCACTGAACTGAATGATTAAAGTAGTAAATTGCATGTGAATGAAGCTGCTAAAAGAAGTGGCGCTCAGATATTAGTCTGCTTTGGAGAGCACCTTAGATGAAGAAATATTTCTTGTCTGAAGTCTTATCTCCTTTCACAGGCCAATAGCATCCAACGATTGAGCATAATAGGTGAATAAAATATTACCCTCTTTCTCCCAACTTAGGACAGCTCTGATGGTTCAAGCACCCTATATGTTTGGCTGGGTTTATCATTTGGAATGCATAAGCTCAATTTCTTTCCCTGCAAATTCCTACTTCTTTCCTTGCCTTTCTGCAAGTATTGCTTCCAAGGGCATTCCCTAACCAATGTCCTGTGCTCTAGTCTCATTCTTGGAGTCTGCTCCCAGTGGAAACCAACCTATAACAGATATGTTAAACAATATATACAAAGTTATAACCCCATGACTTTGAGTATGCTTTTCTTTCCAGATATATTTCTTCACTTTTATTCTTCTCACACTTAATTCTACTCATCCATCATAAACCCAGTTCAAGTTCTACCTCTTTCTTAGTTTCTTCAACTACTCTAGTTCACACTGAGCTTTACCTTTTTAGACAATTAATGTGCATAGTGTCAAGACCTCCAGCTCAGTGAACAATGACCTCATAAGTTTAAAACTGCTTCAAAAACAGCAAATGTATTAGTATCAGGTGTAAGAGCATTGATAACAGTTTCTCTGGAGTGTCAGGAACCATGCTTTTCAACTTCCTTTCCCTTGCACTCCTGCCTTCCCCCACCAAAACAGTCTGATACAATTTCAATACAAACCATATTTTAGTTAGATTTTCTCCCACTGCTTCATTTGACTAGCCTTGAAAATAAATAAATAAATAAATAAATAAGATTTTCTTAAAATTACAGAATATTTGTCTTACAGCGGGTAATTTTTTAATCAGGACTTTTTAGGTAAACATCCCAAAGCAAAATTTAAGAAATGATCATTTGAAGAAACTACATTGATGATGTCTTCATACACACACACACACACACACACACACACAACATGCAGTTATCTAGCATTTGGGCAATTAATGAACCACATAATAGAAACAGTGATGGATTGCATATAGTCATTTCCTCTGTAGTCAGCATGACATGTTCTGTAATTCTAGAGAGTAAATATAGTTGCAACAGTTTATTTTTCTAGTGATAATGAACAAATGTATTACTTTTATTGCTTTTTTGTGCCACACATTATTACAATAGAAAGAAAGACAGAAAGACGAGGTCAGGAAATCGAGACCATTCTGGCTAACACGGTGAAACCCCATCTCTACTAAAAACAAAAAAAAAAATTGGCTGGGCGTGGTGGCGGGTGCCTGTAGTCCCAGCTACTCAGGAGGCTGAGGCAGGAGAATGGCGTGAACCTGGGAGGCAGAGCTTGCAGTGAGCCCACATTGCACCACTGCACTTCAGCCTGGGCGACAGAGCAAGACTCCATCTCAAAAAGAAAATAATAATAATAATAATAATAATAATAATAATAATAATAATAATAATAAAAGATAAAAAAATAAAAAGAGAGAGAGGAAGAAAGAAAGGAAGGAAGGAAGGAAAGAAAAAGAAGGAAGGAAGGAAGGAAGGA
>NC_045455.1:45224536-45257461 GCF_002776525.5 Piliocolobus tephrosceles | reverse complement strand
AGAAAGAAAGAAAGAAAGAAAGAAAGAAAGAAAGAAAGAAAGAAAGAAAGAAAGAAAGAAAGAAAGAAAGAAAGAAAAAGAAAGAAAGAAAAGATGTGGTTCTTAACTGACCACTCAATGATATTGTCTGATCTGTGATGGCATCATATATCATTATATGATGTGGCTGAATGAGCCACTGTTTGACTTTGAAGATGGACAATGCCCTTTCTCAAACCCAAGCTCAATCTAGGAAAATTTGTACTTGTGCTTCTTTTCAATGAATGCTCTAGGGATGTCCATTACTCCACAGAGCTCAGTCTAGGGACGAAATTCTGGGAGAATTGTCGGTATTGGATAGACCCTGTATGTGTCCAGATCTGTGTCCATGGACATTTAGCCCTTTTACTGTAAGAAAAATTAGTTTTACAGGATCAGGGTTTTCTTTTGTCCTTGCAGTTGATCATTGGTAAGAAGCACTGTGGTCCAAAACAGTCATAAAATGACAAAGTCACAAGGCACTGGTATTTCTGATTGGTGTGCTCTCCAGGTAGCTGCTTTGCAAACAAGGGATTTCAAAGATTAGTAGTTTTAAACACAGAAGGCTTGATGACTGTCTAATTCTAAAGCAATGGCTGTTATTAATCCTATCTTTACTTAAGAAATTTATGCAAATAATTGTTCCAGATGCTTAAATTCATTTCCTTGGATTACAAACAAACAAATCTTTTCCTTGATTAATCTATTTCTTTCCGTGCCACTGATTGTCATACTTACCCTGATTTTATGGAGGAGAAAACTGAAAATTGAGATGATTAAGTAATTTACTCAACATCATCCAATTAAGATTGAACATAGGACTACCTAACTCCAAAATATTAAATCTTTATACTACTAGGTACATGAAATACCTTGAAAGTCAAGAGATATTAACATGTATTTCAAATACTTTGATATATGGAGTAGACTGTCAATATTAGTATAACTGAAGTTTGAATGCTCCTTTTATGATTCTCCAATAAAAGAGTTTACTTTTTAATGAGTTTAAAAATTCCACTGAATAAGAGCATAATTCATAATTATTGAAAAAAGAAGGAAAGGTTTTGGCTTCCCTGCTGACAAATTGCTTTCTGAAAGATAGCTCTCTCCTCTGTGCTTGCAAGACAAACTACATGTGGAGAAAAAAGATACTTTGTAGCTAGCATTTTATTTCCTCTTGGAAGCTCTTGGAATTCTGTCATGAGGCTGTCATCATATGACATTTATTTTATCTTGATATGAAGATACATATTTAGATAAATAAAACTGGAAAAATATTTAGCGGAATAGCACATTCTTTGAACTTAAGAGTAAAATAAAGTTTTTTTAAAAAAAACTATTAAATACATAGTAATAAGACAATAAAATTGCATCGAATAAATAGATGAATAAGAGAATTAAAGATTGGATTATGGTTCTAACTATCTTAAGTGCCACCAATAAGAAACACCATTCCCACCTTAATTTTTTTTTTTTTTTTTAAATGTGGTTAAGGAGATAAAAGAAGTAAGGAGGATGAAGGGTTGCTCTTCCAGTTGTCATTCTAGCTGCATATCCATTCTGAACATTGACACACGTGGTCAGGGAGGGGATACGGGTTGATGTAATGGATTGTGTGACAGAAATTTGGCATCTTAGTGGCCACCACGTTGTGCTGCTCTGACTCCTTCTTCAGGACTGAGTTACTCATTCCCCAGCAGCCAGGAGTGTTGGCTGCTGATACCTGACAGCTGATCCACGTTCCAGGAATTTTCCTTGGGTAAAGGAGCTGATTCAACCTAAACTATACTCCCTTCCTGGGGGCAACCTGCCTTCTTCCACTGTTGTTACAATATTCCAGTCATTTCCCTGACCTATTATATACCTTTCTCTTTCACTCCAGAAGATTGATAGATAGATGGTAGATAGATAGATGGATAGATAGATAAATAGATAGATAGATAGATAGATATAATAAACTATTGACAAATACAAATTTCTTTAAAAATGAATTATATTGTGTATATTTGAGGTTCATAACATGAGGTTATGGGATATATACAGACAGCAAAATGGTTACCATAGTAAAGCAGATTAACATGTCATCTCACATAGTCACTTTTTCTGTGACCAAAGCAGCTAAAATCTAATTTAACAGAAACTTCTAATACAATACAATTTCAATAACTTTAGTCCTCATCTAAACTTGTTCATTTTACGTGTCTGCTATTTTGTATCCTGTGACTTACATCTCCTTATTTCCTTTTCTCCCACCTCCACCCATGGTAACCACTGTTTCATTCTGTAGCTCTGTGTATTTGAATTCATACACACACACACACACACACACACACACACACACACACACACACACACATATACACACACATATATTCCACAGATAATTGAGATCATGCAATATTTTTCTTTCTGTCTGTGTGTGACTTATTTTACTTAGCGTAATGTACTACAGGTACACTCATGTTGTGGCAAATGGGAGGATCTCCTTGTTTAGAGGAGGAATAATATTTCATTGTAGAGATATACTACACATTCTTTATCCATTCATCTACCAATAGGTATTTAGTTTTCTTCCATACGCTGGTGGTTGTGAATAATGATGCAATAAACAAGGAAGTGCAGATATTTTTACAAGGTGGTGATTTCATCTCTTTGGGGTATATACCCAGAAAAAATGTTGTGGAGTCATATGGTATTTTTATTTTAAAATTTCTTTATTAAACTCAATGTATTTTTTCACATCAACTGTACCAATCACATTCCCACCCAAAGTATCCAAGAGTTCCCTTGTCTCTATGGCCTCCCCAATATATATTTTTTTTTAATTTTTAAAGCCATTCTTACTGTTCTTAGATCATTTAGCTGTTTCAATTTGCATTTCCTTGATAATTAGTGATGTTAAGCACCATTTTCTATACCTGTTACCCATTTTTATGTGTTCTTTGGAGAAATGTCTGTTCAGATCCTTTGCCCATTTTTAATCAGGTTATTTGTTTTTCTACTATTGAATTATAAGAGTTCTTTGTACATTTTGGATATTAACCACTTATCAGGTGTCTGGTTTGCAAATATTTTTATATTATTTCATAGTCCATAGGTTACCTTTTCATTTTGTTGATTGTGTCCTTTGCTCTGCAGAAAGTTTTATTTTGATTTAGTTATATGTGTTTATTTTAGCAAACTGAAAATTTGGGTGAAGAGATATTTAAATATATTCTGATTTACAAATACATTTTAAATCAACATTGTTTTCTATTCACTATCTGTACCTGATGTGCCTATCTTTCTCATTTTTCTTTATTTTTCTTTTTCTCTCAGCTTTAGAAGATTGAGTTAATCATAGCCTTCAGCCATCAAAGATAAATATCATCAAGTATTACATGAGTTAGCACATAGTCAGGCAAAGAGAAACTAGATATTTCATTCTAGATATTTCGTACAAGAGATATGATACAGAGATTTGATTTCAAAGGTGTTTGAAGGACATCAAAAGCTTAAAGAAGAAGGGAGCTAATTGAAGCAACAGAAGCTGCAAATAACCCTATAGTTAAGCCCAGAAGCCTGTTCTGCTCCTGTTCTGTTGGAAATACATGTTGGTTTTGATCATCATGTCCATTCTTCTCTCACAAAAAACAAAACAAAACAAAACAAAACAAAACAAAACAAAACAAAAAAACACTACAATGTGGCTGATCTACATTCTTGAGTATATGCATGCCCTTTTAAAATATGCAGAGTTGAGGTGTTAATTTGCATATACTAAAATTGCATTTTAGTATGTTCTTTCTTCATATCTTTCAGTATTCATTTTTATAACATCACTATTTGTTTGATGTACATCTAATTCATGATTTCTAACTAATTCATGGGCTTCCATGTTGTTTAACTGTACATTTTGTTTATCTACCTCTTTAGTCATGTATAACTAGGTCACTTCCAATTTCCTGCTGGCTCAAAAAACCCTATGATGAATATTTTCATATATACTTCTTCTGGGATGAATATCAAGCCAAGGGATCACTGAGCCATGGGTAGTGAACATAATTTCCTTAGTGAAGAACTGCCAGAGTACATTCCAAAGTGCCTATACCAGTTTATGTCCCTTAATAGTACATGAAGAGGGTTGCTACTATCAGCATATCATCAAACTATGGTATTATCCAACTTTTGAATTTTTCTAATATCTTACATAGAATTTTTCATAATCACTTTAATTTGTATTGTTGTAGTGAATCTGTATATCTCTTCTTATATTTGTTAACCTTTCAAATTTACTCTTAAAAATGTGTTCACGTGCATGCCCATGTTTCTACAGAATTTTATTTCTGTTTTGTTGATTTTCAGAAATATCTTATAATTTTATTTTTTAGTTCATGCATTGATTCCTTTTTAATTAAATTTTTGTTGAGCACTTACCATATTGTAGGCATTGTTTTAAGCACTGAGAGTATATTTGGAAACAAGAGACAAATTATATTAATATGAAACTTACATTCTATTTGGTGGGTTAGGAGGTTGGATGGATAAATGGTGGGACTAGGAAACAAATGTGAGTTATAAAGGTGATAATGAAATAGTGTGTTAGAAAGTGATAAGCAGACAGGTGCTAAGAAAAAGAAGAAAAGTAGAACAAGATAAGAAAATTAGGAGAAGATGGATTACATGAATAAATGGGGTGATTAGGATGAGACTCTGTGAGGAGATGACTTTTAAATAAGACTCAGAGATACCAGGGATATTACCCATGAAGATATCTGGAGGAAGATATTCCAGGAAGAAAGTAAGCCAACTTAAGATGGGAACAAAATGTAGATCTTTAAGGAAGAGGAAGACTAGAGGAAAGGCAATGGTAGTAGGAGATCTAGTCAAAGAAGAAATATGGCTTTTTCTCTAGTGATATTGGACACAAGTGACAATTGTCAAGCAGAGGAATGACATGCTCTGGCTTATAACTTTAAAAATATATCCTGGTTACTGTGTTGAAAAGAGACAGTAGATGGACAAATGTGGATGCAGGGAGGCTGGTCAAGAAACTATGGCAGCAGCATCAGGTGAGATGATAATGGCTTGAAGTTGGTGTTGGCGGGGGAGCTGGTGAGAAGTGGTGGGGTTCTGGGCCTATTTTGAAGGTAGAGCCAAAGGATGTTAATTCCTTGTGGGTTGTGTATAACATCTATCAATCTGTTTCCTGACTCCTGTGTTTATTCACAATGTCCTTTTTTCAACAAATTTATTTAATTTCAATCCAATCAAATCCATCTTATTTTCACATTATAGGTGGTGCTGTTAATGTCAAGTTTAGAAGTTCCTTCTGACACTATTGTATTTTTCTGTTCTCATGCTACTAATAAAGACATACGTAAGACTGGGTAATTTATAAAGGAAAGAGGTTTAATTGACTCACAGTTCCACATGGCTGGGGAGGCCTCACAATCATGACAGAAGGCAAAAGAGGAGCAAAGTCACATCGTACATGGCGGCAGGCAAGAGAGTGTGTTCAGGGGAACTCTCCTTTATTAAACCATCAGATCTCATGAGTTGTACTCACTGTTGCAAGAACAGCGTGGAAAAGACCTGCTCCCATAATTCAATTATCTCCCACCAGGTTTTTCCCATTATTGGAGCTACAGTTCAAGGTGAGATTTGAGTGGGGACACAGCCAAACCATATCAACTGGTCTCTTATATTTCTTGGTATTAGAATTAGAGTTTGACATTTTATATTTTGGTCTTTAGTCTTTTTAATCGTTTATCTTTGTAAAAAGTTAGGTAGAGGATGCAAAGGCATAAGAATGACATAATGGACTTTGGAGGCTTCGGGGAAAGGTTAGGAGGGGGTGAGGGATAAAAGACCACATACTGTATATAATGTACACTGCTTGGGTGAGAGGTGCACTAAAATTTCAGAAAGCACCACTAACCAACTTATTCATGTAACCAAAAACCACCTGTACCCCCAAAGTATTGAAATAAAAATAAAAATTAAAAAACAATTTAAGGTAGAAATCCAGTTTCATTTTTCTCTTCAGATAGTAAATGTGTTTTTCCAACAACTTCTACAAAGCAGCTCTCATTTTCCCCATTGATTTGTGGTTTCACATATATCATGCATTATGCCCCCTGCCTTTGTTTTAGAGAATACTTTATAATTGTAAATAGTTGTTACATACTAACTACAAATGTACAATTTTTACACAAAAATATATAAAAACTATATAATTGATTTAAATTTCTGGCACCATTAGGACAAAAATATCCCCATATATATTTTCCATAGAGCTCAAAATGTTTAGGTTATCCATGCTTTTAAATGCTCTGATAACTAAAGTGAGCCAGAAGTCTGTACCTTGGAACACATGGTTAAAAGAATGTACTCCATTCAATTCTTACAAGTTAGTTTAATA
Source organism: Piliocolobus tephrosceles (assembly GCF_002776525.5). Taxonomy (NCBI): domain Eukaryota; kingdom Metazoa; phylum Chordata; class Mammalia; order Primates; family Cercopithecidae; genus Piliocolobus; species Piliocolobus tephrosceles. The sequence continues at coordinate 45,251,040 of NC_045455.1, read as the reverse complement.
TTTTTTTCTTAAGGAAGATAAGTTATGAGATACATGATTTTTAAAAGTCATAGTTTCACTAATTTTAGATTGTTAGTCACCAGATACACCCAAGTTTAATTTTGGCTTCACCTCTTAGTACCTGGGTAAATTTCTGAAATCTTATGACCCTCAGTTTCCTTCACTGCAAAAAGGAAACAAAATAGCTATTACTTCATGTTGTAAGGAAAATGAAGGCAATAATGAGTGGAAATAGTAACTGATTAATTAGTCAAAATAAGAAACAGTGATTCAGTGGTAACTCAGCCCTAGAAACAAGTGGTCTTTCTTCTCTTTCCTCTATTAGTTATTATTCACTTCAGAGCTCCACTGTGAAACAATTCTCAGTAGTAAACGGGTCTGTAAATGACAAAGGCAGATGTCTTGATAGCAGCACTTTCTCTTTGGGAACAGCACAAATTTCCTGCCAAGCTTTAGGGAAGAAGATATTATTTGATTGACTTCATAACTGTTTTTGGCAGTGTTACAGAATTAAAGTTTCCTAAGGAAAACATTGCCTAAGTGTTTTGTCTAAGGTGTTCAGTAAAATATGGTGTTCAGCACCACAAATTTATAAAAATGTGTTCACACGTATTCCTATTACAGTATTTTATTTTTGTTTTTGTTTAAAGGAAACTCCTTAGGTACTGCAGAAAGGTGGGTAAAATCATTCATTATCCTTGGTTCTTGTTTCTAGAACTCTGTATTTTTTTGTTCAGTAGATGATCAATAAATGTTAATTTATGAAATTTCTATGTACCCTAAGTGGTAATTATTAGAACACTCCTCCAAATACAATTTTAAATAGTTTTATTGCCAATATTGTTTAATATAATAGTAAATACATTCTAATTTTTTCATAAACAGCTTTATGGTATTTCTACTGTATATTTCTGGGGGTCTGTTTAATGCTAACCTTGAACAGATGTTTGGAGTATAGGTTGATGACTTCACAGCTCCTGACATAGCATGACCTTCATAAAATTAAAGCATGGATTGTCTAATATGGTATAAGTGGTCTATTATTTAAATCTGAGTTGGAGGTACAGAGTCAATAATCACTGAGTATGAACCAAGTGTAATAACCCAAAGATGATGAGACAGTGTTTGCCCTTTATCAGAATAAGGTTAAAACGGCTGTCAAGGTGACAGACGCTAATCAGTGAAACCTGAACAATTACGCCCAATAATCATTAAACAAAGGCAGGGAACTAGACTCCTGGGAAAGCACAGGCATTCAGCAAAACATGATGTGCTTTTATTAAAAGAATCAGAGAGTTTGAAGTTGAAGGTGGTATCAAACTCAAAATGAAATTGAATTTCTCAGTATTGCCCCTTAGAATAATAAAAGGGCTCACGTAAATATGACATGTCCACAAAACCTGCTATGGTAAAAAAAAGTATGTACGTTAGGAAAGTTAATAATTTCATAGTCCTCTGGAGAGGCATGAATGCTTTTTATCTTCTAAAATCCTTTAAAAGCGACATAATTTTAGAGTATATACTTTTTCATATGTTGATCTTTGTAACATAGGATCTATCTAAAGAAAATTTATAATTGTTCTTTGTCTATTTGAGGTACAGTATACGATGAAAAGTAAAGTACCATATCAGGATAAAGTATGCTATTTTAAATTTTACTCTAAGTGACTCTTATAACTGTCTAGTAGGATTTCAAAAATTCTTTTACATAGCCTTATTAACAAAGACGTAGTCCAGAAATCATATCATCTGACTACAATATTTTTAAATAACTGAATAATATGCAACATTTTAATATGAAATATTTTTCTTTGTACAAAGTTAGGTTGAAAACAAAATTATTTTTCAAATAATTAGGCTAGATTATCTTCTGAAACATAGGAAATAAGAGTAATAACTCTGCTATTATACACTGCATCCTTTCCTCTTCCTCACATGATTAGAAAAACATTAGTATTTCAATTCATGCCCACTGTTGTTGTCATGCTTAAAACTAAAACAGAAGTAAAGAGTGAGTATATAAATATAAATATAATTAACTGAAGTTTTAGACAGAAATCAAAGCCTTCAGCATAAGTTAGTATGATCATTTTTTTCTAAAGAAGTATATAAGTGAACTCTGTAGCAAAGTAGAATTAATCTTTTATAACTTTTCTGCCTCATGCATTATTTCCCATTATGTAAAGAAAATTGTTATATATAACAACTCATCATTACGTACTTCTGCTTGATTAAACAAACATGTATATTTAGTAAATGTTTGTGCCTTTGGAAAACTGAGATATAATTTTATAGTTGCAGTGATACACCTGATTGCATTCTATAGCATATCGTATTATCTCTCGTTCTTTATTACCATCATAGCCACCTGAGATGAAATCATCATCATCTCTCTGTTTCCTAACTGGCCTCCTAAAATTTGTGTTTTCTCCATAAGAGTAATTGCTCTGGCCGGGTGTGGTGGCTCACGCCTGTAATTCTAGGGCTTTGGGAAGCCGAGGCAAGCAGATCACCAGGTCAGGAAATCGAGACTATCCTGGTTAACACGGTGAAACCCAGTCTCCACTAAATATACAAAAAATTAGCCGGGCGTGGTGGCGGGGGCCTGTAGTCCCAGCTACTCGGGAGGCTGAGGCAGGAGAATTGTTGAATCTGGGAGGGGGATCTTGCAGTGAACCCAGATGGCGCCACTGCACTCCAGCCTGGGTGACAGAGCGAGACTCCATCTCAAAAATAAAATAAAATAAAATAAAAAAGTAATTTCTCTAAAATATCAACTGTGACTTTTCAATATTCTTTTCTAAATGTCTTAAACTTCTTTTCTTTGCATTTAATCTCAATATTTGTTGATACTTAAGAGTATCGACATGTAAAAGTCTTTTTTCCTTTTTTCTTTTTTTTTCTGAGATGAAGTCTAACTTTGTTTTCCAGTCTGGAGTGAAGTTGCACCATTTCAACTCACTTCAACCTCTGCCTCTCAAGTTCAAGTGATTCTCCTGCCTCAGCCTCCTCAGTAGCTGGGATAACAAATGCCCACCATCATGCCTGGCTAATTTTTGTATTTTTAGTACAGACGGGGTTTCACCATGTTGGCCAGGCTGGTCTCCTACTCCTGGCCTCAGGAAATCCTCCTGCTTAGGCCTCTCAAAGTCCTCGGATTACAGGCGTGAGCCACCATGCCCAGTCACATATAAAAGTCTTTGTCTCATTAGTTTCAGGCCCCAAGTTCTTTCCATATGCTTTTCCTGTCTATTTAGGAAATGTTTCTATTTTTCCTCTCATATACCACTCTCACCCTCCTACCCAGGTTTTTCATATGATGAAATATCATTTCTTGAGCAAAGTCATTACCCCCAAGCTCAGACTGGGTACCTTTATTTTACTTCCTCCTTGCACATTACACAGTTCCTTCATTTAACGTAGCACAACTTAAATTAAATAATGATTTGTATAATTATTGTTGGATATTTTATTAGCAGACCATAAGGTGAAAAAGTGCAGCTCTTTGTCTATTCTGTCCATTACTGTATACCTGCTGTCTAGCATATAGATGTTTCCCAAAGAATATGACATGAATTTGCAATTCCTTTCCTCTCAGACGTGCTAAAAGTGATCTGTTGCTGCCTAACAAGTTGCCCTGAAAACATAGTGGTTTTAGACAACACATATTTATTATCTCATGATTTCTGTGGGTCAGGAATTCAGACACAACACTGACCTCTGGTGCAGAGCCCGTCCCAAGGCTATGATCGCAGTCTTTATCAGGATTGCAGTCATCTTCCATCTTAACTGTCAGAAGGTCTATTCCATAAATTAATTCACATGATTATTGGTATTCAGGTTGTCACGGGCTGAAGTCCCCCCCAGCCCCTTGCTGGCTGTTGGCTAGAACCTGACGTTTGTTCCATCTTTGGCAAATGGGCTCCTTCCTCTCTAAGACACCTCACACTGCTGCCATTTGCTTTAGTAGTACAAGCAAGAGAGAAGAGCATAACAGCGCCTACAGCAGTCAACAAGTCAGTCTTTTGTGACCCTGTCTAGATGTTACATTCCACCACTTTTACTTTCTTTTCTTGGATAGAAGCAAGTACCTAGGCCCAACTCACACTCAGGAGGAGAAAATTATACAATGACATGAATTTCAGGACAGAAACGTGTTTTTACCCTGGATCACTTTGGCTTATAAGAATTATCTCCTGAACACACTTTACTCTCCAGTCAGCATTTCTTTCAAAGTTCTTTCTTTTCTTTTCTTATTTTTTATTTTATTTTATTTTTATTTATTTATTTATTTATTTATTTTTTTGGAGGTGGAATGTATCTCTGTCACCCAGGCTGTGTTGCTGTGGAGTGATCTGGGCTTACTGCAATCTGCAATCTCCGCCTCCCAGGTTCAAGCGATTCTCCTACCTCAACCTCTTGAGTAGTTGGGATTATAGGCACCCACCACCACGCACCCCCAGTTATTTTGTATTTTTAGTAGAGCCAGGGTTTCACCATGTTGGCCAGGCTGGTTTCTACCTCCTGACCTCAAGTGATCTGCCCTCATCAGACTCCCAAATTGCTGGGATTACAGGCATAAGCCACCATGCCCAGCCTCTTTTAAAGTTCTTATTGCTCACTTCATACCAAAATTACTACATACATATAATCTACCATACTACTATCTAAACTTCCTCAAAGTAGTACTTGACTGTCACAGAGACTAGCCCAGTTCTTTAAACACAGAAGGAACTCAGCAATCGTTTATCTGATGAACAAATGAATAAATGAGATTATAAAAATAATGTTTCATATTTTTAAAAAAAGAACATATAATTTATTTTCTCCTCTATTTTAAAGTTTCAAAGACATTTATTTCTAAGCATAAAGATTATGATGTTGTCATGGCCTCTTGCATCCAATTACACATATTCACTGTATATATGCCACTCACTTCACATATTCCAGAGCTTTTGCAGGAAGAGAAATATGTTTCCTCCTAGGATAAGACTCAGATTTCAATGCTTTTGTCAAAACATACATAGTTTGTTTGTTTTTAAAACATACAAACTACTATGTATGTTTTGACAAAAGCATTGAAATCTGAATCTTATCCAAATCCCTCATGGAATGATATTTCTTGGACTGAAGATTTGTTTACAATGCTGAAAATCGTGTCAGTAAACTACACTCTCAGGTTGAGCAACAGGGAGCCATATCTTTGAGGCCATGAAGCTTATTTGATAACTATTTTTTAAAAAATTTAATCAGTCTTACAAATTCTCTGATCCATTCCTCGAAGGGGAAAAGTGCTCAAATTTTGCAAAACAGTTGCCAATTTTTAAAAGACTAGATGAGTCTTAATGAAGAAAACAGTGGGGAAGGAAGTACAACTGCCACCTGGAGGAGACAGATGTGGAGACAACCTCAGTCATTTCTGCTCATGTCTTTTGAGAACAAATACATTAGCTGGTGATGAAGATGTGCCTTAGCCTACGGAACGCAGACACTGGCAGATCATTTTTTTAAACACATTGGAAGATGTGCTAAAGAAAGAATCAAAGTATAATAGTTGGCATGCTATTCGCTGACTTAAAGCAAAATACACACATATTAAATTGCATTGCATGCATTGCATTCACTGATAGTTTCTATATTAGAAAAAAATATGCCATAGAAATAGGATTCTAGAAAATTTTTATACTTTGCATAGCTGCTACTTGCTTGTTTGGTGAGCAAGAAAAGGATAATTACCTCACAATTATATATAAAAAATTGTTGTTTTGAGAAGATTGTATAAATTCTAATGGTGCTCAAATATCAGAAATATATAAAACTCTTACTGGGTTACACTCAAAAATCATTTATTTAAATACATCTTAAATGAGTAGCTGCTATGTCATAGGTTATGATACACATGAGTCTGTGTACTGGCACCTAGTCTCACTGCCGGTAGTCACCTTTCCCTTTAATATACCCTCTAATAGAGCAACAAATATTTTTAATGCTTTGGACCTCAAATGCAGCAGAATATATTAATCGTAATTCTCAGTCTATCACCTCATGGTATTATGCACCCCTCCGTTTCTTCCTTTTTTATCTTCTCTCTTTTGATCTTATTTTTTTCCTTGTATCAGTATTTCATTCTCATTTCATTCCACTTTTGAAGAAACATGATGTATTGGATGTGAGTTCACCGGTATATATTGTATTTGTAAAACATACAGTTGCATTTTGTGGTCATATTTTAAAATTTAGATAGATATTATTGTGTTAAAATCCATTGGTTTCTTTTATTTTTATAATCCAACACAATATTTCTGGTGATCAGTTTCCATTATTGATTATATATTTGTTTCAATGTTTCTAATAGCTCTATAGCACTCCTTAGCAGGCATCCACCCCACTTTACATGTCTGTCCTCAGTGATAACTTACTTGAAACTTTCTGCTACTTGAAAGTTGCAAATAATATTTTCATGTATGTTTTCTTATGTTATCTTGTGTTAAATTTACATTGATATCTTTTACATTGAGGATGATAATGTGTCTGTAATCAGGTGTGATATAACTAGGGATGTTTTCATTCTTCTTCCTCTGCAACCCTCTTTCCTCCCCGCTGGCCCTCATTGGTATTAAATGTAGTGATTCCAGAGGTGTGTAGTCTAAGGCTGCTATAGTGGTTCATTATGTCCCCAGCAGCCCTGGTTTCCAGCCTTTTCCATTATCAGACTCATGGTTTCTATCTTCCAGATCATCTCATGTTCCACAAGCAGCACTGAAGCTCCAGCTATCCCCTCCAATGTGCCTGCCAGAATAAAGAAAAGAAAAAGAAAAAGAAACAGAAAGTTCAACCCTTCTAGGTGACTCAGTTGTTTATATGTGTATGTGTGTGTGCTTCTTCTTTTAATTCTATAGTTACACATCAGTGTGAGGAACACTGGAAACTATATACTTTCTATTCTGGCATTTAAGAGGCCAAACTAAAAATGGGGTTACTCTTACTAAAGGAGATGGATACAATATGTCTTAGTTTGGGCTACTTGCCACCTCTGCCAAAATTATGCTTCAAACTTTTGTAGTCCGCAAACCTGAAAATTTTACTTCATTTTTCATCTTTCATGAAATATACGTTGAAGACATAAACATCATAAATACAAGGGAGTCCATAAAGTCTGGAAACATAGGCAAAATATATAAAATGTTGCCAAGGACATCTTCGAATTTTTTTTAATGGAATATAATAACTTTTCTAGATTTTTCTAACCACTGGTCCAAATGTTTATCTAGCTGACATATAAAACAATGCTATTTAACAGAATTTTCTGCTATTGTCCAATATGATAGTCATAGCTACATATGGCTATTGAATACTTGAGTTATAGCTAGTGTGCCCAAGGAGCTAAATTGTTTGTTTATTTGATTTCAATTTTATTAGCCACATATGGGAAATTTACAAGTTTATTGAATAATACAGGTGTAAATAATTTTCTAATTATAAATTTTTCATCACTCTTGCTGCCATTAATATAAATTCTATACAACTTAGTACCATGGTAGCTTCTCCCCATAGTTTCTCCTGTTTGTGCTACAGCAAACCATTTTCCACTAAGCACCCAAGTAAAACATTCAAAAGTTCAAAGATGCTTCACATTCATATGGTTATGCATATTATTACATATTATATTATATACTTATATAATAATATACTATATGTTTATAAGCAATAATATTTGTATTATTACTTAGCAGAAAAGGAATTTTCTATTTTTCCCACATATTAACTTTCATTTTCATATACCTCATTGTAAATCTGCTTTAAGTTCATTGAGAAATCTATTACTAGGTATATACCCAAAGAAAAATAAATAGTTCTACCAGAAAGACAAACTCACTTGCATGTTCATTGCAGCACCATTCACAATAACAAAGACATGGAATCAACATGGGTGCCCATCAACAGTGAATTGGATAAAGAAAATAACTGTGGAATACTACACAGCCATAAAAAAGAATAAAATTATGTTCTTTGCAGCAACATGGATGCAGTTGGAAGGCATTATCCTAAGCTAATTAATGCAGGAACAGAAAGTCAAATACTACATGTTCTCACATATGACCGGAAGCTAAACATTGGGTACTCATGTACATAAAGATGGCAACAATAGATACTGGGGTCTTCTAGAGGAGCGAGGGAGGTTGGGGGCAGGGGCTGAAAAACTAACTATTGGGTACTATGCTCAGTACCTGGGTGATGGGATCACCTGTACTGAAACCTCAACATTATGCAATATATCCAGGTATAAAATTGCACATGTACTCCCTGAATCTAAAATAAAATTTGTAAAAAAAAGCCTCATGGGAATTCCTTCATGCAAACAACTAGTGTTAGAATGTATTATTTTTCTTAATGACTGTTATTTCACGGTGTGATGGGCCACCATACAGTCAAGCACTAAAACATTGATGAGCATTCATCTTGCTTTCAGTTTTCTGCTTATACAAACAATTCTGAAACACAAATCTGATATGGTTTGGCTCTTTGTCCCCACCCAAATTGCATTTTGAATTGTACTCCTGTAATTCCCACATGTTGTGGGTGGGACCCAGTGTGAGATTATTTAAGTCATGGGAGTGGATTATTTTTCTTCCCAGTCTCGGATATGTCTTTATCAACAACGTGAAAACAAAATAATACAGTAAATTAGTGTCGAGAGTGGGGTGATGATGAAAAGATGCCTGAAAATGTGGAAGAAACTTTGGAACTGGGTAACAGGCAGAAATTGGAGCAGTTTGGAGGGCTCAGAAGAAGACAGGAAAAAGTGGGAAAGTTTTGAACCTCCTAGAGACTTGTTGAACGGCTTTGACAGAAATGCTGATAGTGATATGAACAATAAGGTCCAGGCTGAGGTGGTCTCAGATGGAGACGAGAAACTTGTTGGGAACTGGAAGAAAGGTGACTCTTGTTATGTTTTAGCAAAGAGACTGACTGCATTTTGCCCCTGCCTTAGATATTTGTGTAACTTTGAACCTGAGAGAGATGATTTAGGGTATCTGGTAGAAGAAATTTCTAAGCAACAAAACCTTCAAAATGTGACTTGGGTGCTGTTAAAAGCATTTCATTTTAAAAGAGAAATAGAGCATAAAAGTTCAGAAAATTTGTAGCCAGACAATGCAGTAGAAAAGAAAATCCCATTTTTTGAGGAGAAATTCAAGATGGTTGCAAAAATTTACATAAGTAACAAGGAGCTGACCGTGAATCCCAAAGACCATGGGGAAAATATCTCCGGGTCATGTCAGAGAACTTCCCAGCAGCCCCTCCCATCACAGATCCAAAAGCCTAGAAGGAAAAACGTGGTTTCATGGGCCGGGCCCAGGGTCCTCATGCTGTGTGCAGCCTAGGGACTTGGTGCCCTGCCTCACAGCTGCTTCAGCCATTGTTAAAAGGGGCCAAGGTACAACTCAGCCCATAGTTTCAGAGAGTGCAAGCCCCAAACCTTGGCAGCTTCCATGTGGTGTTGATCCTGTGGGGGTACCCAGAAGTCAAACATTGAGGTTTGGAAACCTCCACCTAAATTTCAGAAGATATATGGAAATGCCTGAATGCCCAGGCAAAAGTTTGCTGCAGGGGCAGGAATCTCATAAAGAACCTCTGCTATGGCAGTGTGAAAGGAAGATGTGGGGTTGCAACCCCTATACAGAGTCCCTACTGGGGCACCACCTAGCGGAGCTGTGAGAAGAGGGCCACTGTCCTCCAGACCCCAGAATGGTAGATCCACCCACAGCTTGCACAGTGTGCCTGGAAAAGTCGCAGACACGCAATACCAGCCTGTGAAAGCAGCAAGGAGCAGGGCTATATCCTGCAAAGCCACAGGGGCTCAGCTGCCTAAGACTGTGGGAACCTACCTGTTGAATCAATGTGACCTGGATATGAGACATGGAGTCAAAGGAGATCATTTTGGAGTTTTAGAATTTGACTGTCCTACTGGATTTCCAACTTGCGTGGGCCCTGTAACCCCTTTGTTGTGGTCAATTTCTTCAATTTAGAATTGCTGTATTTATCCAATACTTGAATCCTGATTGTATCTTAGTAGTAACTAGCTTGCTTTTGATTCTACAGGCTCATAGGCGGAAGGGACTTGTTTTGTCTCAGATGAGACTTTAAACCGTGGAGTTTTGGGTTAATGTTGAAACTAGTTAAGATTTGAGGGGACTGTTGGGAAGTCATGATTTGTTTTGAAATGTGAGGACATGAGGTTTGGAGGGGCCACGGGTGAAATGATAGGGTTGGACTTTGTGTTCCCACCCAAATCTCATCTTGAATTGCACTCCCATAAATCCCACATGTTGTGGGAGGGACCCAATCAGAGATAGTTGGAATCTTGGGAGCGGTTTCCCCCATACTCTTCTCACCCTAGTGAATACGTCTCATGAGATCTGATGGTTTTATCCGGGGTGTTCGCTTTTGCATCTTGCTCATTTTTTCTCTTGCTGCTGCGATATAAGAAGTGCCTTTCACCTTCCGCCATGATCCTGAGGCCTCCCCAGCGATATGGAACTGTTAAGTCCAATTAAACCTGTTTTTTTCCCCAGTCTCGGGTATGTCTTTATCAGCAGTGTGAAAACGGACTAATACAACATCCTTATCCAAATGTCTTGGCATATAAGATTAGTTCTGTGTGCAGTATTCCTAGTTGTGAATTTTTGGAGGTGCAGGGAAACTTTTATTTTTAATAGATTTCGTCAGATTGTTTTTCAGAAAGGCTACACATATACATTTCTACTGCCAAAATATGAAAGTACATTACTTTTCTATCTATTTTCAAGGAGTGAGTGTTATTGCTACCTTTTGTTGTTGTTGCTGGTCCGAAGCTAAAAATATGTAACTTATTTGTATTTTAATGCTAATTTCTCTGACAAATAGGTTTAACATTTGCTGTATAATAATAATTCATATTTTGTTTTACTCTTCTGTGGATTTATGCATTTCCTTTCACCATTTTTATTTTTTATTTATTTTTCATTTATAATATTTTACTGTTTATTGTAAGTAATAATACTTTGTCACTTTTGCTGCAATGAACTTACTTTCCAATTTATGATGCATCTATTCATTTTGTTTATAATGTCTTTTGTCATGTTTTAATTACCTAAGAATATATATGTTTAGTTTTTTATGCTTTTATACCATCTTACTTATGTTCTTGTCCACTGTGCTTATTAGTATATTTGACTATAGTTTCTTCTATAATTTTAAATTTTCAACCTTCAAAAATTTATATATGTAGTATAATTGCATTTTATTTTGGTTTAAAATGTAAGATACAGTGCAAGGTTTATTTGATTCTAGAATTATAAATAATTATGGCAGCACCAACTTTACTAAATCACTTTTTTACTAAATTGAAATATATTTTTGTTATAGGTTAAATTCTCATATTAATTTGGTTCTATTACTACCTTCTCTACATTTTGTCTCATATATAAATCTACTTATTTGTTTCTATGCATCTCACTTTTCCTTTTCCTTTTCCATACAATCTAAGTTATTTTGGTTGAGTTTAAGTTTATAATATTTAATTTTCACCATCACCATCCCAAAATGCCAATCCTGTCAGAATATTAGTTGAAATAAACTTAAATATATAGTTGGAGTTTAGAGACTTCCTATTTTGTGGCATTAAGATTTTATTCACAAATACGTTCTATATCACTGTTTGGTCTTACCTTGATGTATGGCTTTCAGTTACTACAATATTATGTGTATATGACCTATGTTGTTCTTGTTAATTATTTACAAAGTAGTTTACATTTTTCATTGCTATTATGTTTAGAATAATTTTTACATTTCAGTCTTAAGTGTTTAGTGCTTATGAGAACAGCTTAATGTTTTAGTATTACCTCATATTAAGTCACTGTAGTAAAGTCTAGAATATTCCTTAATCCCCCAGAGTATTTTAGACTTCTTCAAGATCTGTATGTTCTCACCAGAAAAGGAATACCATTTTTTCCTCTAACATTTTATTTAATAATACAATGTATTTATGACTATTATATATTTAAATATCAAGTCTTTATATTTTTTACTTTATCATGCAAATATTTTATTTTGTTTTTCATTGTATTTGCTACAAAAATAATGATGACAATAGCAAACAAATTCTGGTCCAGTTCCTGGTATTCATTAAAATGAATTTAGTATTTTATACTTTTAAATGATGTTTGCAGACCTATTAATTTATTTTCTATCATTATTTTATTTTGGAATAACATGCATGTATATTAAAGAAATAAAATAACTTCACAACTACTTCCCTATTTGTAATACTATATTCCTTAAAATTCATATAGAACTCAGTGGTGAAATATTGTTATTCTAGTGTAGTTCTCACTGTTAGATTTCAAATGAAATTTTCAATTTTTTATATTATTTTTTTAAAATTATTTATGTATAAATGTTGGTATTTTAAGTTCATTAGTAAATTATTCAGTTACTATAAATTTAATTTTTTTAATATAGTGTTGCATTTTTATTCTAATTTGTATCTGTAATTATATGTTTTAATTTCCCTTAACAATTTATTTTCCTTCTGTTTCTTCCTTCTTCAGTCTCACAAAGACTTTAAATGACATTTTCATACTTAGAAAAAGACTGGTTATATTTATCTTTGCTCTTTTCGTATTTATTCAATGCTAGCTCTTATCTTTGTGAATTTCCACTTTCTACTTGTAAAATAACACAAATTATTTTTTAGCTACTCCACTATTTTCTTTAACTTGATAAGAAAGATAATGTCTTCCCATTTTTCTCTATCATTTAGCTAATCATAGATATTTTGTATAAAATATAGGTTAATTGTTTTCTAAATAATTTGTAGCATCATTTTGCATGTTTCTTGCTTCAATCCAGAAATGTAATTGGGAAATTCTTTATTATGTGTTTTAAATTGTATTATGTTAAGATCACATGTTTGGTCTTTAAAATACTTAGGGTTCAAAAAATTTAGGATGTCTTATAGATAGATAATTATATGTAGAAATACATGTAAAAATGGAAGTATATATGTATATAAGTATATATGTATATTCTGGAATTTTAAAATTACTTTGTTAATTTTTTGATTATAATAATCCCCCTGAATTCACTGGTGATAGTAAATGTTCCATTATCATAATCTCTTCTATTTGTTAAAAAAAAAAAAAAAGCAAATTTTAATAACAAGTATTACAAGCCCTGTTTCAGGTATTCTGGAACATCAATAAATGCATAAAATATTGAAACAGATCTCTCCTTGCCTTTCTAATAGTTTTTGCTTCATTGACTGCGTTATTTGTTTCAGACAGAATTAGGACTGTCACATATTCGTAAATTGTGCCTTGTATTATTACATAATGTGTCCCTTTAATGACTTAGGTTCTTTAAATATTAAACGCTATGTGGTCTCATAATTAAGTCTTACTTATATTTAGTTTGCACTTTCTTTATACATCTCTGTCTTTATTTGAACCTTTCTTTATCATGTTGTTTCACATATTTCTTTTAATAAAAATGTATCTATATTTTGTCTGATTTTTACATGTTTTCAATGAAGAATGTTATATATAAAGTAGTATACACACTGTATGCATAGAGTTTCAACAATATAACAGGCACTCAACTTGAGAAGTAGAATATCACTTAGCAAATCTAAAATCTATGTTCCCCACTGACCTGCCCCCAATGGTCTTTATCTCCCTCCCTTTTCCCAAAGAGAATCTTTTAAACTAATTTCATCATCCTTCAGTTTCATTAACTTTTGAAAGCAGTTTATATGTGTATCACCAATAATAAATTGTTTATATATTATTGATTTATTTATACAAATGTCCTTACAATTTTTATATTCTTTTATGCCTTTAAATTATTGTGATGTTTCATGTTTTTAAGGTTTATCCTTGTGGATATGCCTGCTATATAAGACAAGTCATTCATCTTTTCTGCTGTTGTTGGAATCTTTTTTGCAGTATTAGGCTATTACAAACATTTTTGTATAAGTCTCCTGGTGAAGAAATTAAAGAGATTCTACTTGGGATGGAATTGTTGAGTAATAAGTTACAAACATTTAATATTACTCTATAACAAAATAACATTCAAAATTGTTAAACAAATATTTAAACTTCTACCAGGAGTGTAGGAATTTTTATTGCCAGGTATTTAAAGCTTTAGTTTTTGTGAAAATAAAACATCATCTTTTTATGGTTCTCAATACTTTGGAATTTGTTATGATTTGATTTATTGTCTAATAGATTTAAAAATTCTTGTTTATATTCCATGTATGCTTGGAAAGAGTGTGTATTCTTTCTTTCCTCTTTAGTGTGTAATCTCTTTATTCCTTAGTAGGAACCCCATATTTTAGTTGAACTCATTGCAAGGCAGAATAATAGGTACATTTTCATGTGTTCTTTGAACTCATGCATAAGTATGGATTTAAAGAAAATAAAAACAGACAAAAATAACTGAGTGCTACTGGTGGCATAATGGAGTCACTATGGCATTCTTGGACTATCAACCTCTTAATATGTTCCACATGAAAAAGAAATAAACTTTTATTTGGTTTAAACTGCAATCATTTTTTCCTGTCATATGCAGCTACTAATAGAATTATAGATATTAAATAAGAAATTAAAATGTTTAAATAAAATTCATTTTGCTTTTAATTTGAATGAAAGGATAAAAACAGACAGCTCATAGTTAATATAAGCAAACTTAAATGTACTACAGTAGGTACAGAAAGCCAAAAGCAAATTGCATAATTACAGGAAAGGGATATATATGTTAAGCAATTTGGGGTTATAGACAATAGTTCAGTAGTGTACGGTTTATATCAACATCTCTTTGGGTTGCATTAATGGAAGTTTCATGTAAAGAGTGTTGTCAAATGAAGTAATAATTTGCCTTTACTCTGGTAATCAGTCACCACCTAGTGCATAATGTGTAGCTTCAAGCTCTACACTTCAATAGGTATATGAACACATTATAGAATGTTCAGAGGATATCTGCCAGAAATGCACAGGGATTCCAATGATATCTCTCTTGGGATAGTAGAAGATTATTAATGGTAAGGGAGCATTAATGAGTGATTTAGGCTCACTGTATTAGGCACTAATGGTTTAGAATTAAAATCCATTGTTAATAGTTTAAAATATATTAGTTTGAATTTAACATAAAGAGGGACTATGCAATAGTTAGGACTAAACAGAGATAAAATGAATTTCCACAGGACATAGTGGTTTTCCTGTTCACTGGTGGTGACTTAGGCCAGATAACCACATGGTGGAGATGTTGTAGAGGGAATTCAAACATTAGATGCCTTGCTGGAATAGAGGACATTTAAGGTTACTTCCAAATTCTAGAAACTGTGAATTTATGGGACAAACACATAAGAGAAAAGAGTCTCAAATTTATAATTGATGCAGTGTTCATACTACTGTATCTAAAAAAATTTATCCCTCACCTTAATTACATTAAGCATTTCCTATACTAAATAGAGTTGATGGAAACTTTTTATTATGCCAAACACTGGATTAACTTTTTAAATTATGTGTACCTCTGCATTATATGTACTGGCATATAAAAGCTCTAGAATCAGCATAAGGAGAGTGTTTGCATTTTACAAATGTATAAAATGCATAAGGCTAAAATGGTATTGAAGATAAATATTACAGAGAGAACACAATAACCCAAAAATGGGTCAGCACAAACTATCCAATTGATTAGATGCTTGCAGAAAACCACAGCAAATGGCAAAATCAATTTACCAATCAGCTTGCGGTGTTTTCTTCTCAATTCAGCCAGCTGGGCAATTAGGCATATATTTGGTGTTTTTATGTCTTTCATTGAAGAAAGCATCATTTTCCTTTGGAAGCAGATGGTTTGGGTTGGTCAAAGTTCAGTACGGTTACTCTACTACAAGCAGAGTAAATTGATGTGGCAGGATATGCTAGTTTGAATCTTTAGAAGAATTCAAAACTGAAAGAGAAGACTTTCTGAGTTGATACTTGGTCATAGGTTTTTGTAAGCTAAGAAATTACTCAATTATATTTTAATGCAGTGATTCTTCATTGTTATTTACACAATGTTCCATTCAATTTACTTTTTTGTAGGGTAATGTCTTATGGCTTATCTCAAGGAGTAAAATTTCAAATGATTATTGTTTTAGGTTTTGTCAAAGTAAAAGAAATAAAGAAATGAGAGTTCATACAATGTTTTGGAAAACCAGCCTGCAAAACAATTTTATTCTGAGGTCAAATTCAGTTGTTTGAACTAAATTATCCAGTAATCAGTGTTTCCAGATGAATGTTTTAAAAAGATAAGGATCATAGCATTTTAAAAGGGAGAGTGAAATTAGGTATTATTTATTCAAATTCATGTCTACAAATGAAGGATCTCCTGCCTGAGATTTCAAAACTTGTAGAAGCACAACGTCTAGAACCCAAAATCTCACCAGGTTCTCAGGTGATGCTATAATCTTGTAATCTTGTACAATGTCATATTCCACATAAGGTGGTCATAGCACTAAAGTATTAATTTCGTGATGATGAAGAGAAAGAATAGTTCATCAGAACCATAGTTGATTGAAGAAAAAGTACACCAAGTAATTGACTTTCCATTATGCCATTAAGAAGATTTCCAATGATCTTGTCATCAATTATTCTTGGTTACTAGTCTAAGTAAATATCATTTTAATGATTGATAAGTTTCTAGTTAATTAATCCTCAAAGATTAATCAAAGCTTTCTCTTTATTAGATATTTTTAGATGTTAGATATTTTTGGTGAATTTATCTGGCATGCTGCTGTCAATTTTTAATTTTGGGAGTCATTACAAGTTATAATTTATAGGAATACAGAAACCAAAGAGTAGAAACTACTGATTCACTTGTTTTTCACATACTTGAGTTCTGAGTCTCATCTATATTTGTATGACTACGGCCCATACATATAACAATAATTCAACTCATGGTTATGGATAAAAAGGATTCAGTGAATGAAAAGATATTCAGTGAATAGTACAGAAAAATTATTATTCAAAAATAGCAATTTTTCAGTAATAAGTATAATTCAATCACAGCTATTATTTGTTTGTAAAGGTTTGTGCTTCATCCTATAAAAAGTCAACAAAAAGGATGCTAACTACTATCTCAGTAAAGGTATAGTACATAAGACAACTTCTTAAGATGTCAGTGAAATTAAGAAGAATTCTGAAGACAACAAAAAATGTAGGTCCTAATATTCACTTAATAAAATAGCCTGCCTGACCCTGGCTGAAAATACCAGATTTAAAATTAAAATATATGGTAACTCCAAAAGGAATAAATGATAAATTCCAAACGGACTATATGTTTTAGAATAAAATGAAATCATAGGACTATTAGATTCAACCATGGGGAAATTATTTTATAAGCTCAGATTGAGATAGGTTTTTCAAAACATAACCCAAAATTCAGTCACAAACCGAGAGATTGATACAGTTGACTATATTTAAATGCACAAAGGAAGAAAAAACAAAAATCTTTGAGTAATAGAAAAATAATTACAAGATAAATGAAAATTTGGGGTGGGGGGAATCAAAAATATATCACACAAGGCTAATTTCCTTCATGTATAAATAGTTCTTTGAAAAAAATATGACCAGTTCAGTAGAAAAATGGGCAAATTATTTGAAGAAACAACAAAAAGGAAAGGAAATACAATGACTCTTGAAGATGTGTGTAAAAACATACTTAACCTTATTCAATGTTAGAAAAATTTCTAAATATAAACACATTGAGATTCCATTTGTCATCTCTAAGACAGAAAACATACAAGTTGTATTTGATAAAACACTATTCTGGGCAGCTGTGGAAAAACAAGTTGCCCCACATATTAATTATGGTAAGTGACTTGATGATATTAGTCAATACTATATTTAAAAATTCTCTTTGATCTAGCAAAAACTTTATAGCAAAGATTCTCTCTTAAATGTGAAAAACATTATAAAGATTTATTGCATTATTGTTTGTACCAGAAAAAGATTGAAAAAATATAAATAGTCATTAATGAGAGATGAATTAACTTAATTATGCTATAACCGTACAAATTTCATAGAATTGTGATAACCGGTGAGGAAACTTATCTTTAAGTATGAACACTTTATTGAATTTATAGAAATCTATGGAACTTGAAGCTGTATTTAAAAAAAGTTCCAAAAGCAAGGAATAGTCAATAATTCAGTAAAAATGTGATACTATAGTTTTAAAATGTGGAGATTTTATCTACATACATTTATATATTTATATGATCTAGACTTCTTCAGTTTATATCCTGCTTATACCACTTAGCTCTCTGAGTGATCTCTTGTGCAAGACATAAAAACATTTTGTGTCACAGTTGTCTCATTAATAAAAAGCAGACAATATAACACCAATATAATGAGGATTAAGCTCCAAACTCTGCTCTGGAACAGGAGCTATATGTGTTAGTTTCAGTGTATTTTATTATATATTATATAATATACAATATTTTATTATGTATTATGTAATAAAGATACAGCTATAATTATTATTATTATGAATGTATATTAAACTATTGCAGAATAAATCATGAAACAACTAATGAATTTTTGCTGAATTTTATAGTATGGGAACTGAGATTAATGGCACTTAAAAATAATATATAATATTTAATCCATGGACTTATGTTGTTTGTATATTTGCATTGTTATTGATCAATTTATTAATATTCAGAATTGCACATTTTTATTGAAATTATAGTAAAAGAAAAATCACACTTACTCATGTGCAGTATTTCCTATGAGCCTCAAGCATCTTTAAACGCTGGAGAATGAGATGGGAATTTCACAGGGTTGTGTAAATTTATTTGGATTGTTAACAGACTGGGAAATAGAGCAATTTAGGGGCTGAAGTTGTGGAAACATAATTGTATTACTCACTATAGAAAAATATTAAGATCGAGTTTATTTCATGGTAAACACTTATTAAGGAATCTCAGAATATAAGTATATAAGCCATAAATAGGGAATTCCAGAAAACATTTATTACTGTTAGTAAGGACATTTTCCCCTCCTCATCTTGATCTTTACCTAATTTTCCAATTTAGGGACCCACAATGAAATTGTATCTTGATACTAAACTTCTGTCAACTTTTAAGTTATAGCTATAAAATATATAAAATAGAATTTCATGTAATTAATTATATGATCACAAAAATGTTTTCTTACATAATGTTAATAACTGATTGTACAAATTACTTTTAATCAATAGGCATCAGATTATGTATACTGAAAAACTAATAGGAAAATAGAGTTCACTCCCTCGTAGTCTTTTAAAAATTTCAGGGAAATAGTGATTAATGAAGTCTTCGCTTAACAACTTATTTTCACCTGTGATATACATTGCTCCGTTTTTTCTCAATTCTTTATTTTTCTATTACATTTTTTCTATTACAGATAGAGTATAATTTTTTTGCTCAATTGATGTTGTCCTGAGGTACATGACAGGCTTGTCTTGAGGAATATTCTCAGGCATATGTAAACAGAGGCTGGGGATTGGCTTGTACAGTTGAACTGGCCCTCTTGCTTTTCTATCACTGCCATGATGAGAAAAACATCCCTCAGGTAGCAGATTAGGCTAAGAAATATGAGAGACAAATATAGAAGACCTGGGTTACAAGTTCAGCTTGGAGTTAAGCCCAGCCAACCCCAGCTAAATTAGTTGAGTCCAAGCTGACCCACAGATGCATGAATAAATGTACTCAATTCCGCCAGGCCTGGTGGCTCACTCCTGTAATCCCAGCACTTTGGGAGGCTGAGGTGGGCAGATGGCCAGGTCAGGAGATCCAGACCATCCTGGCTAACACAGTGAAACCCCGTCTCTACTAAAAATACAGAAATTAGCTGGGGGTGGTGGCGGGCTCCTGTAGTCCCAGCTACTCGGGAGCCTGAGGCAGGAAAAATGGAGGGTGAACACAGGAGGCGGAGCTTGCAGTGAGCCAAGATCGCCAAGCACTCCAGCTTGGGCGACAGAGCAAGACTCTGTCTCAAAAAAAAAAAAAAAAAAAAAAAAAAAAAAGAAGTACTAAATTCATGCAAGAATAAATTATTCTTGCTTTAAGTCACTGAGTTTTGCGGTTGTTTGTTATGCAACTGTATTGTGGCACCAGCCAACTGCTACATTGCATTTTATTGTGGCAATACCCAATCAATACATTGAATTTTAGAAGTTTGTGTGGATTTATGTAAAAAGCAACTCATTAAGTATCATGCAATTTGGCAATTATCCTCCATGCATTTAATGCTTTATCAAGGGTTTCTCAGTGATAGATCTTACATTCAGAATAACAGTTTCTAGGAACAAACTAAGGAATGGTTATGATTTTCTATGCTCTGAGTATAAAACCACAATCATTTGTTTAAATCTATATGTCTATCATCTAAATAAGTATTCAAAATGTTGTGGACAATCAGTATATGTGTATTGACTAAGTGAATTAAAATAAATAAATAAATGAAGGAGTAGCACATCAAATGGACCAAATTTCCTGGTGGCTGCAAATTCTTTCTTCTCTCCCTATCAAGATATGCAGTTAATTTTCCCTCCCTTTGTGTATGTGGTAAATCTATGACTAATTCGATCAATTTAATATGGGAGAAATGATCATGGGTACATTCTGAAGCTGAGATACAGGAAATCGCAACTTTCATTTTTGCATACATAGAAAATTCTTCTCTTGGAAACCAGCCACCATGTTGCAAGAAGCTGAAGACATAAAGAGAGGTCATGTAAAGGAACTGAAGTCTCTGTTGAACAGCCCAAGCTGAAGTACCAACTAATAGCCAGCACCAGCTACCTACCAGCTGCGTGGGTAAGCCATCTGGAATATTTCAGTCCAAAGGAGCTTCTGTATGACTGCAACTCCTGCTGACACCACACGGAGCAGAACTGTCCATATGAGCCCAACCAATTCACATATTTTTAAGGGATAATACATAGTTATCATTTTAAACCACTTGATTGTGCAACTGTTTATTATGAAGCAAGGCATAACTGAAGCCCTAATGAACAAGTTAATTCTAGGCTTTGCATTATTACTTATATATTTCAGTATATTCCTGTATGTTCCTATGGAAACATTGAAAGCTGACATTTAGCTCTTTCCTGTGACTATAGCCTCAGAAACGTATTTTCATATTTCCAGTGGAGCCTATAAAGAATTTTGAAGAGCTCCTTCTCTGAAGTTCCCAGATTGGTATTTATTGAGCCAATATGATCTGCAATCACCCCAAAATTCACACCATGATTTTAAGTCTCCACAGTATTCCTAAATATGTTAGCTAATAGGCCACATTTAGAAATCAGGAGAATTCATATTAAAATTTATATTTTTAGCTCATCTTAATAAATATAAATTTTTACAACACTAGATTTGTATTTTCGTGTGGCACTTCTGGTTATGCACTAGATTTACATTTATGCATGAAGCTAATTAGAAGCAACCTTATTTATATGAGGCATCATTTTGCAATTCAGCAAAGTCTTCACTCGTTCTGCTTTCCATATGCGTCAGAACTCTTGATTATAAAAGTGAGAATTTCTGGTATAAACTTTAAATAAAAGGGGATTTTTTGCTTGTTTGTTTTGGGCAAGTAAAAAGTTCTATGGTCATATCTTTAGGTCTAACTCAATTCTGAGACCAGCGACATCCATTTTTTCAATACCTTGGCTCCTCTTTTCTCTGGTCAGATTTAATTCTCAGGCTCTAGTGAGGCCTCCGAAACGCCCAAGTTCACCTTTTCTAAATCAAAAGAGCAATCCTCTTTCTATAGTCCTAGTAAAAGACTCACCATTTCACTCCTGCTGTGATTGAGTCATGAGCTCATAGCTGAACTATAGCCAAAAATTGCATGTTTGTGTTGACCAGGCCTCCGGAAATAGAGTGGAAGTCTTACCAGAACAAGAGAAATAGATGCTAGACAATGTCAACAGAAATCTACTCCACAAAGCTTGTTCAGTGGAATCAATTTCTGGCCTACTTAACTCTATCAAGCAGGTGAAGGAGTATGTTTATCTAGTATCTTAAAACTGCCATTCCACACAGACACTGTCTATGGATATATCCAGCCAACCTGTTCAAAGACATTTAATCTTAACAAAACACTTTTAGGGTGTTTTTAATTGTTTTTTAAAATAAAGTGTCTTAACAGGCAATTAATCTTCTTAACCAGAGGATTTCAGTCTTAACCACTACACCTTTCTTTTGGATAGATTTGTTCTCCTTTCCTGTGGTCTCTGAAAAAGTTGTTCACTAATCTTAAGTTTCACTAAGCCTTTAACTTTGGTTCAAGATGAACCATTCTAGTTCAGTGGAAGCAGTAGTTTTTTTTAAGTTCCTAGTTCCCACTCTCTGTTCAAACTAAAACCACGGAATTCTGCAAACTAATCCTTGATCTTCAGATTTCTCTCTACTCTTTGTTCTTTTTTTTTCTTCCCCCCGTGGTTAGCTGAAGGGATTTTTAGTTGTTCTTTCTTATAATTTCTTCTCATGTTTTGCAATTGTCTTCTGATTTCGTAAGATAACTTGATCCCATTTTTGACTCACTATTTAGGCTAAGACAATCCAGCCTATGGAAACATAGCTTTTTAGTGCAGATTGCATAAAAGGCTGATTTATTATCCCAGACATAGCACATCCTAATCACACACCATGATGTATGTGATGGTCCAGCTATGGTCAATTAGAATTATAGTTTTGTATTAGGTACATCATCCTGTATCATGCAGAAGATGCCAGAATAGTATTTTTCAGTTTTTTGTACTTTTCTTTATGTTGGAATTATTTCCTAATGAGTTTTATTAAATCAGAGAGGAGAAAATTCTCTGAAAATTTTAAGTTTACAGTTCCCAGAGGTGGTTAAATGTAGGTTGGTTTAAATGGTTCATGAAGAAATTTAGTGAAATCTTGCCCACATATTGCAGTTGTGAAAGAGCAAGCAGCTAAGTTCACAGTCAACTGAACAAAAATGAGGATTTCAAAGGATCTGAGGACTTTCCAGATGGGAGTGCTGTCATGGGATAAGTGAATCGATATTGGAGATGAATCTCATTTTAGCTACTGCAAACCTGCTGGACCATTTCCTGAGATATTGTATAAAGCAATTGAAGATGGCGTGGTCTAATGTCGAACAGTAATACTAAACCACTCTCTATTACAAAGAATTTTCAAAAAAGTAGCAGATCAAAATTTTGTCCTGAGTATATATGGCATGATTTTTCTGATTACTCTTCTCCTAATAACTCAACTGGTGCTTACTTATTTTCTTTAAAAATTGTTCTATGTAAGTGGAGTATGTTTTCTGTCTAAAAAACAAAATACTTATTAAAAATGAAAGCTTTTAAAGGTTTCTTCCTTTCTAAATGAATTCTGAAATACTGAATTTATCCTGTAAGGTAGGTTTGAATTAAGGGCTATAATATGAAAACACTTATTTGTATATTTTAAAATACTAAAATATTTTTAAGAGGATCTTCTTTTTTAAAAAATTGAAAGTTTAATTTGGTTTTTAAACTATTACTTTATGTTTCTTGGAATAAAATTTTAGCAATGTGTGACTCTAATCACAAAATGTTACCCTTTTCTGATGTATTGACTTTAAATGGAGTGGACTACATTGAAGATTTACTTTTTAATGTATTCTGATATCTTACAGAGTTGTATTTTGGTAGAGTGGATCAAACAGTCCCTTCTATTGCTCAATTTGTCATGGACAAGTGCAGTACTTAAATTGTGGAATGGGTTTTTTTGGGTCACTGATTCAACTAAAAGGGGTTTTAATTCTTGCACATTTAAATTCCTCACATGTAAATCTAAAGAGTAGGGTGGCTGGGTAGGGGACAGGGGCACTCAATCGTTTAGATTTGGGCAGCCAACTTATAGAACAGGTATTATTATCAATAAAGCTTTTGAAAAACAAACAAACAAACAAACAAACCTGGGACAAAGGAAGGACAAGCTGTTTACATAATTGAAGTCAAAATATCCTGGAGCAGTTGTTCAAGAGTTCAAAGAAAAAAGAACCCCAGTTCAACAAGGATCAGAGTGAAGCTGGAGGAGAACTATGGCTTTTGTTTGGCCCGTTATTGTTTTGGGTATGACTGGGAGTTTAATGATGTTGGCACAAGGCCTGAAATGCAATTTGCTATTTTTATTACTCTGTCAATATGGCACATTAAGGTCCTCAATAATCTTCAACAAATGTAAAAAGAAAAACCTTTTTTCTATCAACCACTGAAGAAATTAAAATGGAAAATGTCTAAAGCATGTTTCTCAATACCACAGTGTAGATTAAAGCTTTTGAGTTAGTCTAACTTATTAACTTAAAACTGTGATTAAAAAGCTAAATTATATAGAGATATATGGTTTTTAGGATTGCCTCTAGAGAATTTTTAAGCAGTTGTCTTTTGTTCTTTGTGTCTGTACTCTAAAGGTAAAAAGCTAAAAAGGAAGACAAGGACTTTTTCTTATAAAACCTTTTCCACTTTGTCTCTGGTTGGGGATAAACAAAGTCTAGTTAACTGATAATCAGAGGTCAACTAAAAATGAAACAATTAGATAAGAATGAAAAAGGTGAAATTAATTCACAGTTTTGATACCACCGAAACTACTTACCCTTAATGGTGTTATATTAAAGATACTGGTATGCATTAAATATCAAAATTCAACTCAGCCATTACACTACAAAAGCCCTCAATTTAAAAGAATGCCATTTTTTTCCCAGAAATGTTTTCTCTTTTAATGTCATATATTACCAAATTATATCATGCAAAGTAATTTTGAAAATTGCTCGTAATTGAGACAAATGTGTGGTTTTTGCCCAAATTTTCCACATAATTACTCTAATTCTTTACTTGGCTCTTCTTTAAAATCCTAGCATAACAGCATTTTAGGTCATGTTTCTTTGAAAAAATGCCTTAAGGCTTTGAAACTTAATTTAAGTAGTGTTCTGGGTTTTGTTAAACTGGTGGAGTTTACCAGTAATTTAAATGCATGATAGTTGTGAATTAGAGTCACTTAAGTGATTAGCGATGTTATAATTAGGTTACACTGTTTGCTGTTGTAAAGAATCTGAATTCTCCCTGTCAACACTCAACTAGAGTTAATCCCTTCATATGTGCTAACCTTATCAATTTACTCTAGTTCATAGAAATCTCAGCTGATTGCATTGTGTTGTGTTTTGTTTTGCTGTGTGTTTGTTGGTTAATTTCTATACCATGTCATTAGAGCAGTAGGAAAATTTTTCTGAAAAGGGCCAGGCAGTAAATATTTCATGCTTTGCAAACCATATAGTCTTTGTTGCTACTATTCAACTTCACTACATGGTAAAAGCAGCCACAGGTGATACATTAAAAAAAAATGAGTGTGAATGTGGTCTAATAAAACTTTATCTGCAAAAGCATCAGGCCAGATGGACTTGGCCTACAAGTCCTAGTTTGCTGAAAACTGCTTTAGGCTTCATAAACTTTTTCAGAGCTGGGACAATAATTAATAATGAATAAAGATATCAATCACCTGTGACAACTTCTGGCGAATAAAGTGTGTATACTGTCAGTGAGAATAATAATAATTTCTGCCATTAATTGTGATTTTAAGCTAATTATAAGTACTATCTCTTTAGCTCTTCACCCCAGCATAGACACACAAAAACAAAAATCGCATATGAAGTTCTTGGCTAATGCCTAACATAACACTTGAAAATTCCATTTATCAATTCTTTGGATTATGTATAAATAATAATTTTGATAATATTAATAACATGGAAATCTGTAGTGGTTACTGAATATGCTAAACTCTTTTCTGAGTCTTTTATGTATACTAATTATACACTTACAAAAACCTTATAAGGTACTTTTGGTTATTAAATAGATTTTGCTGAAAAAATAGCTGAGGAACAAAGCCATAAGTTCACATGACTGACAAGTTGCAGGGCCAGGTTTGAACAGAGCAGCCTGGTATCATTAAAATACATTTGCTCTGTTGATTCAAACTTTCTGTGTGGTAACCATTGGAATTTATAACACAAAACCTTTATTATGTTTTTACTATTTAACTTTAAATTTTAAAACTTAACCTGTATAAACAATCTAAAAAGAGTTAAATGTTTAATATTACTTACCCTGGAACATTTTCATACAATATTTGGAAATAAATGTTCAGCATTAGAAAATTAGCTAAATAGCCCAGACGTGGTCGCCACTGGGCGGAGGCGCTCCTCCCTTCCCAGACAGCGGGGCAGCGCTGGGCAGAGGCGCTCCTCACTTCCCAGACAAGGTGATGGCTGGGCAGAGGCGCTCCTCACTTCCCAGACAGTGGGGTGCGGCCGGGCAGAGGCGTTCTTCGCTTCCCAGATGTTGGGATTGCGGGGCAGAGGCGCTCCTCACCGCCCAGACGGGTTGGTGGCCAGGCAGAGGCGCTCCTCACCTCCCAGATTGTG
>NC_045455.1:45206627-45224526 GCF_002776525.5 Piliocolobus tephrosceles | reverse complement strand
TTTTTTTTTCATGTTCAGTAATCTTTACTTTTGCAGTATATAATCTGTGAATGTCACCTGTGTATTTTTCATCTAATATACTGTACAAACTAAATTTAGATTTGTTCTAAAATATCATTTCTGTCTCTGCTTAATATGTTTAATATTTCCTCTGCCTTCTTGAATGTACGAAATATATGTATATATAATAATGTTTTACTTCTAATGTATTATTGCTATAATCTGATTTATTTTTGTGCCTGTTTCAAATAATTTATTTTCATTCTCATTTTGAGGTGTATTTTCCTGTCTCTTTGCATGCCTGATGATGTTTAAATTGATCTCCGACACACTGGATTTTACTTTGATACTAAATTTACTTTGATGCTGAGTATTTTTGCATTGATATCAATATTTCTGGGTGTTGTTCTTGGATGCAATTAAGTTTTTTGAAAAGAGTCTGATGCTTGAACAGTGGTTCCCAAATAGAGATGTTTTGGATGCCCCCTCAGAGACATTTGTCATTTTCTGGAGACATATTTGGTTGTCATAAATACTTGCAAGTGGCATTTAGTGGCTGCTTGCAAGTGGCATTTAGTAGTAGAGACCAGAGATGTTGCTAAATACCACACATAAAACAGCCCTACACAAAGAATTATCTGGTCCAAAATGTTAAGTGTCACTGTTGAGAAGCCATGCTTGACAGACTTTCTTTCAAGTTTTCTTTCATGACACCAGACCAACGATTAATATTTCCACTAATGGGACAACATGAGTATTCTGCCTGATATTTGAAAATGCTCAGATTTTTCTAACATGGCCTTTGGGGCACAGACAATTCCTAGCTCTCTATGTGCTTCAGTGAATTTCCTCACTTCCTTTCATGTGGTTCTTCTCCCCATCCTCACATTGTTTTCTCATACTAATCTTTGGAAAGTGTTTAATTGGACTCAAGAGGGCCCCACTCTGGATTTCCAGAGCTCTGTATCTCTGAAGCTCTCCTCTTGGTTATCCTGTCCTGTGAACTGCCACCTCCTTGGACTCCAAAGTCTTCCAGCTCCAACTTCTCTGCTTAGGAAGATCACCATGCTCCACCTGCATTCCCAATTTCCAAACCCTCTGTTGTGATTTGGAAATTTTACCAGGAAGTATGACGGGTCAGGTGAAGCTCACATTGTTTGTTTCCCTTTTTTCAGGGAACTCTGTTTTCCACTGCCAGTTTTCCTACGTCTGAAAAATAGTTGCATACCTTTTGTCTGGTATTTTTAGTTGTGTTACGTAGAAGGGTAACTTTGGTATTACTCAAATTTGATCAGGAGTTTCCTTTTATTTGTTTTATAGGTGAGTAATATTCAAAATTGAAATATAAATGTATGCTTTCTTAGGGAAATGGATTTGATTCATAAATTTAACATTTTTTTTTTTCTGAAGAGCACATGATATATTTTAGAAGGAATGTTTCTTATATATAAATAAATAGGTTAGATTGTTCAGATTAAGTGTTACATGTTTTCCCTATAATTATTTTGAGAGTCAAGACAACACCTTCTGATTCCACCTGATATTTATTCAATATACAAATACCAAGAACAATGTCTTAATACTTTTGACTCTCTTACCAGCAAAGTGTCCTTAGTAGACATGAGCAAGAACATGTCTATTTCAATAAACAAACAAGTAAACAAAATCTACCATGTTATAAAACAATAAAAGAGGTTTGTGGATATAGAATGGGGAAAAGAGAATTAGTTTTGAGTCAAAATATCCTGTATATGAGTCCTTTGTTATGCAGTTAAATCATTCACCAAATACCATTGAGAGCTCAATTCTGTCAGGCTCTCTGATACATAAAAAAAAAATAGAAAACTATGGGCCAGTCACGGTGGTTCACGCCTGTAATCCTAGCACTTTAGGAGACCTACGCCGGTGGATTACCTGAGGTCAGACGTTCAAGACCAGCCTGGCCAACATAGTGAAACGCCATCTCTACTAAAAATACAAAAAAATTAGTCGGGTGCAGTGGCGCGCGCCTGTAATCCCAGCTACCTGGGAGACAGAGTTTGCGGTGAGCTGAGAGCGCGCCACTGCACTCCAGCCCGAGGGACTGAAGGACACTTTTTCTCAAAAAAAAAAAAAAAAAAAAAAGAGAGAACTACGAATATTTGGGGTTTTAATTGTCATTGCTGTTGTTTTATACAAGTTACTTTCTTTGATGCCAGGTTAGTTCAGAGTGCTTATCAATCTCCTTTCTTAATTCATTTTAACTGAGAAAAAATCCTGACCATTATGAATTAGCGTATTCTATTGTCTTCTTCTGATAACTAATAGCTATTCAACGTAATGAAAAGAACTGCTTTTGTTTTATAATACCAATTGTGTGAAACTTAGTAAAAAATATTCTCTTCCTATTTTTTATGAAAGATAGCTCCAGTAATTGTTTCTAGATCTTTATTGGTTTGGAAGAGATAAGTAAAATTAACCTTTCAATACTTTGTAGAAAGTAGGACTCTAGAAGTTTAACTTTCTACTAATTATAAAACAACTGCAATTCTGCTACTCCACAAACACATCAATAACAAGTTTTTAAGACCAACTCTAGATTTACTGTATCTCTGTTTTGGGAAAATATATTTAAAAATAAAGTAAACCTATTTAAAGTGATATTATTGCTGTCATTTTCTCACAGGTGCAATTTAATAAATATTATAATGTCATGATTTTTTTTCTAAACCCACTTTGTATTGGGACATATGAATACTGTCACATACTGGGTCACTGCAAGCTGAATATATTTTCTAAATCTGTTAGCTATCATGTCAGCAATTCTTGGAAAACAGATCCAAAACAGCAGATGGCTGAGAATTTAGGCTCCCTGTACTTAAACTGGTAGTAAAGATGTCATTACTAATCCACAGACCTAACTGAATCTTTGAATTCCTCAACAGAATGTTTCCATATATTGCTTAATCATTTTCCAGAGTTGCAGGCTCAAGGTAATCTGACTCTAAACTACTGCATATTAATCTGTCATTACATATAGCTTATGGGATTTTTTCATGGATTGACTTACAAAGAAACAGTTTTATTGATACATAGTTAAATCATTTTTGATGTGCCTGATTCTCTGGAAAAGAGAAAAACACATATAACTTTACTTAAATCAGTAAGAATTATCATTTTAGATAAAATTTATCTGTACAACATACCATATTTGGCATATGAGTCAGAAAATGAATCATAGAATCCGATTTGACCTCCAATTGAGAAGTGAAAGGGTACATTATAAATCTATATTTGACAATACTCACCTCCATAGTTTATGATTTTAAAATCAATATTAAATATAATGATACATTAATTGTACTTAATTGTGTTTTAAACTGAGTTATCAATAAATTCTGAAATTAGATTTTAGAGAAAAGAAATTTAATTGTATTTGCAATGTGCGTGTATGAAATACTTATCAATATACTCTGATACATTTGATTTTGGATGTTGAAAGAAAAACTGCATTCATAAATTTTTCTATTAGAATGATGTTAACAAGGGTTGATAAATATACATTACATATACATTGTTTATTCTAGGAAAAATAAGTTAAAGAAGCAGCAGTTAGATTGCTAATTTTTTGTTTATCAAAGAAGAAAAATGTTAATTAGTCAGGAGTACATTGAAAAAGTGTTAATATGTTTCTGAATATATGCAAGGCCAAATATTCAAGTTCTTGAAAATGAGGACATCTGAGGAATATTTCCTGGTCATTACTCTCAACAAACGTTTATAGAGGACTTTCAGAAGACAGCACACTACAGTTGCTATGGGATTTGAAAATATACTTTAAATTAGTTTCTTCCACTTGAGATAAATGAGAAAAAACACATAATCTCCACACCTGGTCTCAATTATAGTTAAAGTTCTTACTCATTATTGATACAGGTTACATCAAAGTGATCAAAATACAGTAATTGGGAATCATGGAAAATGTTGCAGAATTGAATATTATAGTCTGACAAATTTTGGAAACCCATGATTTTCATGGTATTTGGCAAACTGATGTAAGAATAATAAACAGAAACTCCAAATTCTCTGAAGAATATATATATACTTAATGTTATATGGATATATCATATGATATTATATGCATATGATATGTTCATATATAATATGAATACATATATACATATATTCATGTATATACGTATGGTTTTGCTCTCAAAACTCCGCTTGCTATAAATGGATGTGACCTATATAAGAGTACTAATTGTTTGAGAAAACTGAAAATACATCATGAAAACATTCACAAAGCAATGCTTCTTTGAGTTGAATCATATTCATAATTTCAAAATTAAGAAAAAGAGATACAGTGAAGTAATTAACTTTCCATAGCCATATAGCTAGTGAGTGACAGAATCAGGGATTTCATTTTGCTCCTCTCATTTCAAAGTTCAGATTATTTCCAGTAGTACCTTACATTGCCAGAAATAAGTATCTATTGGTAGGATGGAAACATAACTCTACAGAAAAAAAATACTTTAAAAATAAGTATGCTGGGGAAGAAAATAGGTAAACAAAATATATATATATATATATATATGTATACAAACTAGTTAAAATTTGAAATATTATGTCAAGCAGGCAGCATGATTTTACAAAGTAAAAAACATACATACAATTATTTCAATTTGGGAAAGATTATATTGTGGGCAAGCACTTTGTTTTTGTAGGCTTTTTATAAATACCTGCATATATTTACAGTAGAGAAATAGGACAGGTATAGATGGCAGTGCTAAGTCAATATAAAGAATAAATCATTAACAGTAAGACATATAAAAATAATTGAACTGACTCACTCAAAAATTAGTTAGCCACTTAACATTACAATTGTTCAAAAATAGTCTATATAAAAATAATAGACTCTGCTGGGCGCAGTGGCTCACGCCTGTAATCCCAGCACTTTGGGAGGCCGAAGCGGGTGGATCACAAGGTCAGGAGATCGAGACCATCCTGGTGAACATGGTGAAATCCCGTCTCTACTAAAAATACAAAAAAATTAGCTGGGCGTGGTGGCGGGCGCCCGTAGTCCCAGCTTCTCGGGAGGCTGAGGCAGGAGAATGTTGTGGACCCAGGAAGCGACGGAGCTTGCAGTGAGCAGAGATGGCGCCACTGCTTTCCAGCCTGGGCGACAGAGCGAGACTCCGTCTCCAAAAAAAAAAAAAAAAAAAAAAAAAAAAAGAAAATAATAGACTCTATCACGTATATGGTTTTGTCTGCTTCATTAACTAGTTGATATAGTTGCTACCAATTCTAACATGAAAATAATTTCAGAGTGCTTCGTTACTTAAAATTTTAAAAGTAAGTCTTAATTATGAATTGAATGTATATTAAACACCAAAAAGCATCATTATTATGTACAAAAACAAATTTATTTAAAAATAATACGTTGTCACTTATCTAGTCCTCTACATGTTACGATACAGTTGTATAAGAACTACTCAATCGAATAGTTTGGTAATAATTAAAACAAATGTTTTAAAATTGTTTATATTATGACGAGTATATTTTATTTTTTTAAAACAGTAAATATATAAAGAAGAAAAATATATTAATTTTAAATATAAATTTAGGTTCTTAAATAAAATTTAATTTAGAGGCAATTACGTTGTAGTAATTCATATATTGTTCAACTTAAGGAATAAAGAAATTATCATACTTTCATCAGCAGGAAAAGGATTTTGCACAGAAATCAGTATGATACACGGTTGTAGATATTCACATACAGAGTGTCCCTTGTACTTTTCCCATTCTGAAGGAAATATTGTATCAGCTCAAGAAGTACACTAATAAAGTTATTTAGGCATCATATACTGCTTCTGCACGCACACACGCACACACACACAACTCACTTTTTTTCATTAATTTAAATCAAACATGTCTTTTGACTAAATTTAAGATTGAGTTGAGAAAAAAAGATACATCATCCTTCAAACTACCGAAGATCAGGGAGGCTGTCTGTCTCTCAGGAATAGAAATCTCCCAGATCCCTATCAGTGAGCCTTGGTTCTGGAAATATTTGTCCTTTCTGAATATCAGCCAGAGGCTGATAGAAAAGCAAGAGACAAATTAAGATATTTCTTAACTTCGCAAGCTCTTTCTTCTCTGGAGCTTTTTCCAAAGAATAGTTTTTATGTGAAACAAACTAATAGCTTCAAGTTATAGCCAATTGAAAGTGGTCTGATTACTATTATCTGCACCCATACAGTAATGTGGCACCTTATCTAGATAGTGAGATCAGTGAGCCAACCATAGTGATAAATTTGACATTTCAAGAAAATGTCTTTTTAATGCTAAGTCAGCTCACTTATTTCCTTCAATGCCCTCCTACTTTGATTTTTGCACACACGAAAATATGATTGAAAAGTAAATTACAGGAGAATTATTCACTAGTTTTCCTCTAATTAACCTACAGACTTTATTTGGATTTCATCAGTTTTTTCACTAATGTCCACTTTCTATTCCAGAATCCAACAGAGAAAACCACATTGCATTTAATCATTATTGTCATAGTCTAGCTCAGGACAATTTCTCTGTGTCTTCCTTGTTTTCATAATCATGACACCTTTTGAACACACTGGTCAAGTGTTCTGTAGACTGTCTTTCAAATTGGGTTGATCTGATGCTTTCTCATGATTAGACGAGCTTTATGAAATTTCTGGGAAGAATACCTCAGAGATGAAAGCCCCTTTTTGTTGTAGCATCATATCAGGTGGTACCTGACATCAACATGACTTATCCTAATTATCTAAATGATGACAGTTTATTTAAAGTGTCGGCTGCCAAGTTTCTTCACTGAAAAGATAGTGCTTTTCCCTTTTTGGAAATGAGTCTTTAAGTCTAGTCCATAGTCAAGGGAGAGGAACTAACATTCAACTCTTGAATGGGAAAGTATGTCTATTTAGTTTCTGAGCTACTTCTACATAGATTTGCTATTCCTTCCATAGTTTTATTCAATCATTTTTGTAGCAGTATAAATTCAAGTGTATTTATTTTATACTTTGGGTTATAATCTTGTACTAACCTATTTATTTGGTGTTCACATTGTTCTAACTTTGTCCATTGGAACTCTTTCATTCCTGTGTCTCACTCACATGTCTTTACGCTTCTTCTATTTCTCCTCGCTTTCATTTTATCTCTAGGGAAGTGACATTTTAGCACTGAAAGATGCTCCAGACTCATATTATATGTTCCCTGTTCTAATTCTAGAAGGAAACATTTCTTTAAGAAACTTTGGTTTCTTTTATTGAAGAATGATATTTAAAAAACAATATCTGACTGTTGTATATTCCCAATTTAGTTTAAAAATAAACCACATAGGATCGTCATAGGCTCACAAACTCTATTTTTTTTTTTCTAACAAAAGATACATTTAGTGGAATGTAATCTCCACATTATAAATCATGATATTGGAGGGGAGTTGAGACAGCATCACAAAAAATGTATAAATGATTACACAATTATCAGATTTGAATTAGAAAAGTGTTTTGTTAACTGTTACATAAACATTAATTGTTTATTTACTTATTATTTATTTATTCCAACCCCACTTAATTGTCTTGTGTCAGGAGGTGAAATACTTGCTCTCTCTATAAAATATAACCACTGCCTCAAGTTGGTCACAATCTAGCGGGGGAGTTGCCTAAAAATATCAATTATAGGAGAATAAAGAAAGTACAAAAACAGTGCTGTGAACTAAGTGCCTACAAGCTAAGGGAATAACAAAAATGGAAAAGTAAACTCAATGTTGAGAAGACCCTTCACTAGAATGGCATTTAAATAGGATCTTAAAGAAGACAACTTGGAAGATGAAAGTTTAGTGATGCTGATGTAGACAGCAAGTTAAAAATTCCATGCATAGAAAATCTCCACTGTTCTATATGAAATCATGAATAAAGTCATCAAAGCCCTGTGAGTATTCATGGAATCATGAGGAATTCAGTGTTACTGGAATTGTTCTAGACGTACATGGGAGTATATTAGAAAATGAGACTGGAGAAGTAGATTGGGACAAGAAACTAAAGAGAATTTCCCAAACTAGCACATATAAATAAATGGAGTCTCTATTGTAGTTCCTATTATTTGAAAAGTTTGAAATGAATTTGTGATAAGACAGTTTTGCTTACTTTTTAATTACCAGCTGAAGATTGGGAATGTGCCATATTGATTCTCAGTTTAGTACAATTTGTTAGTGTAGTTAGAGAAGGCTTCTGTGGTCAGAGGCATGGGATTGAGACCTAGGCTCTGTCAATTATGAACTATGTAATCTTGAACAGATTATTTTATCTCTTGGATACTCTTCTCATCTAAAAACAGTATGGAAACAAACACCTCTTAGGGTTGTTGTAAAGATTAGTTGCAATACTGCAGGGCACATCTAGGCAGAGTATTGAACTTAATAAATGTCAACAAATATTATTTAAATTTTGTCTCAGTGACTATATTGGGCATGGTTTGTAATAGAACTACAAAGAACTGGCTGGCTGATCATGCCCATAGAAGCTGATTATGTCTATAGTGAACAAATCCTTTGATAAAGAAGCAATTACCACGAATAATTGGGGCACTAAGAATCACAAAGGTGAAAAATACCTTAAAAATTAGCTTTCTTTTTGTATTGTCAAGGAAATATCTTCAAAATTTAAGCTGACTCAAACAAGGTCACTGATCAAGTTGGTGCAGAGCATATGAAGTCCAAGGCTCCCTTTCTTTGTTTGGTATCTCTTTGTCAGATACACAAAATCAGTGCTTCTGATATTGATAATTATTGTATTGATTAGTTAATGTTTGGATTATCTTCTAAACAAATACAAAATTTGTTTAAAAATATAAGTATAAATTAACTCATTAAGAATACAGACACATAAACTCTTATAAAATTTTATTAGGAACAAAGCATAGTATAATTTGTATTTGATCTCTTTTATTCTCTATC
Organism: Piliocolobus tephrosceles; assembly: GCF_002776525.5. Taxonomy (NCBI): domain Eukaryota; kingdom Metazoa; phylum Chordata; class Mammalia; order Primates; family Cercopithecidae; genus Piliocolobus; species Piliocolobus tephrosceles. The sequence continues at coordinate 45,215,561 of NC_045455.1, read as the reverse complement.
TTCTGGCCTCTTTACTAACATATTGTTTTTGTTGTTTTTGTTGTTGTTTTTTGTTGATAGAGTTTTGCTCTTTGGCCTAGGCTGGAGTGCAGTGGCAGTCTTGACTCATTACATCCTCCATCTCCCAGGTTCAAGTAATTCCCCTGCCTCATCCTTCCAGGTAGCTGGAATTATAGGCATGTACCACCACACCCAGTTTTTTTTTTTTTTTTTTTTTTTTTTGTATTTTTAGTAGAGATGGAGTTTTGCCATTTGGACAGGCTGGTCTCAAACTGCTAATCTCAAGTGATCTGGCCACCTTAGCCTCCCAAAATCCTGGGATTACCGGCGTGAGCCACTGCACCTGGCCTCATATTGCTTCCCTTCTGTTGAATAGTGGGGTAAATTCAAGCATTTCTTCAACTTTTTCTAATATTGTGCATAAAATTATACAAATTTCAAATAAATTTTAAAAGAAACACAATTTGAATTACACTTGATACTTTAAAAAAATACACTCCAGGGGTCTCAATTGTAATCACTCTATTCAAATATAGAAGTATTAATAACTAATGACTAAGGTTGCATATTTTATATGAATCAAGATTTTCATTGGGTTTAATAAAATACAGTGGTTCTTCTTTTTGTATATCTTTGGTAAAACTGTCTCATCATATTTTATCTCTCTCCTCACCAAATCCTTAATAACAATGTGGTCAAAATTTAAATTACCACCAAAAATTAAGAACTAGTGTATGTTGTTTTATTTAATTGCTAATATTATTCTATCTACCCTTTGAAAAGGAGACAAAAGTTAAGGAAAAGTTTGATCTTATGGGTTGATTTAAATTACATGGTGTTTTGTAGGCTTCATATCAAATTAACAAAATTACTAATATTTTCTATAGTGGTGATAATTGACTATACTTTTTAAAAAATATGTACTCAGGAGAACTTCCAAAATATTCTGTGACTTGTTAAAATGCAGATTCATGGACTTAATAACATATTACCTGAGTTAGAATCTCCAAGGTTGCATATTTAACAAGTTGCTGGTTTGTTTCCTAAGCTGATATGGTTTGGCTGTGTCCCCATCCAAATCTCATCTTGAATTGTAATCCCCACATATCAAGGAAGGGACCTGGTGGAGTTAATTTGGTCATGGAAGTGGTTTCTCACATGATGTTCTCATGATAGCGAGTGAGTTTGCACAAGACCTGATATTTTATAAGTGTTTGATGATTCCTCCTTCACACTTTCGCTTTCTCTCTCCTGCAGCCTTGTGAAGAAGGTGCCTGCTTCCCTTTCTGCCATGATTGTAATTTTCCTGAAGCCTCCCCAATAATGTGGAACTGTGAACCAATTAATTCGCTTTCCCTTATAAATTACTCAGTCTCAGGGAAGTTCTTTATAGCAGTGTGAAAACAAACTAATACATAAGTTTTCTCTTTTTTTTTTTCTTTTTTTTTTTTTATGTTGAAGAACCTCTGGGATTCTGACTCTTTAAGAGCTTGAGTATTGAAAAAAATAGTGTTCTGTCCAGCAAAGCCTTAATATTGGGCATAGTGCATAATATTCTCACTTAAGAATTTTCAAATTAGCTGAATAAACATTCTCAAAAATTCTAGTTAACGGAACTAACATAACTTTTCTGTGACTATATGGAAATTATCTTACATACTGAAAATTCACAGGTATACATAATTAGACTTTGTCTGTATCTGTAAGCACTGTATCATCGGAATAATTTTGATTGAAAAACTATTTTCTTATTTAGATTTATATCCTACCAGCAAAGGTCATTACATTGCAACATTTATTTGTTTTATTATGACTCTGACTTACATTTTTTAAAATTTATATCCTCATTTAAAAATTTTATACAATGTATATAGTATTTATTATACATGAGGTATTGCTTTATGAACTATTCAAATATTAAATTATGTGATTTTATAACAATTCTAAGAGTTAGGTGCTATTATTTTCTCCATTTCCTCTCTCAGGTGAGGAAACTGAGGTACAGAGTGGTTATATAATTTACCCAAGACCTTGCAATTGGCCTAAGATGATGAAACCAGAATTCAAACCCAGACAGTCTGGCCCAGCATCTATATTTTTAACTACATTCTGCTGTCTGTGACATGAGATTGATAAACTTCATTGAGGTCAAAAGTTGGAAGCTTTGATTTTATTGGGCTTTCAGCCTAATTCTTTCTATAGTAAGTGAGAAAGAGGCCAATTAAAAAAAAATCTGTTTGAACAAGTCTTAATAGAAATAAATCCTTTTGGCAGGCTTCTCTAAAATAATGTCTTATTTTATCTTGCAGAATTTGCAATTACAAATATTTCAAAAATTAACGTTCCAACTTAGTGTGATAAAGCCTGACTTTTATTTTCCTCTTGTAAAATCAGTCACCAACCCCCCCCCCCCCAAAAAAAAAAAGGAATTGCAGGGGGTTTTGTTTTGTGTTTGACTTCACTATTTCTATTACAGTAGCTCTTCATCACCATGGACTTGAATGTTAAGAAAAAAAAATTAATATGGCTTATAGCAGTAATCCTCTTAAATGCTTGAGACTTTGCCAGCTTTCAACTAACAAGCCAGGTTATTAACGGCTGTGGTCGTACAACACTCTGGGATTATTGTCTAGGTCTGCTGACGAGGCATTGCCAGTGACCAGTTTGTAAAATGCAATCTGTTATTTTATTTCATAACCTGATCAATGATTAAAACTGCTTGAAGTACAAAAACCTGCCTTCCCAACCAGCTGATGATTTTTGCAACATAGAATTGAATGGCTCTTTTTATGTGTGATTAAAGGTTCTGATTATTACCTGTGTAAGTTATCTGGCAGCTTTTTTGGGGGGCTTTTTGTTTGATCAAGTAAACTTGAAAAGAACATCAAGATTAAAAAAAAATTAACATTACCTTTAACTAAAAAAAAATGACAGCTCTGTCAGAAGACTGTCTCCCCTCACCTGATTCTTAATATGGAGTTTCTGACAAGTATAGAGATTTGCCTTAATTATTTATTCATTTCATTGAAATCATCTTCATCTGCTTTAAATTTCTAATAAGTCTATTTAAATAAAGAGAATCCTATTTGAATGTTGATTTTATACTTTAAAAATCATGAAGGTGTCTGTGTTTATAACGAAGTGCAGAGGAGGCAGTGCTAATGGTTATATCAGTAAGTGGCCAGAATAAAATTGCAAATCCCATTAGCTAATGAAATAATGGCATTTCAAACAAAGTTAGTATAAAATAATTCCACATATCAGTAGATTAGGAAACAACAATAAATCATTATTGCTGCTAGAAAATATGGAAGATGTAATCCGAAATCAAAGAAAAAAATAATCCATACTTTCTCACCTTTATGATCTGAACAAGTAGAACATGTAGAACACTTGCCTTTGGTACAGTCAATAGGGCAGTTAGTTGCCTTGTTCCCTATGCTTAGGTTCAGGCTTCAAAACCTGGCTTCAGGTTTTGACATAATGATTTGTTTTATTGGTTTGGTTTAATTATCTTATTAAAAACCCAACAGCTCTGATATGAAGAGTTTCTGCAGCTGTATTTTTTCGTTTCCCTTGTGGGAGTCTAGATGATGTCCTGCAAATGTGCTTTTCATAGGTATCCAAATTCAGCTACTGGCCCCCATCCTTTGCAAAAGCCCCTTTCCCAGTAAAGTATGTGTATTGAAAGTGTTAAGTGTTGGGATTTAAATATAGCACAATACATCTGAAGATAGATGAGAGAGACGTCTGGTATGGTGGACCTTTTATTTTCAGTGTAGTTCTAAGGATAGTTTTTCTTGTCTTTTAAATATGAATGGATGAGAGACAGGTTGGAAGCATGCTTTTAAAAATCCCTCCTATATATAGACAGGGACATACACATAGATACATGTAAGTTTAAAGAATAGAATTACAGGAGAGAGAATAAAAAGCAAGACAAATGTGTGCAGAAAGGAAAACTAGGCAGATATTCCTACCTGAATTTTCACTCATAACTCTTCTGAGAAGACTATATCTTACAATAATCCTATATATGTCAAGTATCAAAATTGTATTTTGGTGAGAAAGGTTATAAAGAAAATATGGTTCTTCAGCCTTACATTTTGGAAAATTCTAACTTCTCATTTGCTTCTTAGTTGCTCAGATTTCTGAAAATGAAATTGGAAATCTGAAAAACAAACCTTCAGAATTATAAATTATCTTGTCTTACAAATTTTTTAGATCCCATTGACCAGTCTAATGCCATTCTACCTAGTGAAAAAATAATAATAAAATAAAAATATTTTCCCTTGTCTGGAAGAGTTTATGAAAGCTAAACATGGCATTCTGAAATTTCAGGATGGTATGTCTTGTTGTATTTTGTCCCCCAATCCTTTTGATGATAACTCATGGAGCCCTTGCATTTTGCAAATCGTTGCAGTACAATTTGGTAAGAATTAAACACAATGGCCAAAAAATAATAGTTCTCAATATTACTTTTGCTCCATTCCAATTTATTTCACCCAATGTAGTTATTAAATTGTAATCATGGAGTAAAAATTCACCAATCATGCAGAACAACAAGTTTAAGTTGTTGATCGGTTTTAACATTCAAATCTCCCTACCAATGATTTTAGCAATGATTTATACCTCAATGTAAGAAAGTTACATATGTATAAGTCTATTTTTTTTTTGTAGGGAGATAATCATGATACAAAACTAAATTAATGAATAAGAAGTTTCTACAAAAGACAAGTTAAAACAAAAAACAGGCTGTTAACAAGAACATAATTGAGAGGACAAAGGCAGATATGTCTTACTATTTAGTCTGAGGTGAGAATTGGCTGCTTAAAACCTTTATTATATTTTTAAATTGGTAAATGCAGTATAATTTTCTATAGATACAACCATTGGTCAAAACTGAGGTTTTATAAAATTATTTTCATGAATTCTGATAACCCATTTATGTGTTTTATTCAAAGAAGTCTAATTCTGCATGTAAAGTTTCAAGTGAGTAGCCCAAGAGAATACACTTAAATGTATCCACATATTATGTACCAAAGTAAAAAACATATACGTTTGTGGTGATGCATTAGAAGTGGAAAAGTTGAATCTGAAGCTCCAATCTGTACTTGTCAAAGATTCTGATATTTCCCAAGTCTATGCAAATATACATCGATTTTCCTCTATCAGGTATAAAGAACATGTGTGAAGATGAAATAATTCAGCACAAGAATATATTCATACGACATTCGCATGGAAAATTTGAGGAATATAAGATGGTATAATTTTCTAAAATATGGAAAAGGTGTTTGCTTTCTTTTCGTATATACATATATATATCTTATGAATCTGACAAATTATAATATATAATAATACTTATTATATATTCAAATTATAATATATAATAACTCTTGTTGCACCTTGCTCTTGAAATTCTTAAGGGATGTTCACATTGGTTATCTCATTTGTTTACCCAATATTCTTCTGAGGTAGAAGAAGTTATACTGAGATATCTTTTCTACAGATAGCCCTTTTCAAAGCTTCATTTTCAGCTACAGAATGGCTCAATCAATGACAAAAGGCAATTTTAGGAAAAATTGTACATATACCAAGCGGATAGACACCATCTGTTTAAAAATATTATCCACAACATATTTATCAGCATTGTGTTGTATATAAAGTGATAACAGAGTACTTTTTAAAGTTTCTTACCACTGAATTATATAACAACTCCTGCTAATCTCCCCAAAATTGGATTAAATCAGATCAAGCATGTGATAGTAACATAATAATAATAAAATTAGTAATAGAGATGATGGAGGTGGGTAAAAGGTAAACCAAACTCTATATGGTTCCTGATATTCAGAAGGATTTCTAAGAAATAGTTGAATTTTAGTATACCACACTGAAGACTGAGGCCTTTGTTCATTGTTTTTCCGATGGAAAAGAAAAGACACCTGAAGACTTTGTAAGATTTTTCAGTGAGATGCTTCTGACAAGTGATCAAATCATTGAACACTCTTCTTGAAAAATAATGTTCAGATGTAGTCTAAGTATACACCCTGTGACAGCACGAACAACCTTTCCTCTCTGTTGACATTCATTCTAATAATAGAAAATGTAGATGGAATATCTGACACCCCCACCACACCAAACAAGACTGTGACTTCATGTCTGTGATATAAAATTCTTATTAATGGAAATATTCTCATTGTTTAAAAATGGTTTTGAAACTGCCTTTTTACTTTTGATTACATGTTACCAAAGCAATAGGAAATGTGGTAGATAGAAGCACAATGAAACTTAAGAAATAATAGTATTATTCAAAGAGTTGTAAACGTTGCCTAATAAAATGATGGCACCCATTGCATCAGGAAATTGGCATATTTTATTAAGCAATATATACATAAATATCTTGTCAATGCTTCCAAAAATAAAGGCACTTTTTAAAGTCAATTTTTAATATGAAAATTTTCAAACACAAAGAAGTACAGAGTATATTACAAAGACTTTTCACGTACCCAACACCTACAGCCAACTTGATTTTATGGAGATCCTACCCAATTAATCACTTGCTTAAGTAAACATATTATTTTACAGAAAATATCGATTTCATATCATTTGGCAGTAAATCACTGCAGTATTTATCTCTAGGAAATATAGAATATTTTTCTAAGACATACTTCATCTCATCAAACCTTTCAAACATTAGCAACAATTCCTTAGTATTATCAACTGAGTTAGTTTTCTAGGTTGCCCTAATCATCTATTTTTTAATTGTTTCTAAAAAGTTCATATTATGCAATCAGTTGATGTGCCTCTACCTCTTTTTTAATCAGTAAATTAACACTGCATTCTGCTTTCTATTCCTTATGACTCATTTTTAAAAGGAGGTGGGCCATTGTCTAGTCATAACTGTCTAGTCATATGCCATGCCACTCTGTCACTTATATTTCTTCTAAATGGATAGGTAGTTAAATATATGACTTCGGTTGTATCTAATTCAGATTTGAGTTTTTGACAGGAATGCCTATTTTCTCCTAGTTGTGAGACTCAAAATTGTTGTAACTATGTATCAATGAAATACAATGTCATTTGGAACTAATTAAATCTCATTAAGTTTCAGTTCTACCATTTATTCGCTTTAGTGTCTGACCCTTAGAAAATTGTATACCCTATTTGTCACTCAGCTTCCAAAAATTATGCTTCCTCTCTCTCTTTAATGCACTGTGACCTTTAAAAAATAATTTTAGTTTGTCATTATTGAAACACATGCCTTCTCCTCTGTAACTGTTTTTGTAAGGATGGGAGGAATAATTCAGTTGTAAAAGTATTGGCAGACGATCTTTTATAAATGTTTTGGTGTCTGATTATTGGCCTACAGAGGTAAGGAGTATTGTCAAAACATGATTTTTTTTTTTTTTTTTTGAGTAGCTAATCATACACTAATAGACAAGGGTTACAAGGTGTTTTATTCATTTTCTTTTAATATTTTACACAAAGAATGTGTTGAAACAGTCCATCTTACAGCCCTTCTCTGATAAGACATGTGAGTGAACTAAATGCAGCTAACCTAGCAGCAGATGCAAGGACGGTTTTCACAGAGTCTGATGCTAGAGGAGTTACAACTTTGGAGATCGTTCTTTGGGGCTGAACAACAACAAAAAAAGGCAAAGATTAATCTGTTTGGAAATACACAACAATTTATTTTAGAGGGGAAACTGTACGTGATTATTTTTTCTTTTGATGTTTGTGTGTCATTATACATTATTCATAGCTAATGTAGAGGGTATTAGTTATGACTGTCTTTCTTTTTTTTTTTTTTTTCTTTCTTTGAGAGGGAGTCTCGCTTTGTCACCAGGTTGGAGTGCAATGGTGCAATGTCTGCTAACCGCAAGCTCCGCCTCCTGGGTTCAAGCGATTCCCCTGCCTCAGTCTCCCGAGTAGCCGGGACTACAGGCGCCCGCCACCACGCCAGGCTAATTTTTTTGTATTTTAGTAGAGACGGAGTTATACCATGTTGGTCAGCATAGTCTTGATCTCCTGACCTCATGATCCGCCCGGCTTGGCCTTCCAAAGTGCTGGGATTACAGGTGTGAGCCACCACATCCGGCCGTTATGACTTGTTTGAAGCAGAGTCTGAATCCTAAATTGTAATTTTTTTTAAATGCAAGAGTTTTTTTTTTTTATATATATATTTTCTTTATGTACATCTATCTTATGTTCTGGCTATGTAACCCATTAATTCTATATTTCAGATTGGGAAGTGCTATCCAAAACATTTCTTAAAGAGCACTGGTTAACCCTATTTCCGTGACTCAAATGTCATAAAACACGTGTACCACATGATAAACGTTCACTGAGCACAGAAAAAGCCAGATAGTACAGTTTAAGTCCTAAACATCCCACAATTTCAAAACTGCTGAAGGAATTGGGAACTTTAAACCAAAGACTAAAGCTTGGCTTGGACCAAATTTTTAATTCACAAAATAAGCTGTCTTCATAGTTTTACAAAGGAGGATTGTGAATTATCAAGTGCAGTTGCATCTGTATTACATAAAAGTGAGAGATTCGTACAAATAGAGTTAAAGAGCAGACTTATTTTACTTAATATGTGAAATAATTTCTCAATCATTTGAGTTGATTCAAAACAAAATCAATTATTTCTAGGTGTCACTTAACTAACTGTAGCTAATTTTCACACATATGGCACTATTGTACAGCTGAGTGATGGATGAAATAATGAAATTGTTGATTGTTTTTAATTGTATTTTTGTGTCCCCTCAACATTCATAAACTGAAACCCCATATCCCCAGTGTGATGGCATTAGTAGGTGGTTCTTTGACAGATAATTAGACAATGCTCCTGGGGCCCTCGTGAATGGGATTTGAGCTCATATAGGAAAGAAAGAAAGAAAGAAAGAAAGAAAGAAAGAAAGAAAGAAAGAA